>NW_024609846.1:115037472-115272860 GCF_016920785.2 Ixodes scapularis | reverse complement strand
GCCGTCTATTTTCTCAGGGTACAGGTCACTGAAGAAACCATGACTGAGTAAAACGTCGGTGGCCATGCTCTCAAACTTCGAAGATGTTCCTTTTTCGGGTTTCTGTAAAGCGTGTTGCGCCTTTGACATCGGAGCACTTCGGTGAAACTGCCTTGTGATTTGAATTGCGAGTGTACTACATTGTGGAAGTCAGAATGGGATGCCTTCCTTTGTTCTCGCTTACGTTTACTTGAAGAAGATAAGCAGTGTTTTCCAAACCCATTTGGGGTTTATCGCTGTTGGTTTCTTAATGTTCAATGTCGTACTGTATTTTTGTTTTATTGTCATGTGCTTACCCACCTTATTCACGCCATAACCAATCAGGCAGATCCAAAGTTTACTTCCCAATTTGTTCTAAAAAAAGCATATATATATATATATATACATGATTCGGCGCGAGTGAGGAAAAACCTGCGACTTATACTGGTTATTATTAAAAATGTAGGTAGGTGGTCTAGAAAGTTTTTTCAATCGCAATAACGCAGTAAAAAAAAAAACCTGGTTGTTGGTTTTGTGGCGACTCGTCCGGTTTACGGTTGACATTTAAGACTGACGGAAAAAAAATTAATACATTGGGACAGAGGCAAACGCAGAAACCTTAAACCAACTCGGGGACATTAATCGATGCCAGGGGCTTGCTAGGACTCCTCACCGAAGTCACAATCTCGCCTTTTATACGTTGTTAAAACATAGAAGTGAATCGGGCTAACCGAGAAGGAAATAGTTAAGTGCCATTACCTCGTAAGAAACACGTTTATCGTTAAAGTGCATCCGCCGTCTCTTCACCGATGACTGCGTCGTTTGATTCGGCCGTGAAATTGATTTCCAGGAGATTCGAACCCCAGCAGCTTAGTGAGAAGTCTGTGAAAGGATAGCATGGAATCAGATAGCGTCTGCTGCCGGTTTCGCAAGTAGCGATGTCGACCCGCAATCCCTCAAAGTTCCGAAAGAAACTTTGAAGATAAACCAGCGGCCTGTTATCAGTCTCACGCATTAAAGCGTTGCAACGACGTCCCAAAAAAAAGAAAAAAAAAAAAGGAGTTTCCTTGGTGGTTTTGTTTGTTTTTGTTCCCGAAACGATGAATATTATTTTCCTATTCTCTGATCATAACGTAAAAACAGCGCAAACAAACCCGGACTAAGGAG
This sequence comes from Ixodes scapularis, assembly GCF_016920785.2. NCBI lineage: Eukaryota > Metazoa > Arthropoda > Arachnida > Ixodida > Ixodidae > Ixodes > Ixodes scapularis. The sequence goes on along the minus strand of NW_024609846.1, from coordinate 115,271,675 downwards.
AAAAAACACGTAGACGGGACAAGCGCTGTCTGCGCGTTTCTTCTCCTTCGTCCGTGTTTGTTTGCGCTGTTTTTACATTATGATCACGAATCCAACTAGCCCAACTCTCAACATTAATTTTCCTTACTGTTTGTGGGACTCGCTTCGCTGTATTTTGGGTTAAAGGGCGAAGGATATACGCAAGAAAATGGTGTGAAGAATAAAACCGGGAACTATACTCCTCTTCGCCTTAAGATGGACCGCAGCGGACGCTAGAGCCATTTCAGCCAATCCAGTGCTGTGAAAAATATCACTTAACTATACGCGCTTCGTGCGTCCGCTGGGTCCCTCTCGATTGACACGCTGCATTGGGTTGGCTTCGATGACCCCTAGCGTCGGCGGCTCATCGTATGGCGAAACTGAGTATGGTACTCGGCAAGGCGGAAAATCTATTCTATACGTCGGTCTTTAAGGGGTGACACCACCTTCAAATGTCAACTTTTAAGCCTCTCGCTCAATATTGGTAAAATTGGGAGGGTCTATTCATCTTCTTCCTTGAGTGCACTGTATGAAGCTTCATTTCCACGGGATGATTCTCAGATAAGCTACAGGAGGGGACATACAGCTATTGATGCCAGTCGCCTCGCTTAGCAAGGAAATCTATCCTGTGAAATTGCTGCAAAATATTGAATATTTCTAAGCTTAAGTCTCAACTAAAACGCATGGGAAAGGAGGCTATCTATTTTTGCGCCTGAAATCTGCGTTTTTTCTATGCAAAGTATAAATTTCAAAGTGCTCCAGGTAATGGGACATTTTCTTCTCATCCGCGAAACTCCACATTTTGGCAATACGAACGTTATTTAAATAAAATAACTATCTAGCCGCATTCCTTATTATATTTCAGTTCATAAACATCCGCAGCGCATCGTAAATTGGGCAATTCACGCCACTACATTTGATTTGCGGGCGGTGGCAGCAACTAAAACGTGCCAAAAGCATAGGCGGCACCCCTGTCTCCTGCAAGGATTTGCTGAGTGAGTTCGAGCTTTCAGCGGTTTCTTCGAATGTAATTTTGTTCTCGGCATGTGGACATTGATTTTGAAACGAGTGAGGAGTTGGATATGCTTGCATGCACATACAGTGTCAGCAATTGTGGGCGGGCAAGCATCATCAAGAAGCAAAGCAGACGAACTCTCACGTGATTTTCTATAAATGAATGTCGGTTTTAGTTTTCTGTTCGTTCAGGATGGACTTTCCGAGACTTGCCCATGTACATAGCCTCTTCCACGTGAAAGCTTGGCTCCTGTGGTGCTCTTGCCCAAATAGTATTTACTCTCGAACAAAGATGTTTACTGTACTAGAACTGCGAAGAAATGCCCTTTCCAACGAGAGTATAAACATCATTCTAGAGCGTACTGGTGCAAAGCAAAAGCAGTTAGAAAATAGGAAAAATCGATGTTCTACGTTTGCAAAACATGATTTCGCATCGCCGGCTCACTGAAAATGTTTTATTTCTGCCTAAATATTTTAGATACCGCAATAATAATTTGCAGAAGTGTGCACTATGATATGTGGAACCACAATACATAAAAATGAGAAGAGCACTTTAAAAAAGAAAGCAATTTAAGGTATTGTCCTCTCTTAATGGCGACAATAGGTTGAGAAACTTGCGATAGACTACGTCCGAAAAATTCCTGCATCTAACTCTGCGCGCGTTGCATTATGGGACCCTCATTGACCATGGAAAGGAGTGACATGGTTTAGAATTCGATCGCCCCGGTTGACGAAACATTTTCATGCGATGCACCTCAGCTTTGCATGAAGACTGAATCAGCGCTGGCTTTTAAAGCATCAGTTCACCTCCGTGAGAGCCTCCGTTGAAACACGAAAATCCAGCAGCCATAAGGACCTGGCTAGTTTTTGCGAGGAGTGCCAGTGCGGCGTGCCGGGGCTTATTCATATTTCATAGTTCAACTTTCATCGTTCATATTTTATTGTGCATGTTGTATTTAACTTGTCTCGGATAATTCCTATTCAATACAAAATATGTACTGCCAATCTGTTGGAATTCATAAAAAGAAACCTTCCGTCCGTCCTCCTGTCTCCAAAGCTACTTCTCTACGAAACTATTATTCGCTCCAAACTAGAATATGCCTCGCCATTGGGGACCCCGATAGTGACATATTGACACACGCAGTGGAAGCAACTCAAAATAAATCTGTTCGCTTCATATTTGCTAGCTACCATCGCACTGTCAACGTAACATCTATGAAATGTATTTTGAACCTGCCTAACCTCGCGTCACATAAAGTACTTTCTCGTCTGTGTTTACTCCACAAAATCTATCATAATTCTCGTTTGCGTAAAGAGCTACTAATGCCTCCCTCCTACATATCACCCCGTCACGACAAACAACATAAGATAGGCGTACTATCGTGTAAAACTACAGCTTTTCACAATTCATTCCTACCAGACTTGTGCCTATCTCAAATACTTTACTCAAGATACTGTATTTCAAATACTTTTTGAACTATCTTGGTATCTTGCAAGTTCTTTTGATCGAGAGTATTTGATACTCTATTTTAATTACATTTCTGGGTATCCTGTACTCATTATCTCAAATGCATTTTTGACATTCCGCCATTTTCTGAGTTTTTCGGTATGAAGTGGCGAGCGCGTAGCACGAGCAAACGTGAACATTCTTTCGAGCAACCAAATCCTGTTGCTAGCTCCGGTTAGCTACGATGACTTTGATTGAGCTCGGGAAAAAAACATCGCTTTTTTGCCGATTGTGATTCATATTTCAGTCCGAAGTTCGTACGATGAAGGTTTTCCCCTCGCCTTCCCAAAGGCGCCTTTTGTTTCCTGGAGTTTCCCCCGAAAAATACTCAAACAAAAGAGGTGGCTTTACGAAAGTAAAGATTGCCACACTGAGGCGCAACGCAGACCGGGAAACGACTTACGACAACAATGCAGACTTGAGTGTCAAGACAATAGCAAATATAAATAAATCAGAAGTGGACACAAAAAAAAAAAAAAGTCATTTTTGTTTAGCTTGTTGTATGTTTAACCCCGCTAGTGCAAAACGTCCAGGTTTTCTTTGTTTATTTTCCTTTTGTCGTATGTCCGTCACTTATGCTCTCGCGAACACTGTCTGTAAAGGCCCATTCACACTCTTGCAACCGAGTACGACGAAGAGAGACGAGACCTGTTGAAACCTTTTAAAATTTCTTAGGACGAGGGAACACACTAATACCCGTGCCACACGGGCAATTCGAATGCTATTTACAACGAATGACATTCGTGTGATCGACGAATCGGCTCGCTATCTGTCGCGCGTGGAACGACCCACGCTCGGAGCATCGCGCGCTGATTGGCCGATCCTTCAAATGTCATTCCTTGTAAATGACATTCGAGTTTCCCGTGTGGCACGGGGATTAAAGAGCCTCTATCCTGGAAAAAGGGGCGCCATTCATTGTTGTCGAAATGCTCGAGACACGTGCCGCGCACCACTTCTGGGAAGAACATGGCGTCTGAAGTCTAGCTCAGTGCTGCACTGTTCCGCTACACTGTAGTTCCGCCATGATCATCCTAATGGCTGCACGCCGCACGCGCCTCCTGCATCGACGCCCACCTTGCGCTACTTTTAAACAAACTCAGAGCCGTTTATTGGGAGAGTTTGGCCAATGGGTAGAGCAAAGGCCACCGCAAGCGCCGCATACTGTCCCCGCGGTTACAGCGTAAACTAAAAGGATGACACATAGAGATGTCGCGAACCACCCTAGGTTCGATTTCGAAAGGTTTCGATATTTGCGAAGCGAACTGAGGTTCGATTTCGAAAAATTTTGATATTTTCATACCGACCGAGGTTCGATTTCGAAAAATTCGCAACTTTTGTCCACAGCGGAGTTTCGAATACGAAAAGTTCGAAGCTTTCACGGTTTCTAAAATTTCGAATTCGAATATTTCGAATATTTTTTTACTTCAGGTTCGATAAATTCGAAGATTTCGAAACTCTTTGTAAAAAAAATTCGAAAACTTCGAACGCTTCGAATTTTTATAGACATGAAGTTCGAACAATTCGAAGATTTCGAATTTCTTTTTGCATAAAGTTCGAAAACTTCGAAGGTTTCGATTCTCTTTTAACGCTAAATTAAAAAAAAAAAAAAAAAAAAAAAACTTCGAAGATTTTGAATTTCTTTCTAATCCAAGTTTTCAAAGTTCGAAGTCCGATTTTCAAGTTTTTCCACAGTTTCAGTTTCAAATAACGTTTTCACGACTCACTGGTTTTCACAAAATCAAGTTTAGAAAAGTTAGGGTGTGATATCTAGATTCTGCGAAGTTGGTCAGGCAATTAAATGAGACGACGAGTGTCCCGGACGTGCTAGAATATTTGCCAGTGCAGAATTGTGACCGCCGGCGCGGGGGGGGGGGGGGGGGGGGGGGGGGGGGGGGCGGGGGCGTTTAACCTTCATCACGCAGTAGTGATTGCACGAACACACTATTTTACGAGACTCTTCCAGTTCGAAACGGCCAGGGGTGAGCAGGAGGTTGAGGCTCAGAAAAACCGTTAAGCGACCTGGCAAACTAGCTCGCCACCCCTTGCACGCTGGCAGTAATCCGATCCGGTGAAGTTTATAATTGTCCTGGAGGTTTATTTTCTGGGACGGAGGAATCGCCTCGCAAAAAGCACAAAAGCCGACACAACTCGAGGTCGAGGAGCGTTCTACCATACAAGTGGCGTCGGAAGAGGAAAAAACGGGGGGAAAGAGGGTAGCGGGGGGGGGGGGGGGGGGGGGGGGGGGGGGGGCTTCAGCCTCTTTCTCCCCCTTGCAGGTATTTCGGACTGTTAAAGAAAACAATACGGGGAAAGAGGGCGTGGTCGAGCTTATTTTAATCTGAAATTATTTATGCATATGTATAGCTAATGTCGCTCTTCACTGCATAAAAGGTTGCGTAGATGGTCATTGTTAGAAACTCGTTGTCAGAAGGCACTGCTCGTCACATGCTTAGTGGTTCGGAAGTTCAAAGCTGTCTTTTCGACCTAAACACCTGTGCCGATAGTAACAAAAAAAAAAAAAAAAAAAAAGAATAAATGCGGGAATAAAAAGCAGGAGAAAAAAAAAAAACTATCAAGAATTCGTCGGAAGTGTTCTATTCTTGCATATTCAGAGGTTCAGAACTTCGAAACAAGTTTCTTTTACCAAAATGTGTACAGGCTAAAAGAAACACGTCCCAGGAACGTGAAGCGAAAAAAAAAAAAGTTTTCTTTTAATGACGTGCTGAACTTGAACACTACTAGAAATCTTCTCCCATGAGTTAATTTATTCCTTAACGTGAAAAAACAATAAATATATTATTTTGTATTCTGCAGATGGCAATGATATGTACTGTCTGTGGTGTTAATTTAAATGCGATACCTCAAACAACTTAGACGAAAATAAATTACATGTTTGGACATTTCTTTGAAACTCACGTTGAATAACAATAATCACATCTTAAGACGGCACTTACCTAGGCTATACATAGATCATTCTTAAAAAAGTATAACTTATCTACCATGAATAGCTCCGGCTGCAGCGTGCTTCAAATCTGACACAAACGATGATCGTCAAAAACCCGTCGTCCTTCCTCGCCCCTTCGGGGATTTATTTCTTTAAACCTAAGCATGCCAGAACATTGAAATAAACGACATTGTCTTTCGTAAGGAACGCAGCACCGCGTGTAAAAGTTCGAGAAAAAAAAAATTTCGAATGTACCCCACTACTTGAAATCAAATGAAACCGTCCGCCGGTCTTTCGAAGTTCGACGAACGTCGAACTTTTACCCTAAAAGTTCGAAGTTCGTCGAACTTCTGACTTTTCAGAAATCGAAAGTTCGAAACTTTTCGAATTCTCTTGATAAATAAGTTCGAAAGTTCGAAATTCATCGAATTTTTTGGTCAGTCAAGTTCGAAAGTTCGACAAGCATCGAGCCTTGCAGCGCAATAAATTCGAAAGTTCGAAAAAGATCGAATTTTTTAGCGTAATAAGTTCGACGGTTCGAAAAGCGTCGAACTTCTTAGCTTAACAAGTTCGAAAATTCGACCTCGGTCGAATTTTACGATATAGACAATTCGAAAAATCGAAATCTCTCGAACCTTTCGAACCGCTTGATTCGATCATCGAAACTTCGATTCGAAAAAAGTTCGCGGCATCCCTAGTGACACAGCGTCGACCAATCAGCAGACCGCGACGTCACAATATTGCAAACGAGATTTAAAGCGTGAAAGAGAAGCGTTCAATCTCGGTGTCTCGGTGACATTTTGCTCTGGGCCGGCTTGGTAGAACAACGGCTCAGCTGAGACTGGCTGAAAGAAAACAGTGTAAAGGCTTCAACGCGCGAGCGTCTCGAGACGCGGATTGAGTCCCGCTCAGCTCGTGCGCTGGCTTTGGCAGTGCTTTCCTTCCCCCAGTCTCACCTGAGACGCTGTTTCTAGGAAGTCGGCCGTGGTTTGGATTGCACGTAATTTCATGCCACCGTTGAATATGGACGTGACGAAAACGTCACATGCGCCAGGTTTTCAGTCACCGAGAGTTATACCTTTTCACTCAAGCGACGCTAAAACGGCTTAAATTAGTCGTGTCGCTTAGTTACAGTTCATGACCGCCGCTAGGTGCTGTTTCGAGGCCTGTGGTTGGCCCCGACATGCTCGCCTATTCAAACCAATGTAAGGCCAAGCTCTCCCAATTAACGGCTCTTAACACACTGGCATTCTGGCGCCATCTATGCGGTGACCTTGGAACTGCATTTCACAAGAGCGAAGGTTTTGCGGGATTTCCGAGGTGAAATGTCCGTAATACCGATCAGAAAGGCTCGTTTATAACGCTGACAAAATTTTTTTCGAGCCAATAAAGAAAGGATAATGCGCAAGAGAAATAAAAAAATATGCCGGACCGCCAAAGTTTACACTGCAACCCAAAAGATGGCGCCAATGTAAGAGGTTGTAAGAGGTTTCAAGCCACCCAGTTCTATGAGGTCGCAAAAGTGTGAACGGGCCTTAAGCGAGCATTGATAAGCAGAGAACAGGACAGGAAGCGAACTGAAAGCTGGATGACCTCTCAAAATCTCAACGAAGCGTCCCCCAACGACCACTGCTGTGTCTATCATATGGGTTCTCTTCGTTATCCATTCACTCATGTCCGTATCCCAAGTTTGTTTATAGTGAACTCTCAATAAAGGGAAGATAGATTGTAGTTAAACGATGCGTCTAAGGTGCGCCGCATGACGTGATATTCAGCGATATCCCCAAAGGTAAGGTGACCTCTTTGTTTCTGTCCCTAAAATGCTTTGTCACATGTATCAATGATATTGCGACGCGCGTTGCCGAGCGAGCGCGTGGCGGAACGGTTCCCGCGCTTGGCTGTTGAACGGAAACTCCGGGTTCGATTCCAGGGAGCGAACTTTTCTTTTTTTTTTTTTATTCTTTCAACTTGGCATTCTCGTAAGTTCGAGAACCTTGTCGTGTAATCAAGTTACGAGTGTTCTACGGGCCGAACGTTCTACGCCGAATGTTCCAGAAACCCACGCGGGTACAAAAGGTGGCGGTCAGGAGTCAGTCTCGTCTCAGCGCTCGATCCTGCTGTTTCGCCGTCATCGACGCCTGCGACGCTAGCCTTTCTCTATTTTGTTTTGGGCCCAAGTTCGCCCCATTAAACGTTTAGTTCCTTCAGTTATTCGCCGCCTCATCATTTGTCATTCGTGGCAATATACTGTTCCTTATAGTTGGACTGCATAAAATAGTCCCACGATGTTTTTTTTTGTTTTTTTCCGTTTTGTGTTGTTATGTGCTAATACACCATTCTGGGTAAACCAGATTTGTGCAACTGTATAATTGTGGTTGTCACTGACGTCGATACAAATTACACAATGCGGAAGTATCTGCAAAAGTAATTGAATTAAATTTCTAAGTATTTGTACTCAATTCAAGATACTTTACAGTAAAAGTAACTTAGTAGTATTGTTAAATACTTCATGAAGCAGGTATTTACTAACTTAAAATCCGTTATTGAGTATTTTGTCCAACACTGGTTCATGCCCTCATACCCCGAACTACGCCTTCTTATAATCACCTTCCAGCGTCGGTGGCAACTTCGTTTGCGTCGCTTTTAAATCTGACATAACAATGTCAATATTGTGGTAACTTATTAACATATAATTATTGCATCCTTCAAATGTGTTGTTTTTTGTTCTTGTATCCGTACCTATAACCCACCCCCCTTCGCTGTGTGCCTCCCGGCTCACGGATAATTTTAAAAAGCCCATTGAGGAGAAGATGGGACATTATGAGCGACCCAGTATGCTTCTTCTATGTGCCTTCGTGGTCCTGTTGACATGCCCCCGCCTTCAAAGAACAAAGGAGGGGGTTGAAATCGCTGCTGCCGATACTCTGATTCTCGAAGAAATTCGTTAGCATTTCGCGAAGCGGTATTATATGGACCTTTCCACCCTCCGTCACATGGGCGCTGCCATCTTGGAATCACGTGACGCTGCCGCCATAAGGTGGATTCAACTCGTCGCTCCTCTCTCCCCTCCGAACCTTGGCGAAGGCCAAGGTTCGGAGTTCGTGTTTTTCGTCGGGTTCTACTGGGATTTTTTTCCTGCCTTGGTTTGTGAAGTGTTGTCTGATACTTATTTTTACTACCTAACTGCACGTCATCATTTTCTGCACTTGGTTTCGTAACACGTTTTGACTATTTGCACCGCCGTGCTTTAGCACTGGCGAATATTGAGTATGAAGATGTCTCAAGAGAGACGAGGGTTGAGAGACCAAATATTTATTGCAGTGCAAATTTGCTTAAGTGATAGTGGCTATGTGTTAGTGGTGCAATAAGAAGCACAAGGTATATTTATGATCACGCATTTATGATCTTAAAGAAGAAGGCAAATATAGTCAACGCAAGGGGTCACTCCGTATTTCTTGAAAACATCGTGCTCTGCCTTCATAACAAATCCAAAACAGTTGCTTTTGATTTTACGGGAGAACCCTTTTTACGGTAAAAAAAAATCGCTTAAGGTATTCATTTATCAATTTAAAGAAACTGTGTTTGTGCTTGGTTTTATATCTGCAGTCATTCAATTTTTTTTAAGATATCTAATTGAACGCAGTATATCTGCTGCTTAACACAGGTAAAGCAAAATATGTTCCAGTTAGGCCAAAGAATAAGCCTGTTCTATATGACCTAAATATTTTTTAAGGTTCGAAGAAACCCTTAATCAGATTTTTCCACATCGATAAAATAAGATGCAATATATCGAGAACGATTGGGTCACTAAATGAACTCAGGGGACGATTACCGAAGTGGTTAAAATTGCAACTCTATTACTTACTTGTTCATTTGCATCTTAGTACTGCATAATGGTTTGGGTAACAACTACACAAAGAAATATAAATAAGTTATTTTTAGTGAAAAGAGGCTGTCCGGTTTATTGGGAATAAAAAAAAATATGATCACACAATGTCTTCATTTCAGGTGTTAAAATACTAACTATAGATGAAATTCTGCTCCTAAAAAAAATGTATTAATATTTTCCATAAATTGGACAGGACCAGTCACTTTTTTTAGCATGTGTTCAGATGTATCCAAAAATCCCAGGAAATTACTGTTTACGACAAAGCCATTTTATAAAAAGCAAAGTCCGCACTAATTATGGCTTCCAGCAACCCTAATATCTCATTCTAGACTCCCTAAATACCGACCCTTCCCTAATTCAAATGATGGAAAATAATAGGTAAATAAAGACATTGAAGAATAACCTGGTAATTTATGTTTCAAACCTTTCATGACCTGCAGTTTTTACTCCAATATTTAATATTTTCACATTTCTAAACAAAAAATGATATTTTATTTAGTGATGATGTATGGTGGTACGTATGGGAATAATTATCTATCCTCTGTTTTTGTCTATGTTCTCTGCTGAGTGCTGTAAACCCCTGGGGCTGGGGTCCTGTCAGAAGAAACGCATGTGTTCTTATACCCTAGCCCCATGACCTTTTCGACTGAAACAAAAGTACAATACAACACAATACGATTATTTTTATTTTGACACAAAGTGCTGCACTCCCCGGGTGAAAAACGTCTAAAGGGGCGTGCAACAATTTTTGGACTTTGGCCACTTAACTGCGGAAATTAATCTGTGTCACCTATAGAACGAACAGCAGAAAATTGTATTCTCTTGCGAGCGCTAGTTTTTATTTAAAAAAAGAAATGAAACATTGAAGTTCAAAGTGCCTCTTAACTCCCCGCGTCGCCTCCGTACTCTGGCTGGGGGGGGGGGGGGGGGGGGGGGGGGGGTCACGTGGTTTTTTCTTGGGTCCTTTCTTCAGAGATCGAAGTTGCCTCCTCCGCGATTGTCGACTTTTAAAGGATTAGCATCGACGGAGGTCGCAGCGAGCGGTCGGCACAAAAAACGGTTCGTCACAAGTCTGACGGCGAGTGTAGCAGCGGAGGGGGAAAGGTTTTGTTGACTTCCGCGTATCCCCCAGAGACGCTGTCACCGTAGTTTCCGTAACCGCCACACGCGGCTGCAGATCGGGAAATAATTCGTTTTGTTCTTTGCGATTACGCAGCGGAATCGCAGTTTTTCGGGGCAAGGTGACGCGTTTTTGGTCACTTCTGCTTGGATAAACACTATATAAAAAATAAAAACTGCCAATTCTTTCAACATTAAAATCGTTGCACTACCCCTTCAAAGACAGCTTGTGAGTGCCTGACACAAGTGCCTGAGGCACGCGACATGTGACGCGGAAAAGAAGCCAGGGAAATCACTCGAGTGCAGCGCTGTCGATGGCGGATTTGCTCTCGACGCCGCTGCAAGTAAAAAAACGTACCCGTTCAAAGTTCAAACAAAGAAATACCTGTCTACCCAAAACCTGTCTCCATGCATTAGTCTCCTCGTTTGTCTATTTTATGGAAAACTATCAGCGGGTACGTCCAGTATGGCCGTGGACAACCGTAATCCTCCCCCGCGGCATCCTTTCAGCCGTTTCGTTGCCGAACCTGGCCGAACGAAGAACATGATCAGATGAAGGTGTTCGTAAAAATGTCCACAATTTAGTCTCGTGACTAGTCGCAGTTCTTTTCAAGGTGGCCAATTACAACTGTAGGATTGGTTCTATAAAGTGTTGCCGGCGTTGCTGCGAAAAAGTGACGAAATACGTTACTGGTTATTTGCCAATAAAAGTAGCGCGTTACGGACCTACGGTACCTCAAAATGAAAGGAACGTATATTACCCTTACCGATAAAAAGAAGCGCACGTTACTTTTGCGTTACTCTTTTTTTTTAATAAAGAATAAAGACGTTTTGCTGTTTTGACGGTACAGCTATGAATAAGTGCCATATTTCAAGAAACATGATATTCATTCAGAAACAACATAATTACTTAGCCCTTTTTTACGGTTTCACCTAAATACTCGCAGGAGAAAACGCAAATGAAATTCAAAGTAACGAAAAGATTCACATGGCTTGGCGACAAAAACGCGGAAAAAAATGAAGTATAATTTTTTTTCAGTTTTGTGTTTTGTCCAGAAGTAACGAGTAACGAAACTACGTTACAAGTTACCTGAAATAAGTAACGTAAGTACGTTATTCGTTACTGTTTTGAAAAAGAAACTAACGAGTGCGTTACTCCGTTACTGAAAAAAGTAACGCGTTATCAGTAACGCCGTTACTTGTAACGCGTTCCCGCCAGCACTGGCTCTACACCACAATGCATACATTTTTATCACAAAACTAATCGAAAACGACATCAAACACCAACGCCGCCGCGAGCCCGCTTAAACCGAAACCGACCAAATTGAAGCCACCTTATGACGCCGCGTGTGTCAGCGCCCTCTGTCCACCGGTCGGGTAACTCTGTTCACCGGTCAGCACTTTTACGCGGGGTGTACATTCCCGAAACGCCTCTTCTTCCTGGCGCAAGTGGAACAGGTCACTTGGCGTGTGCACGAAGGACGGCGCCCGCAACGTAACACACTCCTAGAGCAACCGAGGTGCAGTGGGGGACAGCGGGGCTAGAGCGTACTTGGACCGCCGGCGGGGCACCGTGAGGTGGAATGTACGGATGGCCCAAGGTAGAGTAACTGTAAATGCTCTGCCTGTAGCAGAGCACCGCAATGGTGCTTTCAGGGCGGCCATGTTGGATCCAAGGCCGTACTCCAAGAAGCGGCCGTCACTTCTGCAAAAGCCCCGGATGCGCGAGCTACGCGATCGTCCTCCGTGTCATCTTTTTCCCAGACTTTGAAAACATGTTTTGAAACATCGTTCGCGTTGTAAAAGACCGCGATTATACTGTGTCCAGTGTCTACACATAACGTTCAATGGTCAAGGAACCTTTCAGTTCGTTCCATTTTAGTGTGGGATGTATGTTTTGCAAACGAGAAACATGGTGGCCCGAAGCTCGGTTCCTGCAAGGTCACTTTTCCGCACGAAAGTCGGATCTAGCTCGGTGCACGTGAGCGCTTCTCCGCCAATACGGAGTCGGCGGCGAAAGGAAAAGGAGCGCAATACTCTTGCTCTACAAGCAGAGCCTATACAGTTACTCTAGCCCAAGGTGGGTTAATATTTTGTAATGAGCCACCCGCAGACTGTTGCTGCAAAGCGCCGTGAACGGGGAGGGGGGGGGGGGGGGGGGGAGGGTTATTTCGCGCCCCAGTGATACACCCGCCATCCCCTACGGCGCGGAACCGAAATTGGTGAAGGGGGACGTCGCCGGCGATCTTCGGTTGCTAGGTGTTACGTCCCTGCGTCGATCCCTATAACCAACAAATCTAGTGCGGTCTTCGTTGCTATGCGTCCTATCGCCAAGCTTGTCGAAATAAAAAAGCCCCTCAATTACTTAAAGGGGCAGTGCAACGATTTAAGTGTTGGAAGAATTGGAAGTTTGTATTTTTATATTGTTTATCCAAGCATAAGTGACCAAAAACGCGTCACCTTTCGTCGAAAAACTGCTATTCCGGTGCGTAATCTCAAAGCAAAAAACGAATTAATAGGGAGCTGTAGTAGATCGTTTTTCTCCTCCGCTACGTTATCCCCGAAGAAAACGCCGCAGCTGCGCATGCGCGCCGCCAGCCTTGTCTGCATAGTTCAAGGTCTTGTGGCGGATTACGGAGCGCTATCCGGGTGCTTAGCGGGCTGCGGGAACGGTGTACTAAAATTCCCTATTTGCTGAGCTGCAGCCGCCTGTCGCGTTTACGGGAACTGAAATGACAGCGCCTCTGGGGAATACGCGGAAATCAACAAAATCTGTGTTCCTCCGTGGCGAACCGTCTTTTGTGTCGATCGCTCGCCGCGGCCCTCGACGATGCTAATCTTTTAAAAGTCGATAATCGCGGAGGAAGCGGCTAGGGTCTCTGAAGAGAGGGCCCAAGGGGAAACCACGTGAATTCCCAGAATACGTCATTCGAAAGTCGACGTGGAGAGTTCATAGGCACTTTCACCTTCGATTTGTTTCAACTAGCGTTCGCAAGAAAATACGGTTTTCTGCTTTTTGGTTCCATGTAGTGACGCAGATTAATTTCCAAAGTTAATTGGCCACAGTCGGAAAATTTTTGCACCACCCCTTTAAAAGTGCAGCCTTCCATTGTTGTGGCAATGCTCGTGACACGTGCCGCGCGCCACTTCTGAGAAGAACATGGCGTCTGAAAACTAGCTCAGTGCTGCGTGCCGTCATGATCTTCCCAAGGGCTTGGCTGCACGTTGCACGGGACCCTTGCATCGACGCATCTTGCGCTACTTTTAAAACCTGAAGAGGCTTTATCGAAAAATGCACCCCGCCGCCATCTTTGTATCCTCCAAACCAGTCCAAGGTCAGCTTACGTACAAAAACACGAATGCTAAGGCATTTAGGAAAACGTGCTTTAGAATTTTATTTGTATCCGTAGGCACATCGCATTATTATAAACATAAGAAAAGCCACATATAAAAGAAAAAAGAGAAAACTGTATTTGATGGTGACGGGATGTCGTGAAGTGACGTGTGCAGATCGAAACCGAAATTGCGACCAAGGGGGTATCCAAGATGCTTTGCACGGCACTACGCCGCTGGGATCGCTTCGATTTTGTAAGAGGTCTATTGCGCAAGTTTCGCCGACACCTCGTTTGCGTGGAGTTCGACTGTCTCGGTCTAATCCCGGGCTTGCGAAACGTGGAGTTGACGCGGGGGGCTTTGGAAAGCGATTGAGTTAACTTGCCTTCGATCTGGAGACTGGTGGATGGGTCTCGGTAAATGAACCAGCTGCCGCGTATTCGGAGGCTGATAAAAGACAAGGTGATCCGTCTGGGCAGATGTGGACGAGTATATAGTGCGGATCTATACCGAAAGTCTCGCCGTCTATAGACGGATAGCGTCTCGCGTGACACGCGTCAGTTCTGGGACGTTCGGGAACTTCGTAGGCATGGGGAAAAACACGATTGGCTAGGAAAATGAAAACCGAAAGACTACGAGGAACACACCTTCACGTACAGCTGCGGTCCTCGAATTTTCAAAAAACTTCCACACAGTTGTATAGATATATATATAAAAAAACGGACAGCCGGAAAATGTATTTTCTGAATGAAAAGAGGACGAGATGGGCTCCTTTCGAGCACTGCAGCACTCGATCGGCATCTGAGTCTGGTTCTGTTTTGGGCTCATTCGGAATATTATGGTAATATTTTCAAGCGACTAATCTATCGTAGCTTGCGTCTTGTCACGCGCAAACGGGAACCAAAACGCGAATATGCCTTCCAAAACGCGTCGGCTCTTACTGGCCTCAGGATGGTTCTGTTGTGTTTAGTTTTTTATTGATATTTTTTTTTATTATGTGCACCTTTCATTTTCTTTGTATTAAAGCAACGCAGCTGCAGAGAGCCTCTCTTTATTTGTCGTAATATAGTTCGCGAAATTCTAACGCGAAAGTCGCGTGGCTTTTGTTTAGCTTCTGCGCATATTCCAGTTGACCGCCCGCGACATTTGTGTAGCCAGAAAGGGAAAGGGGGGGGGGGGGGCAGTAGGGGAGCTGAAGACTCCCCCCCCCCCCCCCCCCCCTCCCCGCCTCTCTTTTCCCCTTCCTGAAGTGCAGCCGACCCTATAATATACGTATGTATGACGCTCTGTGGCTCCACTTCCCAAATCACGGACATCCCAGCCATCGCCTTCAACCCCCGCGAGAAACATTTCTGGCTAGGCGCGTCTAAAAAAAAAAAAAGCAAGAAAAAAAGTTTTTGGTTCTGTTTTTATTTTGCGAATGTCGGGAGAAAAAAAAAACATCGTGCACAGCATTCAAAAACAAACAGAACGAAACGATTCGCGGTCGTCAAGCAGCGGATGAACGCGGTCTTATTGTGTGGGAGGTCTTTCTGCATAAGCTAGCTTCGGTAGACGTGCTCGGGATCGACGCTGTTTCTGCGAGCAAGATGGATCTCATTCGGCGCTCGTCGTTTCGGGCGAACCGCGTCCGACGTTATCGGGAATACGAATTTGTGTTTCTTTCGGTGGACAAAATAAAGGAAACAAAGACTATGTTTCGTCGAACGTCAGAATCGGGGCCCTTCTCGATGCCTTGTTGCATTTCGAATCGGGAGTAGCATACAATATTCTGGAAATAAAGAAAATTGAAGCTGAATTATCTTTCTGAACAAAAAAAAAAAAAAAAAAAAATTAAGAACGCATAAAAAAAGAAAACGGGAAATACGAACACCGGTTAAAAAAAAGGTAATAATTCCTAGCGCAATGTACTAAATAATAAATGTAAGTGTTGTGTTTTTCTTTTTTTTTTACGCAGCGGTTGTTTTGCTATTTTTCCGTGCGCCCTAAACACCGTAAAGGGCAGCGTGATTTATCTTTCTTAGAGAAGCGCAAAAACAGTGAAATAATAAAGAGGGAGAAAAAACATGCTTGTTGTTGATTGCCTCTGCTGTGAAGGGGGATCGGTGGCCGAGTGGACTAGCGCCAACGTTAACTCACCCTTGAAACCCGGACCGCTCGCGTCCACCGAGACCAAACTGAATTTGACAAGAGCGCCCCCCATTCATGCATCCAGGTGAGCTAACGTCATTAGGGCGTTGTTGAGACAAGCTGTTATTTTATTTTATTTTTTTGCTTGCGTGTGATATTTAGCTTTTCTGGCGCGTCGCCTACGCGCGACAGCCCTTTTAAAAAAGTATTTTTCGCCCACAATGTGCGAAGAAACGAAAGCGATAGCTGTATCTAGGTCGCGCAATGCGGGTGAAAAGGTGCCGTAACGTACCTGAGGATGGAGGAGCGATGTGGTCAACTCTCATGGCCGTCCTGGTTGGTGTCGATGATGCCATGGACGACCGCCACCAGATCTCGGTATTTCGCAAAGTGGGTAAGGCGGTGGAACTTTCTCAAACCATCCAACATCACGCGTAGCAACTGGATGCCAAATTGGGATTTCGCATAACGCGAGGAATGTTTGGAAACAAGTATTTCAAGCAGACGTCACGGAAGAGTCTTTTTTGATCGCGTCGTTTCTGGCGGGATGTCGGAGCGGCCAACGGGAAAACCCGACTTTCCTGGCCTCGCGCCAAGAGCGGATAGAAGGGTTTTTCCGTAGTGGCGACGACAGGAGACGAGGTCGAAAATCTCTGCTGCGTGTCGGCCGTAAAGCCATCGCTTTAAAAAAGAAATACGGAGATCCATCCAGAACGATGGCCCATCCAAAAAATGGGCGGGGGACAGACGTGCTGTGAATATGGGTTTCTCACCTCATGTGGACCACGCACCGCAGCACAAAGCGCTGCAAATATTGTCGTTTGCCGTACAATGGGACCTAACGCTAACGTATAGGCTACGTGGTTCTCGCAGGCGGTATGGTGGTAGCAGCAGACGACGGTGCAGCAACCCTCACTGTTCCCATATTGCCTCACGCGCGCCGCCACACGCTACATTTCAGAAATGTCCATTGAGAGGTACATAATATACATTGATCAAATGAGAAGCGGTATGATTAAAAAAAAGATAGCACGGATTGTTATCGAAATGCGTGGGAGGCATAAAGCATCAGTTTAAATATTTATAATTCTTAACTGGTGGTCTTAAATGTACACGCCACACGGCAAAGTAAATGTTATTTCCGTCGAATGATATTATCTGACAGGCAAATATGCGCGCGCCATTTGTGCGCGCCCTCGCTGCAAGCCCGACCCTCGTAGTCAGGATCTCCAGCTGACTCCCCAATCGCAATGTGCCATTTAATGAAAATGTCATTTACTTTGCCGTGCGGCGGGGGTTGTTGTTAAAGGTGCCAAGAATTTAATTTTGGGCTGGAATAAATGATTTTAGATTAAGACTTTACTAATCGTATATCGTTTAGCGGGCCAAAGGGAAAAGAGTAGGAAGTCGAAACTCGGCTTTTGAGTACGAACATTTGAATATATTGCGGGCTATTTCAAACCTCTTTTCCTTCGAAAGCTCCCTGCCTTTTGACTAGATGATACATCCGGGTACCCAGAGCACGTCAGCGTTACCCAAAAGCACGTCAGCCGACCCCAGCTGACGCGTTGGACATGAGCACTGCGTCACTCGGACATAGGCGCTCGTCAACAATCAATCCGTCGACGAATATTTGGATTCGTGTTCGTGGCCAATGAGTGCCCTATCGGAACTTATCACCACTTATGAATGACAAGTTCTATGGTGTACGTAAAAAGTACGGTGGAAGTTTGGCGTCATCGCACCGATGCCCATGTCACGACCACGTGATTTTTCAATTCGCTTTTGAGCTGAGGATTAAAGCTAAGAAGGGAGAAGTTGGAAAATGATTTTTCGGCCCTTTTAGGGCCATAAAATCCATTAATAATATCCAATGTTTCTGTATACTGATTTAAAAATGCAGGCATCAAAAAGCTTTTGAGTTATGACTCGGAATATGTGCTAATTCCCTTTCGAATACATTTTTAATGTCGTAATTTATTTGCTGTTGTGTTGCACTTCTGTGCAAATTCATAGCCCTACTGTGAAGTTCTAAAGTTGTTTGGTTTTAAGACCTCCGTGGTCTAAAAAGAAGGAGCTATGGAAGAACGACGATTCGTCCTTTATAGTTATTATATTCCTTCGATAGTTATTATCGTTATTTGTCCAGCTCGCTTGCAACTTTGCATTAACTGCATATTATCATCACAATAGAAGCAAATAGTTGAAAAATGCATCGAACAGCTTTTTTTCTGTGAAACGAGTAACTTGTCAAGAATAGTTTTTGTAGTAGTACCTAGACCAATAAACAATACTTTAGATTATAGTGTAACAATGCGTAACATAATTATCCTTTAACCCGCATGAAACTGAAATGCCTAAATATCCTTGATAAAAGTTGTGCCACGTAGCAAAACCAAGTAATTTGTTTTGTCAATACATAGGTTCATTTTTTTATAGTATCTAACACTCCTAATAATTGAATTTTCGAAACAATGTAGGTTAAAAAGTAATATGTAGGGTGTCCCAAGTCACCAGGCTCGATCTCAAACGGACCGTAAAAATCGACGCCCTCACGTAGCAATCTAAACTTTTCGTCAAAGGTGTATTTCACAGGTCAGTTTTTTCTTAAAAAATTTGAAATCGTAGTTCCCTTTCTGTAAACAAATAGGGCCAAGAAACTTGCCTGGGTCAACGGCTGGCTGCGACGCAGACGACAAAAACGACGAAAGACAGCAGACGACTTCGTCGTTTGCTTTCTTTCGCTGGTCGGCTACACCTTCGGACGGGGAGTCAAAGTTGCGCTTTCATTCCCGTAGCGCCGGCTTTCCTGCACGGCGTTCGGAGTCTGCTCCTCACGTGTCTGAATTCGGCGAATGCCGGCGCCGCGCTTTCGAGGCGCGCGGCGCGCACTCAAAGGCAAGGGAACGTAAGCCGGGGCGCGTGCAACGTCTACTTTCCTGTACGGCATTTGAGTCTGCTCCTCCCGTAATCGGATCTCGGCGAATAGCGGCGCAGCGGCACGTGGAAAACAGACGCGCAACTTTGGCTCGCGTAGGGAGCCTATACAGGAACACTATTCGAACGCTGCTCCCGACGCCATGTATCAATACGCGTGCCAAACGCGCCCCGCAACTCGACTCTGCCGTCTGCGTCGGCATCCTCCATTAACCAGGGCAAGTTTTTTTTACCCTATTTCTTACAAAAAGAGAGCTACGCTTTGTAATTTCACAAGGAAATACCGACCTGTGAAATACATCTTTGACGAAAAATTTAGATTGCTTCGTGTAGGCGCCGATTTCTACGATCTACAGGGTGTCACAAAAGAAAATTACACGGTCTTTTTTACCGCAAAACTAAACTAGGCATCGCCGAACGCTCATTCTCCGCCCAAAGGTAAAGCTAGAGGTCACAACCAGATGCCAAAGTTTCAGCCCGATCCGATAACTTAATCAAAAGTTATAAGTGGTTTTCTGAAAATTTCAATGGGAAAATGGCGGCCGACGGAGTTTTCAAACACATGGGGCTCTATGGCACCAGAAACCGAAAACAGGCAAAAATGGGCTCCATTTTCCCATTGAACTTTTCAGAAAATCACTTATAACTTTTGATTAAGTTATCGGATCGGGTTGAAACTTTGGCATCTGGTTGTGACCTCTAGCTCTACCTTTGGGCGGAGAATGAGCGTTCGGCGATGCATGGTTTATTTTTGCGGTAAAAAAGACCGTGTAAATTTTCTTTTGTGACACCCTGTATTTGAGATCGGGCCTGGTGACTTGGTATAGCCTATATTTTGTTTTTTCAGTGGTCACCTTCAGTTTATGAAACCGTTACCACAGTGAAATTGTTTAGCCACGTGTACTCTTTTTTCGGTTTTACCATGGTCGGATCAGAACAAAAAAATGAAAGCCGTTTACAACTCCCTGTAACGCCGAATTAGAGCGCAGCTCTTGAGGAGGAGGAGGGAAGGGCACTGGGGGTGGGTCACGTGACCTTGTAAGGGTCACGTGACCTTGGGGTGTCACGTGACATCGGGGGTCACGTGCCGATGCCAATGACGTCATCAGTGACGTTACTGATGACGCCATCAGTGATGATGACGATGCGGATGCCGGTGACGTCATCGATGACGTCACTAATGACGTCACCAGTGATGATGACGATGACGATGCTGAGGCCGGTGACGTCATCAGTGACGTCACATATGACGTCATTAGTGGCGATGACGTCAACGGGGGTCACATGACCTCGGGGGGAGGGCGTCACGTGACCTTGGAAGGGGGTCACGTGACCTGGGTAGCCATCGTGACCCTCGAGAAGGTAACCCTAGTAACCCTTGTGAGGGTAACTCTCGTGACTCTCGTGAGGGTAACTCATAATCCTCGTGAGGGTAACCCTTTTGAGGGCAACTAACCCTCGTAGCCCTCGTGAGGGTTACGAGGGTTAGTAAAACTCGTAGCCCTCGTGATCATCGTGAGGGTAACTTTCGTGAGAGTAACCCTCGTAACCCTCACGAGGGTTACGAGGGTTACTCGCGGTTACGCCGACGCCGACAGGGGAGGGGGTCACGTCACTTCGGGGGGGGGGGGGTCACGTGACCTCGGGAAGGGGGAGTCACGTGACCTCGAGGGAGGGGGGTCACGTGACCTCGAGGGGGAGGTCACGTGAGTTAGGGAGTCACGTGACCCTGGGGGAGGGGTCACGCGGCCTTGGGGGTCAGGTGACTTTGGAGTGACTTTGGTTACGTGGACGGCGACGCCGACGGCGACGCCGCTCAGGCCGGAAACGGGCGCCTAAGAGCTGGGCTCTAAAATGCATTCGTGTTATCTGCATGCATTATCTTTTCCGCTGTCAGTGACATATTTGCGATGCTATTTATAGACGTTTCTCGTTTCCTTTCGTTCTCAGTCACATGGGTTCCCTATCTGGTATGCGGGACGAAAACATAACGAGACATTTCAACCTGGAATTTGCGAGGAAATATAAGTGAGGCAAAACAAGAATGTGTGACAAAGACTCATTTTTTGTGAACACCTTCCAGCGGTGTGTAGAGGTCAAACCGATGTTTTAACACATACCAGAAGTGATGACATTCAAGATGGCCGCGCCCTTGTGCAAAAGTGTATACATACAAAGAAAAAACAATAGCAATGTACCGAGAATATATCCCTGGGGGCAAGTAATTGTCGTGAGACCACGTGCCGTTTATGACCATATACTGCGAACAAATTGGTAGATATCTTCAAATTTGTTCCAACGTCGTGCCTCTCATTCCGCACTTTGGCGATTTCCTTAGCAGATTATCGTGTGCTTTATGGAGTCGAATAGCCTTGTTAAAGTTTACTAAGATCCCAACCGTGAGAAGTTTATTACATTCGTACACACGTGACAGGGAAAAGCTAATGGCGTCCGTCTGCTGACAAAACAAAGGAAAGGGAAGCGCGCCGCGTAGAGAGGAGGAGAGTAGAGAAGGACAAAGGCGAGAGGGAGGTGACGTCACTAGGCGGAATCCAATGCGCGCCCCGCGGCGAGGCGAGAGGGAGGCGACGTCACGGGGCGGAAGCCAATGCACGCGCGGCTGCTGGAGCGAATCTGAACCTGCAGGTGTGGGGAGCACGGATGCCTTGGCTTGTGCTACAAAATGGAGTGTGAACCAAGAACTAGCATTGGTCCAAGTAGGCGGCAAAAAAAAAAATTAAAGGAAGATGTTTAGGGAACGCGTTAGCATGACCCTTGGGAAACGCCACACACGTTTCCCTTTGGGAAACACTAACACTGACCCGTCACGAAGCCAAAAAGAGGCAGCAAAAATAGGGGAAGCAAAAGAGAAAGCCAAAACAGAAAAGGGACGGGTTCAGCTTGACCGTTTGCTAAATGGGGACATCCGTGGCATTTTCCACAGGTCGTAACGCGTTCCCTAAGGATCCTCTAAGGGATCTTCCATTTTTCTGCTTTCCTAATTATTTATCGGCGACATGTCGCTAATAGTAATTTAAACTTTTAGTAATTTACCTAATAGTAAAAAAAAAAGGATTTCGATTTAAGTGCTCTTTTGAAACCCTGCTTGCTGGTTTACGATTAGTTTAAATAAATGTCATAAGAAAGCGAGTGAGTCTCGCATTTATAATTGTCTCTAAACGTTTACATAAGAGCATAAACAGAGAACGTTAGATAATTAAGTAAATTTTTTTGGCGCTCCACCTTTGTGCAGTACGGATACCCTAGCTATTTTTAATCGCTCTGAAAAGCTTATATCTGACTAATACGACTTTAAGAATATAAACTAGTGGGGGACGGAGATTAAATAACACACACCTTTAATTTGTTAGGTGTTTAGCTTATCCTCCTGAGCTGCTCTACTGCTAATGAAGACATTAAACACAGTAAATATTTTCTTTTCTCTCGCAGTGAACAGAAAAACAGAGCTGCATATATTTGTGGCAACGTACATCTCCGCTCCGTTGTGCTTAATTTAAAATTAAATTAAGATTTATTTGCTAAAGATTCGGAAATTAAAAACAGCGCGGAAAGACGAGGACCAGACAAAGAAGTGACACGGACGCAGCGCTACGTCCGTGTCACTTCTTTGTCTGGTCCTCGTCTTTCCGCGCTGTTTTTAATTTCCGAAGTATGTACCAACTCGCCCAAGCCTCAACTTTAGCTAAAGATTCATTCGAAAACAAAATAGCATTGTCAGTTCCTCCACAAAAATAATTCTATCGCTTTGAATGCTAGTAATTTTATGCCCGTAGTATTTCTGTATTGCATGTTTTATGTCGGAGCTTCTGGGAAATATATTTGCTGTCCGGAAAACAAATTTTCACACGAATCTCATAGCCTTCCAACTAAAATAAAGAACGTGGTATACTCCGTTTCACGATAACTTGGCGAACTGTGGAGGCTACGGCCCCATGAACCAATAAGAGCGCCAAAGCAAGGCACGTGATAACACACTCAATGGTCGTGGCCACGAGGGCCTCGTTACCGCCACAGCAACTGCGACGTCCGCGACGAAAAGCAGTTCTAGGTTTCTTTTTCTTTTAACGGCCGCTGAATTTGCGCGATGCTCTCTCTATTGAAGATATATGAAAAATAAGAAATAAATAATCACTAATTTATTAGTTTCTGTTCTATTTAGACCAAAACAGTGACGCCAGATTCGTATCCGATCCCGATCTTTTTCTCCTTGTAGCGCCGTGGCCGTCGGTGATCGCAGCCTTGTAATCGGCCGTTTCCGCTCTAAACATCGCAATAGTCCCTGGCATTAGCACCCGTCGCAGATTCGCGAATAAATTGAGCTTATGGTTTTCGCATGAACTGCTCCCGAAGAGTTCACTACTCTAGCGGACAGCTATGTGGCGCCGGGGAATGTTCATTCCTAGTTGATTGGTTTCGCAGCAGACGACTCTTGGCGAGCAGACGACAGCCGGTTCCTCCGGGCCTCACATTGGGCGCAGTGACACACACGTGCCTTGACGTTGTGTCACGTGCCTCGCTCCGACGCTCTTATTGGGTCGCAGTGGCCGTAGCCTCCACAGTTCGCCAACTTATTGCGAAACGGAGTATAGTGTATGACATTTCGGCAAGCAGATCTAGGTTCTAATACAGAACCGTTTTTTATGTATGTCTGTGCGTGAACACGTACAGCCACTCGGTAATATCTAAAATATTACGCTTTTAATTACTTATAATTTTCAGTGTGTCCCGTACTGTCTGGTAGAGGTGTACCTGGCGCTATGTCAGCCACGTTTAATATAAACGTTTCAGACTGTGTTTAATTTGTATCATAAGAAAAAGAAGACATAAGCCTTATGTGGCATGTAGACTTCGAGGGTAAGGCAATATAATATTAAGTTTTTTATTATCCTTTTTTTATGAAATAAGTACTACCCGGCTTTACCGTTGCCATGTGGAACTATTCAGGTCCACCTAGGACTTAGTCAAATAATTGTACGTCTAAAAATATATAAATACAATACTTGATCGCTTTATTTATAAAAGTCGGCGTGTCCCGCAGTTACTGACCAGTGGTTGTGTCTACCCAATACAAAGAACATCTGTGTTGATTCAACGCTCTCTCAGAGAAGAGGTGGAGCAGATAACACATGTCGCTGGTCAACATAGCTTTACAAAGCGTCTGTAGTCGAATTTAAATGGAACCACAGTTTATGAAAATTAGTCTAAGAAATAGCCTGCTTTTTCGCGATGGGCAATATTTCCTTTTTTGAAGCTTTGACTGAAGTGTAAAAATTCGGACACTAGTTATATTCTTTTAATTTTGGAAAGATTACCGCAATTATGAAATCGTCTTCGGAGTCCGTGACGCTGACACTCTGTCCAGAAGATACGCTCAAAAGGAAGCAAATTTTGATATATATTTTCCTTTGTGGTTTGTAAAACCCACTTCAAGCAGACGTATATGCTATAAGCACGAAAATCAACAAAGCACAAGCTAATAACATTGTGTGGTTTTATTTCGGCCCAACTATAAAGAAGTGTGATAGAAATGGCGCTCACTTACCGCAGCAAAGTACTCGGGTATATGTGGTTAGGCTCGAGTACAGCACTCTGAAAAGAGCACAATATTTAATGATGGCAACACCTATTGGTTTCAGTTTTAAACACGAACCCTCAACTGTATGCTCGGAAACATATACCTAAAAACAACTCAGTGCCAACTTTTGAGAAAAAGAAAACGGTACATACACGCAACGTTTCACTTGTTGATGTTGCTGTGTAAAAGAAACAGAATATCGTCAACTCGGACGTACTCAAACTGGTTCGCCTTTCTTAAATTAATACCCGCTAATGAGAAGTCTCCCTTCGTTGATGCTCTTGCAGCCAGGATGGAATGCACAAACTGCACTACAAGAATGAGGTGCGGAAACTCGTGCTGGCGCAAGTTTCATATCACTCCAGAGGATCGAATTCAGCCTCCTCAATCTACCTGTTGGCGAAGAAGCGACTTTTACTTTTTTGTGGCTTGCACGTTTTGGGTTTTCTTTGCCCAAAGAACGTTTTCCTGTTGTTGTTGTTTTTTCTGCCCCCCCCCCCCCCCCAAAAAAAAAAAAACACGTTTTGGGGACGACCGATGCTTCTGCATTCTTTACTTTTTTTTAGAGAGCATTTTTGGCCAGATAAAACGTTTTAAAGCGATCTTTGGTGAAAGTCTTTTTTTTTTTCTTGTTTTTTTTAAAGTAAAGACCAATTTTTTTCCCGATTGGTGCCTTTTATTTAAGAGTTGTTTGTTCCCTCAATATATTCGATGATGCACTTCATAGTATCCCTCACTCATTCACATACAGTGTGCGGTCGCGCACGTTTATGGGCCGCCTCGGCAAAAATGTAGATCCAAACTCGCATATATTCGCATCCGATCAATATCCGCAGCCCCTTGCATCCAGATCCAATCCGCCGCAATCCGCCAAATATGTTTAATGTTTATCCGCATCCGCCAGTTTACTGCAGATATCCGCGGTTGATCCGCGGATGATCCGCGGATATGCAGGGCTCTTCGCATAGAAGTTTATAAATCTCGCCACGGTGAAATCGAATGACAATCCAGCGAACTAACGTCTGGATGCTCAGGCTTCTCACCGGTTTCTCCCTTCAAACTCTTCCTTCACCAGCCATCAAAGGGCCGTCATTCGCCTGTACAGATGAAACACTCGTAGGTGATTGGAGTGGCCAGACCGAACTTCTGAAAGAATCTGTTGCATCCAAACGTGAGCTTCTGTTTTTGCAGAGGAGCAGATGGAATATGATCAAATTGGGGTGTGCATTCAGCAAGCGCAGTTGCGTCTGTGTTTAAAACGTCTGCATCTGCGAATGCTCAGAGACCATACTCACGCCGCTTGTTTGTAGACAACGCTGTCACCACATTGGTGTCGGGCTCGCATTACATTCGCGTGAGCGCCTGCTGTAGTCGCCGACAGTATTCGAAAGAAACGCCCCACCGTTTTCACCCTGAAAATGACTGACCACACGACGAGAAATTAAGGGAGAGGAGGAGGAGAGAGCGCGCGGGGACATCACTACACCGAGTCCCGTTTGTTATAATAAGGAGTTGTAGTAGATCGTTTTTCTTCTCCGCTACGGTATCCCCCAAAAAAACGCCGCAGCTGCGCATGCGCGCCGCCAGCCTTGTCTGCATAGTTCAAGGTCTTGTGGCGGATTACGGAGCGCTATCCGGGTGCTTAACGGGCTGCGGGAACGGTCTACTACAATCCCCTAATTAGTGGGCACACGCAAGGCTATGCGGAGTGCAAGTATCGTCTCCTACTATTGCAGAAGTATCGGTGACATCAGAACGGCGATCTCTGATTGGCTCTGAATGAGGGATAGTGGGTAGACGTCAAAGCAAGCTGTCTTGAGGTCTACCCACTATCCTTCATTCAGAGCCAATCAGAGATCGGCGTTCTGACGTCACCACAGCCGCTGAAAAAGTAGCAGACGATACTTGCGCTTCGCATAGCTGCCTTTGTCTCTGCTGCACTCGTCAAAGGCGTTCGAACGCCGAAAGCCCGCGTCTGGCGCTCGGAGGTCGCGTTCGAACGCGTTCGAACAGCGAGTAGAGGCAAAGGCAGCTCCTTGCATCTTTCCACAGATCATTCCTGCCAGGGCTCGGCACTCCATGGTGTCTCCGCGCGCTCTCGTTTCCTCCTCTTCCTGAATTTCTTGCCATATACGACTATAATTTACCGTGTGCAGCAAAAAGCGTGTGTTTTCCCGCATGTTAAATGACTAATGTGCCTTTTCTTGTACTTATTTTGTGCTAATATTGTTTGTAAAGTTACAACTTGATAGCAGAAAGAAA
Source organism: Ixodes scapularis (assembly GCF_016920785.2). Lineage (NCBI taxonomy): Eukaryota > Metazoa > Arthropoda > Arachnida > Ixodida > Ixodidae > Ixodes > Ixodes scapularis. Next base: position 115,244,926 of record NW_024609846.1, on the reverse strand, counting down.
GTGATCTTGGTACCGAACTTGCATCAACACCCCTTCGCTTTTCCGCCTAGGGTTCTTACCTATAAACCAGCAGCGCTTATCACCCGCGTGAAAGGTGGTGAGGGACGAGGATGCATTCGCGGCGACGTCTAATATTCAAGAGGTCTGTTGCTTGTGCTCGGGATGCGTTCCAGAGCCTAGTGGACAAAGCTGGAGGAGCGCAGAAGATGTATATTAAAATGGCCTACGTTCTATGATATTTAGGACGGTGGCTTCAGGTCTCTTTCTCCATCGGTGAGGCGAAGCAACGAAGCTTTCATCTGAGCGGCACCAAGGCGAATCGCGGCAGTGCGGAAATCCCTTCGTCGCCTCGAAAAAATGCTAATTACGAGCTCAGTTATTTACAGAAAACAAAGTTTGCTAATCCTTGTAAAGCATCATACGACTTTCAACGTTTCGGAATTTGCCGAAACACGCCGATAAATGTACACACGTGATGCGGGCACTAGTATCCGAATGGATCATTCGGTGTTGTTGCCACTGGTCATGGTATTATCGCCTTTCGTACGACATTCGACATGGAAAACTCGAACAATATTGATTACGTTTATATTGTACCCCTTTTTTCGCTTTTGTTCACCCCTGTTAGCAATTTTACGTCACTTTACGGTAACTGCAAGGGAGCGGGAACTTTTTTTTCTCTCTCTCTCCTACTTTTGCTCGCTGGAATCGAGATCACGCGCAGCATAGACACCTATAAGTACCGATGTTTTGTGAGTGCGAAACACGCCACAACAGCGGTTTACCACGCCAAATTGCGTCCCCCAACAACAAACGCGAGGATACCGGAAACCCAGCGTCTATAGCGTGTACGCTCCACTCATTAGCCACCGTGTCTCCTAGTCCTATTATAGTTCGCGAACGGAGGCTATAGCGTGCTGCACCTTGTGGCCCGGGCATGATCGTGCCTTGACGTCCGTCCACAGCACGCACGGTTCCTCCCGTTTTGTTTTTCCTCTTCTCTGTAACTGGGAATGCGAAGCGTCATTGTGCGGAGGATCGCGCGGAGACAATCAGTTTCCTTTGAAGCGGGATTGGCGTGCGCGCCTCTGTTCCCGACAGCGGGGACCCGCGGGCGGCGGTCGAAGCTGTTGTCACTCGCGCTCCAGTCGACCGTCGTACGCACGACAACGGGACCAATCAATTACAATCTAGCCTCGGAGTCGAAGGAAACGTTGAACCTGTCCGGGCAACAGCAAACTAGCTTCCTCTGGGATGGCTTCTTTCTATTCTTTCGTCTGTGTGCAAGCGGCCATGTTTTGGTTTGTGTTTGTTTTACGAGTGAGTGAAGCGAAAGGTACTGGCGGGTATAGGACCGCGTTGGCCTCTTCCAGACAAAGGGCCTATTGTCAGCACTAGAGTGCCTACATGTTTCCGCCCGAAACATGTAGGCACCCTAGTCAGCAGTTCAGCGAGGGTGGGGAAGGGATGTGGGGAGGAGGCATATCGAGGAGAGATGGCGGGACTGAAAAAGAAGGCTTCAGCAAAAAATAAAAGTTCGCGATTCCTGCAAATGGACTGCTGCGACAGCCGATTCGCTGCACGTGGTTGCACACACTAACACTGTCGGGTTTAATTTCAGCGGACACTGTTCATGTAACACTTTGGCGTCACGTGGCACTAAAGTTGTGCTAAATTTAGAGAAAAAGAAATGTTCTCGCCAAATTTAGCGGATGGTGTTTATTTAGTACAGTGACGTGACGTGACGTAGTGACGTCACGTGGCACAGTGATGTCACGTGGCACTAAATTTATCTTAAATTTAGTGGGAAATTGTTTCCGCCTAATTTAGCGGACGGCGCTTATGTAGCGCGCGACGTAACGAGGGCACTAAATTTTTGATAAATTTAGAAGACGAATATTTTATCTAAATTTAGTGAACGGCGTTTATGTAGCACAGTGACGTAACGTGCTACTAACATTCTGCTAAAATTAGTAGACAAATTTTCCAGCCAAATTTAGCGGACGGTGTTTATGTAGCACAGCGACGTAATGTGGCACTAAATTTCTGCTAAATTTAGTAGACACATTTTCCAGCTAAATTTACGGACGGTGTTTATGGAGCACAGCGAAGTAACGTGGCACTAAATTTCTGCTAAATATAGTAGACAAATTTTCTAGTTAAATTTAGCGGACTGTGTTTATGTAGCACAGCGATGTAACGTGGCACTAAATTTCTGCTAAACATAGTAGACACATTTTCTAGCTAAATTTAGCGGACTGTGTTTATGTAGCACAGCGAAGTAACGTGACACTAAATTTCTGCTAAAATTAGTAGACACATTTTCCGGCTAAATTTAGGGACGGTGTTTATGTAGCACAGCGAAGTAACGTGGCACTAAATTTCTGCTAAATATAGTAGACAAATTTTCTAGCTAAATTTAGTGGACTGTGTTTATGTAGCACAGCGATATAACGTGGCACTAAATTTTTGCTAAAATCAGTAGACACATTTTCCAGTTTAATTTAACGGACGGTGTTTATGTAGCAAAACAACGTAATGTGGCACTAAATTTCTGCTAAAATTAGTAGACACATTTTCAAGCTAAATTTAGCGGACGGTGTTTATGTAGCACACGACATAACGTGGCACTACATTTCTGCTAAATATTGTAGATAAATTTTCTAGATAAATTTAGCGGACTGTGTTTATGTAGCACAGCGACGTAACATGGCACTAAATTTCTGCTAAATGTAGTAGACAAATTTTCTAGCTAAATTTACCGGACGGTGTTTATGTTGCACAGCAACGTCACGTGGCACTAAATTTCTGCTAAAATTAGTCGACACATTTTCCAGCTTTAATTTAGTGACGGTGTTTATGTAGCACAGCGACGTAACGTGGCAATACATTTCTGCTAAATATAGTTGATAAATTTCTAGCTAAATTTAGCGGTCTGTGTTTATGTAGCACAGTGACATAACATGGCACTAAATTTTTGCTAAAATTAGTAGACACATTTTCTAGCTAAATTTAGCGGAGTGTGTTTATGTAGGACAGTGACGTAACGTGGCACTAAATTTCTGCTAAAATTAGTAGACACATTTTCCAGCTAAATTTAGCGGACGGTGTTTATGTAGCACAGCGACGTAACGTGGCACTACATTTCTGCTAAATATAGTAGATAAATTTTCCAACTAAATTTAGCGGACGGTGTTTATGTAGCACAGCGACGTGACATGCCACTAAATGTATGCTAAATATAGTAGATAAATTTTCCAACTAAATTTAGCGGACGGTGTTTATGTAGCACAGCGACGTATCATGGCACAACATTTCTGCTAAATATAGTAGATAAATTTTCCAACTAAATTTAGCGGACGGTGTTTATGTAGCACAGCGACGTAACATGGCACTAAATTTCTGCTAAATATAGTAGATAATTTTTCCAACAAAATTTAGCGGACGGTGTTAATGTAGCACAGCGACGTAACATGGCACTAAATGTCTGCTAAATATAGTAGATAAAATTTCCAAGTAAATTTAATGGACGGTGTTTATGTAGCACAGTGACGTAACATGGCACTAAATTTCTGCTAAATATAGTAGATAAATTTTCCAACTAAATTTAGCAGACGGTGTTTATGTAGCACAGCGACGTAACATGGCACTAAATTTCTGCTAAATATAGTTGATAAATTTTCCAACTAAATTTAGCGGACGGTGTTTATGTAGCACAGCGACGTAACGTGGCACTAAATTTCTGGTAAATATAGTAGATAAATTTTGCATCTAAATTTAGCGGACGGTGTTTATGTAGCACAGCGACGTAACGTGGCTCTAGATTTCTGCTAAATATAGTAGACAAATTTTCCAACTAAATTTAGCGAACAGTGTTTATGTAGCACAGCGACGTAACGTGGCACTAAATTTCTGCTAAATATAGTAGACACATTTTCTAGCTAAATTTAGCGGGCTGTGTTTATGTAGCACAACGACGTAACTTGGCACTAAATTTCTGCTAAAATTAGTAGACAAATTTTCCAGCTAAATTTAGCAACGTCATGTGACACTGTGACATTACGTGGCACTGAATTTCTGCTTAATTGAGTGAAAAATTTTGCTCGCTAAATCGAGCGAGAAAATGGCATCAAGTGGCATGACGTCACGTGACACTGCGAAGTCCACTGATCTCCATATCTATTTGCTGGATCGCGTTTGACCAGATCCGCCTATGGACGGCAATTCGGCCATAATCGGCCATCTTTTGGGTAGAGTTAGGTCATCTTAGCCATCATAGAAATATGACGTACAGCGCAATGGTGGGAGGCTGCCATTAAATAGCCGTGGATGTAGTACACTGTACCATAGGTGATATTTCGTGCTTGATTGGAGTTGTTCGACGAAGCAGATTTTTGAAACCCGGCGTGAACGGTAGCCTCATCTTTGAGGACCCGGCAAAAGTTCTACGAAAGCGCAGCACCGGGGGAAAGCAACGCAACTCGCATCGAAAGCAGACTCCGTATCGGCGTCTGCTTTCGATGCTTCTTTCGATGCGACTTTCGATGCGTGCTGTGCTGCTTTTCCCCGGTGCTGCGATTTTGTGAAACTTTTACCGGGTCCTCAAAGATCGTGCTACCGTTCACGCCGTGTTTCAAAAATATGTTTCGTCAAACAATTTCAATCAAGCAGGAAATATCATCCACGCTATTTTGATGGCAGCCTGCCACCACAACTGCCACAACGCTGTCTGCCATGGATGGATGATAGTGGCTGCAGCAGCTGTACCAGGCTAGAGGTAGTATAACTCTACCAAAAAGAGGGCCGCCAGTGGCCGCATTCACGGAGCGGGCAAACGCGATCCAGCAATTGTCATAGAGATCAGTGGCGACGTCAGAGTGACGACACTGTTGTTATCCGCTAACAGTGACGGAGAAATGCACCGCTAAATTTAGCGGGAAACTAGTTACGTCATGTAGCATGACGTCACAGTCAAGGCACTTATTCTCAGCTGTTAGTAGCGGAAAAATTGCCTCGCTATATATAGCGGAGATATATTCCCTCTCATCTTAGCGGGCCTAAAGTCACTGGCTCCAGTGACTTTAAGCGGGCCAAAGCCAACGTTGGCCACGGCGTAGAAGAAACACAGGCATATCCACTGTGAAAGCTCGTCGATAATGACTATTGCCGTTAAAGGAGATGCGGAGAGGAAGACGGACGAAATAAAACGGCGATTTTGGTCACTGCGAGATCGAGAACGAGATCTAATTTGCGCTTCGAGTATCGACCGAAGATAGCATTCGGAGACCTCCTAACGCGAACGAAGAACGCGGTATGTCTGCTACGAAGCGCCGTTCGCAGAAGAAAATAAAACGAAAGATTTAGTCTGCTAACAGAACGGGAAAGAGGTTGACCGTCTGCTACAAACCGAGCATCGCGGCGAAGTCGGATCGGACGCAGGCTGAAATTGTGATCGTCAGCTATTTTCTGTTTGAAGCCATTGACAACCTGCGCTTCGTTTGCAAATGTCAAGTTACTCCGCTGCCGTACACAAGCTGACATCTGCCGGTGAATTAAAAAGTACTAAGGTCAAGCGCGTCAGAGGCAGCGAGACCCCTCTCGCTATCGGCTTGTTGGTGAGACGTTTTCACCGAAGTATTTCCCGATCGTGAACCCGCGAATCAGTTGATTACGCGCTAGCTGTGCCGTCACATCTAATCGGCAGCTGGGAAGAAACGCCCTCGTTCTCATGCCTTGCCCAAAATCGGACCCCTGGGGTCCGATTTTGTTTGAGGTGGCGGTGAGAGCGTTCTCGACCGACCCAGCTGTTGCCATAGCAACCCTCGCACTCGGTCGAACTCAGCGCAAATGTGCGAATCGCCCTTCAAAGGGATACTGAACCGAAATTTCGAGCTTCACAAAACAAGGCTGGACGGATAGGCGCGGGACGCTGCAAAGCCCAAAAACATCACTCATACAGCGATATCCCTAACGGATCGCCGTATCTTTGGAAAAGAAGTGCGCGATTGTACCACGGCCGACGAGACGACCCACGTACGTCACGATTCTCATTCCCTCTCCTCCTCGATTTGTCCCGTCGAGCTCGTGAACCGAAGCGAGGAGGAGGGAAGCGAGGCCGCTTCCCCTCATTCTCAAATTTTACAGGAGGACAATGGCGTCATAGCCATCGCTTGATCACGCCCTTTTTTCCCAAAAGTACGGCCATCCGTTTGAGATATCGATGTATGAGTGATGTTTTGGAGTTCGTAGCGTCCCGTTCGACGCTTCTACGGAATTATTTTGCGAAATCCAAATTTCAATTCAGTATTCCTACTCCGACGTCAAAACTACCAGTGCGATGAAAGGTACTCCGCTCAACAACTAACGCGATAAAATGTGATGCCCACTTATGCGCTTTTGCGGCCGATGTCGTGTTCAGGCTTACTCGGAGGCTTCGTATATCCTGGAAGCGACACGATCACTTTTCTTTTGTCGTTGTGAGTTCCAGAACGGACAAAAAATACAACGAACACAAAACAAGGTCCTCATCATACTCTGCTTTGCTTCCTTCCGCCTTCTTTGCCTTCTGGAATCACGAAATGCTAAAGCAAAACGAACTTTCGTCTTCTCTTCCTGGAAAATCTTTCAGGAACCGCACATCGGATCGACATAATGCGTCAAGCAAACGGTGGGGCTCCACGTATGCTCAGAATTGTTTCTTCGTGCTGCAACGTGAGAGACGATAGGGAACAACTCGCGAGTAACTTCGGCATGGCTGGGAAAATTTCCCCGTCGGAAGCAGGCCTCGCGAAAATGTCTCGTACCGAAACGTCACGGACCCCGAGAAGGTGCTTGCGGTCCGTCTTTTTGCACCCATTGTTAGCTCGCCCATTTGTGCGGGAGGTTAGTACTAAAGTTTGCGCGCTTGTTTTCGGCGTAATTTAGGGCTGTGGGAGTAGAATTTCATATCCTCGCCTAACTTTCGTGACGTTGGCTCCAAAACGCCGTCCTTGTATGCAGCAAGGTGTGCAGTGTTTATCCGTCCTAGCCCAACTTTGGAAAACATTGCCATACGCCCCGTAACGGTGGAAGTGACGCCTGCTAAATTTTCTTCATCGAATTTTTGTGTGTGTGTGTGTTCTACGGAACAAGTGGAGCGAAAACTCGCGCCGCCGGGATTCGATCATCCGCCCCAATACTTTCGGCCCGGATGGGCACCGCACCGGCGAACACTCGCCTAATCACAAGTGCGTAATGCACGTTAAGGACCCAAGCTTAGCAAAAAAGCAAAAACAAATTAGACGCTAGGAACCGTATTCACTACATTCCACTAACTAGTGTTGTTTAAAAGTTAGTAGAGCGCGCAGGGAGCGGTTAGGGAATATTGTATTGCTAAGCCTCCACTTGGTCGACGCAAGCGTGGTTATTATCTAGTCCGGAGTAACGAGCGGAAGTGATGGGAAATTTTAGATCACGCACACTCCGAGATTCGATCAGGTGCAGAACCGTGCTGCGAAGCTCCCGTGTAGACCGTGTTCACTTGCCCGTGGACCGCGCTTCGAAGTGAAATCGAAATTGGCGAGAGGGCTAGCCTGAAAATTGCGTGCGCAAATGTGCCACAAGAATAAAACTAAAAACGCGAGTGTGTTTGAATGATCTCATTATCCGATGCAGTAGTCGCAAAAGCAAAACAAATCAGGAAAAGAGCGCCAAACGATGAAACAGAATCTCATTCCGGGTAAAGGGTTGCGCTGCAGGGTCGGAGATCCCCTTCCTGCCGATATTCGAATGAATGTCGAGGCATCGGTTGTCACGAGCCCACATCGGATGCCCACGCAGTGCTCCTGTCCACCGTATGAGCCGTTTTTAAATATCGTCACCGCTGGGATCGCGAAGCTTGACGACGAAATCCCGGGAATCGCTTTGTTGACAACGCCAAACATCCAATCCCCACAACTTCGTCATCATTTTTTTTTCTTTTTTTTTCGAACGAGAGACTGACGAAAACTTCCGCTTTTATCCTGGAAGTTGTTCCTGGTAATCTGAAACTTTATCTGAAATCTTAGGAAACGCCTTTCTGCGCTACAGAAACGTTACAACAGCCCGCGACAGAGCAATATGATATCGCCTGGGATATACCTAAGGCCGTTTCTAGACCTAAGGACGTCACAATCTCGAAGTATGGCTATCGCCAATCGCTGCCGCTCTGCACTAAACGTTAAACTGGTGGCACCCAGAAGATAATCAAAGAGTGGATTGCCGATACTGTTCAGTATATGTTATTTAGTAACTGTAGTCCCGTCCTGTTTTTTTTTCTTTCTTTTTTCTCGCGTTTACCAATATTTTAGGGCAAATAGTAATCATGTTCGGAATTGTGTGATAAAAAAAAAATAAAAAAATAAACGCTAGGTTTCAGTCCTATTTTGTTTTTTCAGAACCTCTAGCTTTCCTTTAAGCCATGTTTTTATGAACCAACTCGCTGCTATGCTTCTTTCCTTTACACACCGATGTTAAGCATAATCTTGAACGTCCTTCTTTTCTTTCCCTTCTCTTTTTTTTTTTTTTTGGGGGGGGGGGGGAGGGGGGGGTTATTGCAATCCATCATGGACGTTGCTTCGAACAAATTGTCTCGGTACACAGCCTGGAACACCACGCCTCATTTGATGGGCACACTTCCCTATCAGACCTCGCTGTAAGAAACGACACAGCCACAAAAAGAAAAAACGGTCGGGATTTTTAAGCTTCCTTGTCTAATGGCACGAACGGGAGCGTTTCTCGCTTTAAAATGTCGCGCTTGGTTTTGGAGCCTGACGGGCCATTTTTAACGACGTTTTTCTTTTTACGTTTCCTTCCTTTAAGGTTGACGACACATTCCATCGAACATGCACTTCATTCCCCAAATGGATTCGTCAATCTCCATTTATTTTTCTTGCCTCCGTATTCCCGTTTCATTTGTGTCACGTTCATGTTTCTTGTTTTGTCCGCTTTCATCAATACCAATTTCGTCTTTTTTTTTTTTTTCTTGCACGCTCTTTCTTTTTTTTTTAAACGTCCACCAAGTCAAAGAATCTCCGCGAAAAAACGAGTGAAACACACCGTAAAAATATTTTTTTTTTTTTCATCGAGCATTTTTATGTTTTGTCGTTGGCTTGTTAGATCCTTCGTATATGTTTTTTACTGTGTATATTTTACGTATGGTCTGCGCGCTTTCTTTATAGTATATCTCTTGGATTCGTTCGCGCTTGGGCATCGATGGGCTCATAAACAAAGTCGCGCGCTAGCTGATGATGACCGCTTTAATAAACGTTGTGTTTAAAGATTTGAAGATTCAGCGCTTCATTTCCTTCGCGTTGCCTCAGCGTCTTTCGGCAGGGTATATTTCTACCAGTAACCTAAAATGGGGGGTATCGGGAAGGGTTGGGCTGGAGCGACTGAACAGGGAATTCGTTGGGCACTTACTCTGAGTGCATATTGGACACGAGTGCTGTGTCATCGTTCGGTTTGGTCTCGAATCCAATCACACGCTTCGGGCCCCCCAAAAATGGCGACCGCCAGCCGCTGTTGTTGGTGGATATATGAAAAAAGGTATATTGGAGATCGTTACGATTCGAAAATGCTACTTCCTTACCTTTAAAACAGTGTCAGAAATCTCAAGCGACATCGTTTTGCTCTCTCTCTCTCCCCCCCTCTCTCACACGCACACACGTGAACTGTTTTCAGCTAGAACGCGCTAGTTTTAGCATTTATGACGGAAAAATGTTTACAGCGATTTCGGAGAAACTTTCGGATGACTGCCAACAATGATTGTAAGCGGCACGATGGGTGGAGTTTAGAGGGCGCAAGCTACCGCCCGTTATAAGGGGTACAGCCGTTATCATCCATCCATCCATCCACCCGATGGCTGGAGCGTCGTTACTCTGAAGCGTGATAATGCGTCGTCGACTGACCCGTTAAGCGTACCTATCCCGCCCGCCCATCAAAATTTCGTCCCGAAGTGGGAAAAAAATTGTACGTCTGAGAACCAACTCGGCGCGTCGCGTTGTCGGATCATCGCGATCCTGACGGTTGGTGCTAGAAGTCTCGGCCAAGAGTACGAGCGAACGCGATGGTCGCTGTCGTCGGTATACATCCCATGGACTGTGAGACCGGAGAGCGACCTGCAGCAGACCAGGCGTCTGTCGCATCCACCTCCGCTGCCGTGCCGCCGCCAGGGTCGCGCCCGACGACGGCGTGACACTTTTACGACGTCATCAGCCGGCGGATATCGAGGAACCACCTTTACGACGCTGTAGACACACAAGTCGTAGACGCGTGCCGGGCACCATAGCTCTAGGGTCGACCATAAGGAATTCATGACCGACACTTTGAATCCAGATGCGAAAGAATCAAAATAACGAAAGAAAGAGCCGGGAGACAGGGTAAACGGTCGAGTGCACGCAAAAAAATACAAGGCGCGTTGACTGGGCTTGGCCGCTCCCGGCTTCGTGTCACGCACACGGAAGCTTGGCTACGGGTCGCTGCGGTATCGGATTGTCCCAACTTCTGCGCGATGAGCCGACTTAGCTGTCGGGGCCCGATACATACCTTCCGGCTAGCCTGCCCAATGATGTCTGTTGTAGCAGGCTGGACCGGTACATGTAAATATGCAGACAGTTTTTGCATGACCGATGTGACCGTTATACGAGGATGCGTCAGGGAGTGTCTGCAGACCGTTCTTTTTTGTGCGTGTGTGATGTATACAAGCTGTCGGCTCTCCATCCCCTAATTCTGTTGTGGGCGCCGCCATCTTGAAGGTTGGTGCGGCTTCCTGCGCTTTGTGTAGACCAACTCAACTCTCTGACGTCATGCCGGTGCGGTGGCTCTGATGTGGGCAATGGGCATGCGTAGATCAGTCTTGTACGCGTTACTGGAAAAAAAAAAAGAGTAACTGGCTGAAATTACAATTACTTTATTGAAAATGTAATTTATTAAAGCAATCAATTTCTGCATCGCAAAAGTAAATGAAAAATTACCAGAAACTAACAGATTAGTTTTTACTTGGCTTTCTGTTGTTGTTTTTGTTTGTTTTTTTTACTTTTTATTGCGAAATCAAAATGCTTACATATGTTCGAAGTGGTTACATTTTGTTTCTTTTTGTCATTCGCACCTTGTTAAGCTGCAACAGCAGTTTTCGTTCGAAGTTCTCCTAAGTCATCTTCCCACGTTTCCTCGTGAAGGTATATGCCTCGACGCTAAAGCCCCTCGCGACAGATGCGCTCGAGGGAAGAGCGGTGTTGTTGCGCACAAACACTTTGCATAGCAGTTCGTGGTTGGGCAGTGCTTCGACGGACGCTTCCGAGTCCTGTAGAAAGCGAAGCGCTTCAATGTTGCGACCGCCTGTTGAAAGCTTTTCAGGTGGGAAAAGCGAAAAGCTGGAAAAGTCGTCCGTAGACGGATTTTTCGGAGCGTCTACAGAGACGGAAGACGTTGCGCAACCATAGCAGCGACGACTGAACTCGTCTGCCAGAAGACGACGAAGCTCGTGCAGGCGACGTCCTTCACTTGTCACCGATTTCGTCTTCAATCGAGGAATCGCACGGGCAGACAAACCGATTTTTTTTACGTAAACAAAAACTAATTTTAGCTCTTCCGGAAACATATAATTGATTACTTGTAATGGATTACAGAAAGATGGTTATGCAGCTGAATCCTTAAAAAGTTACAATATAATGTAATTGATTACGAGTAATCAGTTGCTTGTAACTCGTTACGTACAAGTTTAGCGCAGATGCTTCGCCTTAGGCGAATCTGGGTTCTGCGCAGGCGCAGTGCCCACACGCGGTGTGGGCAAATGAGGGGTCGTTTATAAACAGTGTCTCGGTCGAAAAGCTGTCAGAAAACTCAGGCGACGTCGCCTTGCTCTGTCGTGGACCGTTTTTGACATTTCTGGAAGACGAAAAAAAATATCGTTTTCTGCTATCTCACAATAAACTTCCCATAACTCGCACCAACAATTTTAAGCGCTAGGATGGCTGACGTGCCGGTATACCTTGAAGCCTGGCCAATTTTGTGACTATGGGAAGGGCAGACACGTGCTTCGCCTCCGTGGCTCTGATTGGCTCGAGGGAGCCGTAGTGTTCGCGCTTTCCCAAGAACGGATTTGGTGCGTCTATTCGAAAATACATTTTCAACATCCTTCTTGTGTGATGTTCCTTTTGGGATCCATATTGTCTTTGCCCTTTTAGAGGAAAAAATACATTTGTACGTTTTTTTTTGACGCTCTGAGAATGGCTATCATATCGCACTGAAGCGCCTTATGTCGGCAGTTGCGTTTAGCCGTGCACATTTCGAAACTGGGTGCACTTTCCTGCTAAACTACGTAAGAAGTGCAATTTTGTAAGAATAGGATGCTGCAATAAAAAAAAAGGTTTCTTCCGTAGTACACCATCCTATATATGTCTAAGGCGTAGCATTGTTCGTTACATGTAAAGCATGTAGAACATAAAAAAAAAACGCTGTAATTTATTTTCTATTACAAACAATGTAAAAAAAAAAACATTACGCCGGAAACTAGCATTTTTACTGCCTGAGAGACGGCGCTTGACAGGGCACTTTGACAGAGCATCCCGCTAGACACTAAAGTGTAAAACATTTTGCTTTGAAGAAAACAAAGTGTAAAATTTGAGTCGCTTTGAAAAACGACAGGCGCGAATAGCTTACGCAAGAGACGCGCCCCGAGGCACTTACTTGTCAAGGTAAATGTCCAGAAAGTTGTCTTTTTTTTTCACTAAATGAACATTGCGACACTAAATGGAATTGTAGTACTGCTCAGAGCTACAAGCTCTCGCCGACATCGGTCAGCGAGGGTCTTCTTTCTAAAAGTGAGAAGAGAGATTTAGCAAACAAAAGGACAACCTCATCATCGCGAACAATTGAACGCGTGCTTTTGAAGGCAGGCTGCTTTTCTTTCTGCGATACTCTGATTTTCAATCTAACAGCAATACGCGTGTATTTAAGATCACGCGCTTCTCATAAATACCCGTAGAAAGAAAAGAAAGAAAACAGAGCTCCTTCACTTTTTTCTAATCCTGTAATTCATGTTTTTTCGTTTTTTTTTTCTCCGACTGTTTTTCCGACAGGCTCGCTTGTGCTTTCTCCGTGTTCATCTTTCGTGGCCGATATATTTTTGACGCCATTCAATACAGCGACATGCTTTCTACTGCGTGATCAAACAGTCAATGTCCTTTGTTCTTTTCTCTCCCCTCCTCTTCCTCCCCTGCCCCCACATCAGTTTTCCACCACGCCAACTTCTTGTCTTCGATCGTGCCGGAGTCCTGGTGAGTACAGACATCTTGTTTTCAATTCTTTCTCAGTTTTTTTTTTTTTTTTTTTTACTTTTGTGTCATTTCTTTTACTTGATCGTTCTTTCTTGTTGATGGCAATAAATCTAATTATAGCAAGTGTACAGTTAATGCAGGTTTATCCTCGGTATAGTTTATTTAAAGTCGCTGGTCCTCGGAACCCAGCAGAGGCCTTCGGCCTAGTGTTGCCGTTAACTCAAGCCTAGCGCGTGCATTTTCTGTTGGCGCAACGGGGAACGCGACAGAACGGCACGCAACAAAAAAGCGCGCGACAAAACGGCACGGTCAAAACATCACGCGTCAAAACAGTACAGTGTCAAAAACAGCTAGCGTCAAAACAGCACGCGACAAAACAGCAGAGCGACAGAAGAGCACGTGCCAAAATACCATGCGACAAAACTGCAAACAAACAAAACAGCACGCACGTTTGTCACCGTTTAGCGCACTCGAAAAACTGTCACTCAAGCATTCAAACACCCAAAGAACACACCTCTCACACAGCGCTCACTAACAACTTTGTATTGCGTACTTTACTTCGGCTTCTACTTCTTCAGAATTTAGGCGATTTGCAAATAGAAAGAGACGACATATATATGAGTAAAAAATTCCTGTCCCTACGCTTAGGCTAATTTGCGGCTAAATAGTTTATCTCTTTTTGTGATAATGTTATCGACGATCTAGTATGACTGGAGGACAAATGCATGTTTTTGTTGTTGTTGTTGTTTTTTTTTGGCTGGAGAACGCATTATTAGTAGCACGCGCCTAAATTAAGTACGCGCTGCTAACGTGGTCAGCGGAACATTTGTGTATTGCCGTTACATTTTATTATCAACCGTTATATGGCTTTATTATATTATTACCTGTGTCGTTATATTTTATTACCTACTTATAGCGTCTCGTGCATGTTGAGGAAGATAAAACCCACCGCTCACCGCAGCACAATGACGCTAAATGTCTTGCCGCATTTTTAATGGCTAATTTATTGTTAATCCGTTAACGTTGGGTCCATATCACAAGAGCGAATGACATTTTAGCGAACGGCGACATTTGAGCGAATGGTCGTTTTAGCGAATAACGGGGGCGCGCGTTAACCCATCCGTCGCGCTGCGCTTTACGCCGCTTCGCGGCGACAGTCTGCGGCAACTCATTACAAAAATATGAACTCATTTGGCCCACCCGAAAACGCCGCTTCGCGGCGTCCGACTATTCGCTAAAGTGTCGTTCGATGAAACGTGGGCGTTCGCTAAAATGTCATTCGATCAAGTCAGTGCCTCCCGTTAACGTTTTATATCGATACAAATGCGGCACCCTATTTATCCTAAGGAAAAATAAAGATCGCAATTGACGAGTTTAGTGGAACTTATGAAGAAATAGCCTATTTGACATTCACTATTGTTTTACACATAGTTTAGACACAGTAAAAAAGTGACAGCCCACAAGAGCGTCAATGAGGAGCTGTGTGGCATTCTGGGACAGGACGTTGAGTAGTCTTTGCGAGATTCTCGCCTATGCCTTTGAACCCGATAGGGTGCGTCCTCTTTGGCCGTCAATCATCTCCTTTTGGTACATAGGGTACCGTATTTGTATAGATATAAAACGCTAACGGATTAACAATCAATCAGTAATTAAAACGACTGCAAACAATTTAGCTTCATTGGCTTGCGGTGGGAAGGTTCCATATTGCTGAACACACACGAAAAGCTATAAGTAGGTAGTAAAATATAGCTGTGCAGGGCAATAATATAAAGACATAAAAGGGTTGATAATAAAATGTAACGGCAAAGCACATGTTCTGCTGAAGTACCTTATAATTAGGTGCGTGCTCCTAATAATGTCATAAAGCGAAAAAAAAACAGTATGTATTTACGTGCGTGTTTCTTGTGTGTGCGCTTTTTTTTTTTTTTTTGCTGTTTACGTTTTGGCACGTGCTCTTCTGTCGCCCTGCTGTTTTGTCTCGTGCTGTTCTGTCGTGGTGTCCCGTCGCTGCGACATGGGCACCCCGAGTTCGTAAGGGTCCGTTGCCCGACTGGATTCGAGTGATTTCGCTTGTCGTCATCGGAAGATTGCGCTTTCGCTGTCCCAAGTTGGATTGTCTGAAATTGTCAATGACTGCGAGGGAGCGAAACGACTGGCTAAGATTCGGCTTGTAGAAATTGCGTGGCAGCGACCCTGCAGCGTAACGTTTTATTAGCTTTCGAAAGGGAACACCTGGTTGGGAGTCCCTTCATAGGTGTGAACGACGTATCTTGAAATTTTTTTAGTGTGTGCATTACTAAAACATATCGTGACAGATCCGTGCCAATTAAGCGTAGGCCAAAATCAACGCCAAAATGTTTATACGACACATGGAAAGGTGTAACGTTTGTCAGCAGGACATTACCGTCGCTCCGTGTCCTTGCAATCCCGAAGAAGGCTTGAAAATTCATTTATGTTGCACCCCCTCGTTTTCCCGGTCAACATCCAAACACAACGTCGGGGCGGCGGAGAAGTCCATGCTGCACCGTTTTTACCGACGTTGGTCCCTGCGCTCAGTTCAGTTCACGTGTCATTACATACATTACATAAATGGCGCGATAGTACACGCGGACCTGTAAACGAATTTCATTCTCCATTGAAAACTGCATTCGCACCGGCCGCAAGCGAACCGTGGTGTATTTTGGCTGCACAGCGGGAAGCCTGGTTCGGTGGCGGTGGCGTCCTTTGGAATTCGCTACTAGAGGGGCGGAAGGCAGAAACCATACTTTTGGTTTTTATTTTCTAAACTAGGTGGGGCAAGGCACCGCCCGTTATAAAGTGTACAGCGGTTAGCATTCGTTCATACATTCATTCGGTAGTATTTCTCATTCATCGTAGTCTGCGCGGTTTTTACTACGGGGAGGGCATGACGTCAGCCACGTAGCTTTCCCAAGCCATCCTTCCCTGCCGCTCGCCTCTTTCTCATTTTCCTCGCCAATTTCCCTTTCAAATATGAACCACGCGAGTCCACTGAATGGTACATGGTTGCGTCTACGAACTGAGCGGCACAAGGTTCTAACGTGGTTCTGTTCATGATTGCGGCCGCTGACTGCGCCCGCTGCCTTTCAATTGGTCCTATAACCATGAAGTGAAGAAGTTATTTTTTTACGCTCCGTTACCATCATGCGAATGGAAACTAGCGTTCTAATGATGTGGGTAACTTCATTTAGCTTGCGAAATCTGTTCGCGTTTAAAACGCAATTCAATTCGCCGCCTACATTCACCTTTGTCAATGTTTCGATGTACTGCTTTAAGTTGTCGCAATAGGCCCTTCATTCTGCCGGATCGTTCGGAGCGTGGAATGACACAACCCGCAGCACATCGCCGTGGCACAGCAAATCCACTGCGCATACTCTGCCGCTGTGATCAGTTTCCCATTCTGGAAACGCAGAAATTTCCTTATTCTTATGAACTAGAACTCCTGTGCCAGCGCTATGTGAAATATCGTTAGAGTACCGGAAGTCAAAAAGGCGCTCAAAGAACTTAGCCGCATGCTCTACAAGTCCGGGCCTGAGTTTCGTTTCCTGCAGAAGTTCAACATCCGCTCTTTCGTTGAGGGGGGTATAATCAAGCTGGAGCAGTTTAGCGTTACAACTTTAAGCTTATACATCGATGAGGAAACATGCGAGAGTTAAAAGGACTGAGGTGATCACGAGTACAACCTACCGTGAGTTGGGCTAACGTTGTCCTCGGGCTTTGATGGTACGATTTTTTCTGCAGCTTTTACCAGTTAGGCGCGTCTGGGTAGTCCTCGTCCTCAGTGTATTCACTCTCTGCCAAATCCAGGGGTCGCTTTTCAGTGGAGCTTTATGTAACGTCCATGGTAGTTTCGTCGTTAAATATATAAAATAGTGCAAAAAAGGCAGGGACATGAAGTATACTGGACAAGCGCTTGTCCTGTATACTCTTTGTCCTTATATTTTTTTGCGCTATTTTATATGTTTAACTAAGATGAACCACGGCCGGACTAGAAGCGACGCTCTCTTTCTCTTCTTACGGCCTTTGCAATCGCCCGGGAGTCAATGGCATTTTTTCTTCGTATGTAGTTCCCTTGCTTGCCGCCAGGGGCGCAACCACCTGACCCCACTTCTCCCCACCCGGAGGGTTCTTCGAGCTGCTTTGCGCTGGTGTTGGAGCTTCGTAGGTTGTTGTTTTGGCAACGGTTTATTGAACTTCGCTCCGATTTAAGTCACCCTACCGACAGGCAGTGTCGTCAGCAAACTGCGTTCCCCTGTGACATGAACGGGGAACGAGCAAGCTGCGTTCCCCTTCTAAGCAAATACATATGTCAGGCACTGATTCTGAGCAGTTGGCAGCGGCTGTGCCCGACTCGGTTACCACTGACCTGAAAAAACTGAGCGAGCCTTGCGCTCCAACTCCATCCGTGACATACTCTGGTCTGGTGTACGTCGGTGGCTATCTGGTAAAACTCATTAGTGAGTTTGAGTGTGACGCCTGTGCTATACTGTTCACTACGAGTAACAGAGGTGATCTTCTGTTCGTCTTATTGCAAAGCCAGAATAAAAGCGGACTTCATTACCTAAATCCTGGGTTCCTCGCACTTCTGGACAATATTGTTGCTTTTCTTAAAGGTTGTTAAGCACCTTCCGCGTACAAATGTGCACCAAATTCTGCAACTACTCATTGCACCCTATTTTGAAGACGCGCCAATCCTAAGTTTCCCAGAGGGCATTGACAACAGCCCTCTGCTCAAAGCGTTTGGCTGGGTGAATTTGCAACAAGTTCCTCAGAATACTTCTGATTAACCATGCAAAGACGGTCGCGGACAGAAACGAAAAATCAGCTGGATATCTGCACGAGCCCTTGAGGAAGCACTTTTATTCTGTAATATGCACTGTGCGAAAATTGTACAGACCACTACACCCTCGTCTAGAGCAGCTGACCGACTTCATGTGCGGCCTATGAATTGATGATGCAGACCACGGCAATAGATTGCGCCTGGTTACATTTCACGAGAGTGTACGAATTATTTATCATTTAAAGTTCCTTCATGTAGAAGGGATCCGTCTCCTCCTCTTCTTGAGTTGCAACAGAAGTCCTGGAGGTAAAGACGAGTATAGTTTTTCCGCAATTGCATTCGCTTTCTCTACTTACTACATTTTACACCCGAATCTCTCGGATATGTGCGTGAAATATTCACCGTTTTGGGCTCATCAGAAGCGCATTAGATAGCGGCTGAGGGTCTAAACGTAAGGATCAGGTGTCAAAGGCTATAAAAATCTCGGCCGCAAGTTGCGACAGCGCTGAGATACACTGTCAGACGCACTCTGTGGAAACGGAAAGGGGTAGCCCACGGGTGAGGTGACAGCGCCCACCGCGAATTGCGGCGGGAAGTGGCGATTGCCCCAATTGCAAAGGCCGTAAGAAGAGAAAGAGAGCGCGTGCTTCCAGTCCGGCCGTGCACGGATGAACAACTAGCCCAAAAACATACCCTACTAGTTTCGTCGGTCTGTCCACTGCCCCCGCCGCGCTTCGTTAGCGATGACTTGGCACCCTTCGCTGCCTGCATGAGGCGGGAGTCGACGGTTTTGCTTTCCTTCCTAAAGTTGAGGCTTGGGCGAGTTGGTACATACTTCGGAATTAAAAACACTAGCTTTATGGCCTGTTCGTTCGATGGTAAGGATTTGTATTACTCCTTGCCACATGATGGACTCCTTACCTGCATTCGTGACTGCATCGATGTGTTTGGTGCACTTGCCTTTCAATATGCCGCAGGACTTTCAGTTGAAGGCTTCGTGGAGCTCCTTAATATGTATCTGAGGTCGACCTTTGCGATTTGGGAGGGTAACATTTATTTGCAACGGCAAGGGGTATGTATTGGTTCTTGCATTACCCCCGTGCTTAGCGACTTGTTTTTAGCAAGCCTTGGCCGCATCACCTTTGAACGGCTTGGGGGAACCAAAGTTGCGAAGGTCTTCCGGTACGTAGATGATTTTCTGATTTTGTTACATGCCGATGCCTTATCCTTTCTTTCGTCAATGACTGAAGTTTAAGGCATTTTTAGTGATTGCCTTTCGCCACTTGTTCTGACTCTTAAAGTGACTGAGGCAGGATGCATCCGTTTTTTGGATTTGAATTTAACTATTTGTCCAGGTCATGTTTGTTGGAGCTATGAACCCCATGCTGGAAAGCCACTGTTGCCATTTGAGTCCGCTCACTCAAAAACTGTCAAGCGGGCGATTGCGAGGACTTGCTATACACATGCGCTGCGTAGGTCTTGTTATCATAAAATTAAACACATATAGCTTTGACAAGCAAACTGAACGCCTCGCAGAGGCTGGATTTCCCTCCCACGTGTTAACAACGGTCGCCGAGTCTTTGCTGAAAGATATCAAGAGCAGGCCTATGACAAGTGAAGAAGAGGCCAACAACAGAAAGGGAAGGGCAAGAAGAACGTTTGTGGTCATTCCCTACATACATGGCTTGTTCCAAAACCTAAAACGCATTGCGGGCAGGTGTGACGTCGACGTTTTATTCCCTGCTCCGGACAAGTTGTCCAGGTTGTGCAGAGCTGTTAACCCTTCTCCGGGGGCGGCCACGGCTTGCGGTACGAGGCATCGAGATCGCTTCGTCTCGTGTTCTGAGGGGGTGGTTTATTCTCTCCCTCTGACGTGTGGCAAGCGTTACGTTGGCCAGACGGGCCTCTGTCTCAATGACAGGTTAAGAGAGCACGCTTACAGTGTCTCCACAACCGTGTCTCGTCACAACAACCTCACAACGATGTGAGGTTGTTAAGCCTCATAGGGACCAGCTTACTCGGGAAATTCTAGAGGCTGTTGAGATAGCGAGGTTGGGTGCAGCATGTGTAAGCAGTCCTTCTGTGGCCCTGTCAGGCGAAGAGATGAATTTTCTGACTTGCTCGCTTTTTAGCACGTACTCTGTACGGCTGTGTCATGGCGCATTTTTATATATATACATATATATATATATATATATATATATATATATATACATTATCATCGTTTTATTTTTATTGGTGATGCCTCACGTGGGCTGAATTCTTTCTCTTCTTTTGTTCGTGACACCGCAAATATATGTTGCGATTTTGCGTTCAATAAACTCAGTTGTAAGTCAGCGCTACGTCCGTGTCACTTCTTTGTGTGGTCCTCGTCTTTTCGCGCTGTTTTTAATTCCGAAGTTTGCTTTCCTTCCTCACCACTGTCGAAGCTGCTTCCGTTGAAGGCATGGAGAGGGGCAGATACATGTTGCCTGATTCCTTGTCTCTTGAGGATGGACGCTGGACGGGTGCACCGTCCGTAGTGTTCGTTTCTCCCACAGTCGCCTCGGCCTCAACCTCGTCCATTAAAAGTTCACAGCTGGGCTCCTCGGGCTTCACGTTAGTGACTGTTGCGTAGGTTTGCACGCAGTCCTCTTTAAAGTGACCAAATTGTCGACACGAATCACAGCGCGGCGCCCGACAGTCTCGACGAACATGCCCATACTTCCCGCGAAGCAAGCACATAGGTGCCCTACCTGGAACGATGACAAGCGTGTTGGCGTTGAGAACCCGCAGCTGGTGGGGTAGTCGTTGGGTAGTCGTTCCGTCGTCACGCCGTCCTTAAGTTTGGGGCGCACTCTCCTTGTTGTTGGCTCAGCGCCTCTGAAGCCATCTTCGCGCCAGGTCTCCCTTTCCACACTTTCCACTTTTCCGAAAGGCTGGAGTGCCTTGCGAACGGGGCAGTCTGGAACTTCTGTGGATAACCAATAAACCTTCAGTAGCACGTCGGCCCTGTTTGGATCCAGAACAAGGCAACGCTCTCCCTTAACTTGGAGCTCCTTTGCCTCCAGTAGCTTGTGCTTCGAGGCCAAGGAGTGGAATGTGACCGCCGAGAAATGGTTCATCTGGTACGGTAAACATGCCTTCAAGTCCTGCAGTACACCTGCGGTCTCGAGTGTTATCTTGAAGTCCGCAATCCTATACGGTAGTCCGGTGATGTCACAGTGAAGGAACAGGGTGGTTGAAAAAGCAACTTCCTTCGGCAGGGCATGCATCACAATCTGATACTCCTGGGGCACGTCGTCAGCAGCATAACAGCGGCCCCAGAGGGCCGTTATCTCCGCCCTATCGGAGCGAGCTGTCCTATATATGCGTCCGTACTCGACGAATGCCGGACACAGAATGACGCTACCGACTATAGCCACGTATACACGCTTGCCCGGCTTGGGAACGCGAGAGGTTTACATTTAGCTCTCTCGTTCCGCTCTTAAAGGCGAAGCTTACGCGCCCTCCTGTCATTTCTCGCCCGTGGAGCCAGCCCTGTGTGTCCAAATAAACTATTTAAATTGTACGTCTTAAAAAAATTATGAATGGCTGCAGACATTAGACCGAGCACAATTTATAGTTTTTCTTTTAATTCATAAATAAACACATCAAGCTAAAACTTATACCGCAAAAATGATTCCATCATATAATCAAAAGCAACTGTTTTTTATTCGTTATGAAGGTAGAGTGCGATGCTTTCAGAAAACAGACATAGTGACTTTTTGTGTTGATTATATTTGACTTCTTGAAGATCATAAACGCGTGGTCATAAATATATCTTGAGCTTCTCACTGCGCCACTACCACCTTTGAGAATTTCCGCTGTCATGAATAATTGGCCTCTCAACCCTCGTCTGTCTTAGAGTCGTCTACATACTCAATGGGCGCCACTGCTAACGCTGATTCTTTTCTCCGCACGTGTCCGGTACGCCAGCGGTGAAAATAGTCTGAACGTGTTATAAAATAAAGTGCAGAAGTTGTGCACACAATGATGGCACGCAGCTATAGGTAGTAAAAATAAGTAAAAATGCTTTTGTGGGCCAGGTCTTTATATTGTATGGATTGATTTGAAATAAAAATTTAATTGAATTGCATTTGATGTTACTTAACAAAGCGAGACAAAATTCGCGGTAAAACGAGACGAAAAAAATCTTCGCCAAGGAGCGGAGGAGAAAGAGGATCGTGACGAGTTGAAGCCAATTAATGGCGGCCGCGTCACGTGATTCCAAGATGGCAGCGCCCGTGCGACGGAGGGTGAAAAGAAACGAAAAACGTCTATATGTTTTATGTCGTGTCCGTCCGCGGCCAACGCTATACGATCTAAGGGATCGCCATTCAAGCAGCACCAAAAGTGCATCTTGATGGTGCTCGTCGTCTCTCTGCGTATGACTGGCTGAGGCAATCACGGGCTGTAAATGCGACGTGATCGTGCGCTTCTTTTTCTGTGCGTTGTTGGTTTAGCGGCGAGAGCAAACGCACAAAGAAGACGAGCGCCGTGGCGATGCCCTTTTGACGCTCCTTGACTGGCTTTATCGTCTCGTACCGTTGGCTTCGGTCGGACTTAGCGTGAAACGGAGCATATTAAACTCTGCTCAGTGCGCTTCACGTCAACCTGCACCGCGGAAAATCGACCAACTTCTCGCTGCAACTGTAAAATGCACTAATTTTAACTCCAAACCTTTCGACTGCCAGGTCTAATCGCAAGTCATACGGATCGGAAAATTACTTCAAAACAAAGTCAAATTTCAAATTTGGGGGTTTTACGTGCCAAACCAACGACGGGCATCTGGCACGCCCCAGCGGAGGACTGAGGATTAATTTCGACCACCTGGGGATCTTTTGACGTGCAACCGAAAGCTCGGTTACACGGCGCCTCCTCAGCAATAAGCCT
Source organism: Ixodes scapularis (assembly GCF_016920785.2). NCBI lineage: Eukaryota > Metazoa > Arthropoda > Arachnida > Ixodida > Ixodidae > Ixodes > Ixodes scapularis. The sequence continues at coordinate 115,221,919 of NW_024609846.1, read as the reverse complement.
CCGCCAGATTGCGGGCACCTCGGCCGGGATTCGAACCCGCCACATGGGCATCCGTAGGCCGACGCTCTCGCATCGGAGCCACCGAGGTGGCTTACTTCAAAGCCGGGTCACCAAGTGCTGGAAAGACACGCTTTGTTTTTCGGAATCTTTTTTTTTTTTTTTTTTTTTTTTTTTTTTACATTTAAGAAGTTGAAAACGGAAGAAAACACAAGCACATTTTTATTTATTAGAGCGCAGCGCTTAGGCGTCTGTTTCCGGTTGAGCGGCGTCGGCGCCGCCGTCAGCGTCGGCGTAACCGCGCGGTGCATTATGGGACATTTCCCGTGATTGCGTCACACGTGACGTCATGAGAGTCACCACTGATCAACGTTACTAGATTACGTCACTTGTGGAACTCCCGCGGAAAAGGGTACCCCCCCCCCCCCCCCCCCCAACTCACTTCAATCCGCCTGCCGTCGTTCGAAGCGCCATCAACATTTTCGTTTCATAATTGCGTTCCATAGAGCCTGCATAAAGCAGAGCTGAAACGCCATGTAGACGCCGCACGTGCTTCGAAACGCACGTATCCCATAGAATACACTGCAGTTACCAAAGCAGCCGTCCGGCACGTCGAGCGACGCCAGGCGAGTCGTGTTGAGTGAGGGGGCGTACTGGGTCACGCATGCAGCGTCTATGGGCAGTTCCGTAACTGAGCTAATCTAATAACGTTGCCAGTGACGTCATAGATGACGTCACCGCGCGTTGTATTATTACGCTTTTCGGGCAAAAAAACGCAAAGGCGTTTTTTTTTTTTTTGTAGCTTCGACTGCTCTTGTGCTTACGCCCAAATAAGACGCGTTCTCGGATATCCCATAAATAGTAACTTTGTTGGCAGCCGGCGCGTCTAGTGAGAAGAATCTGTCACTGACTGACGAAATCCTGCGAGGCCCACGAGGACAGCAGAAAGCGACCAGATAACGCCGCTCGCGCCTTCGATTGATATGCGGATACCCTAGGAAGCAAAGAAACCTTTGCGCAGCGCCACGAATCATAACGTGACGAAACGCTGCGGCCGCGGCCTGTACTACAAGGTGCCCGCTGGCACACTCTTCTGTGAGCAGGTCAGGATTACAGTATACATCGTGGTTCTGCCACGCTCGTTAACGACTACACTTTGGCTCGCCTTGTCTTGTTTATTGTACGGCTTGTCTTGTCACCTGGCGACGGAACTAAAACGTTCCATCGCCACGAGGGCAAGATTTTCCTTTTGTTTTCTTCTCCTCACATATACTTTCGGCACGCCATTATGACGTGTTCATGTTTTAAGTGTAAATGTCGCACGTACTTGTTTTGCGTCACGTGTGTGTGAATCACTTTTTCCAGGTAAAAATATATTCGCTATTGTTCTTGTAGACCACATGTTACACACGTGAAATACGTGACTGGAGACAAGGGTAAACAAACGAGGCCTATATTGAGCTCTCTAGTTTGTCGTTTCGAGAGCACCCTAGTTACTGTCAGGATGAGCACGGCAGGTACGTTTTTCAGTTGTCCCACCTGCAGCGCGAGTTTCCTAGTTTCGATAACACCTCGGCGTCTCGAAGGCATCGAGCGTGCAGGCTCAGCCAGTACACAGCAGAAGGCAACGAGCGCCACTATATACGGGGCGAAACTGAGAACGAGGAGGGGACGAGAGCGACCGATGACGTCAGAGCACCGAGCTCTGATTGGAGCGGTTGGTGGGTAGACGTAAAGGCTAGCTGCCTTTTTGTCTTCTATCAACTGTCGTCCTCTGATCAGGACGAACAAAAGCGTCGTCTGCTCCACGCGCAGCGTCCAACCTTCACGCCTACATCCTTCCAACTAGAGCTCGGCGCTCTGGAGTCGCCGACGCGCTCTCACCTCCTCCTCTCCCTCACTTTCTCTCCGTATACAGTGCAGTCCGCTTATAACGATAACGTGAGAAAACCCCAAAATTCAATCGCTATAACCGATTATTGTTGTGTCTGGTCTAGAAACTGAGCGTTTCTATAGGCGAGAAACTCTAGAAACTGGTCGTTATAAGCAGTACGTCTTTATATCTGGAATTGGTATGAGTGGATTGCACTTTGGAGGATTTTCGTTCGCGCTAATATTACAGAAGGCAGGCGTGCAACGCGTCCCGCGGACGCGCTTTTTTCCTTTGAGCCGTCTCTCCGAGGCATATTTGTCGGCCTACGAATCTCCAGCCGCGGTTTGCGTTTCGAATCCAGGCTGGCGCATCCGCGCCCTGACAGAGGCTTACTGTGAAAAATGCGCCGCGTAACTGAGATTTCGCTGATGGAACTCCACGTGGCCTAAGGTAATCCTCGAACCTTATTCGCTCGTGCGTGCTGGAAACCCACCTTCGTTCGTACAAAGCAAGATATCACAAAAATTTAATTAAATTTCTGTGCTCCGTCTTTTGTCCCGTCTTGTATGCATGGACTCGTTCCGTATTATCGCGAGGAAAATTAAGATGAATGCCGGAACGTTTCTTCGCATGGAAAATAGCCTCATTTAGTCATTTTACGCAGACATGATTGAAAATATTAACGATTAATGGAAGAGCTTTCCATTACAAGCAAGGTGTGTGCATGGGACGGTGTAGTGTAGTTAACGGCAGAAAAAATGGCATTATATATGTAATTTTTTCTAAGTAGCAAAACGGGACGCAAGAACAAGACGGGCGAGCCTGGACAGAACGAGAAAAAACGTTACAGCGCGTTTATTTATGGTCGGCGAACATGGCGGCCGCGCGGAAAGTCCGGAAATTGAAACTCTTGCTTGTCATTCCCTGGCGGAGATTGCAATCAGTCCTGCTGCCGGGATAACAACGCAGTATACGCCTCATTACCCATTTGGGGCTTTCACTTACTATGCCAATTTTTTTGTACCCTTAATTTTATTGTTTTTTGTCAATAGAGGCAAGAGAAGCGTGGGCACTATACAGGACCATCTGCAACATATGCTGTTTTCGCTACGGTGATCGTCAGGAATTCTGGGAAAAACAACTGGAAATCTATTGTCGCGCGTTCAGTACGTGAAGTGTTAGTCGAAAGCTTTGTGTCTTGTAACGAGCCAGAAGATTTTTTTTTTTTAATTAATTGAACGCATTTCTTAAGAATTCGACTGTTTCACTTGCGGTGTGACCGCAGCGTATATAGACCTTCGCAAAAATCGCCTTCTGTCCGCTGCCATCTTTGTCTGCTGGGCTGGGGAACGCCTTTTGAGCATGCGCTGTCGATCGAATCAAGGCACGCCAAAAGTGTACCGTCAAGGCGCGCGCGCGTTGTCTCTATTGCCAACAAGATCAGTCACGCACAAAAAAAAAAAAAAAGCGCAGGATGCGATGCATTTTCTGTGCGTGACTCGTTTAATCTGGTGGCAAATGCACAAAGACGACGAGCGCCATGACGATGCACTTTTGGGGTTGCTCGATTGGCGGCTCCTTTCGGATCGTGTACCTACGCTACGTTCCAAACTTATAATAAAGTAGGACGGCGTGCAAGTTCCTCTGCCCCTGGCGCACCTCGTGCGTTTGTTTTTCCCTCGAAAAGGTGCTGACGTGCGTTTGTTTCCCTTCGAGTCCCACCAATGACGGGTTCGCGGACTTTGCCGCTTCGTCATCGCGCTTCCTCTACGCGTTCTTTATCTTGCCCTTGAGTTGGCGTACCGATTTTTTTTTTTTTTTTTTTTTTTATTCTTAGAAACGGCATTTTAAAACAGGGGCTCGCCGTTATATGGTCTGAATATATGCGAATGAGTATACTTTTATTGTTTGCACCCTCGCTTTCTTTTACGTTTGAAAATAATTTTTACCACCTTCGTAAAAGTCCTTATTGGGACTAATGGTGTGTAATAAGGTAAATAAATAAATCCGGCACTTTTTGTTTTCTCGTATCACGTACCACTTGTTTGGAGTCAAAGACAGGCAAACCCATGCGACGCTTTTCCGCGATTTGGGTTGCCTCCTGTGATAGTTACAAAAACTGTCCAACTGTTTGTGTCGTTTTTCCTTTTCTGTGCCACAATCTTTTTGTGTTAAGTGACACGAATAGCTACCACCAGCTCACCTGCGCACTCACAGTATTTTCACTTATTGTCCAACTGTGTCGTTGTTTTGGAATTTGTTTGCAACTACAAGATTAATTCGATCGAAAAGACGCTTTCCGCAACGCTCCCGAATAAACATCTTTAGGCTGGTTCACGCCAGAGCCACTAAATGAGCTGCGCTTCGAGTATAGGCATTCTGTTCCCCGACATTGTTGTGGGCAGTGGTTTTCCTAAACACACACTAAGCGGGGGGGGGGGGGGGGGGGGGGGGGGTGTACCCCTTTATATTTCTGAAGACACTCCCTTAATTTGCAATGACTCCTCTATTCTCAATGCCCCCCCCCCCCCCCCCTAATTTCAATTCCTGGGGAAACCCCTGGTTGTGGGCGCCTCCATTTTGGTGTTTGTGCAGAGCCGACGCAACTGCCGAGTGTGATCGCTCGTAATCGCTTACGGCGAAAGAGTACAGTGGCGCCATCTGTCGATTTTCTCTGGAACACTTCCCGCCTGCGTATACCTTACGCATCATTGTTTCACCGTGTGCTTGACATATAATTCCCACAATGTTATAAGCGACCCAATTTCTCATGGATAGTGCGTAGCTTTGATCTCGAAAACACCGTGAAACCTTCAGTCTAGTTATACGCGGACTAGAAAAGTTCCGGGGCTATGCGGAAGCAAGTTCGTCTGCTTCTTTTGTTGGGGTTCTGGTGACGTCAGAACGCCGAGCTCTGATTGGTCCTGTTTGAAGGATAGTGGGTAGGCCTCAAGGCAGCTTGCTTCAAGGTCTACACCACTATCCTTCAATCAGAGCCAGTCACAGCTCGGCGTTCTGACGTCACCACAACTCCTACAAAGGTAGCAGACGAACTCGCGCTCCGCATATCTGATAGGTGGCGCCAGTGTGCCACTGTGTGTTCTCTCGTCGTGTGTGGTAACGGGCGGTTCCAACGTAGTCGATCGTGCATTCAAACGCAAATGTGTGAACCATCCTTATAGCTGCGCGCTTGTAGTGCTTGATCACGTGTATGGGTTTAGTTTAATTAAAGATTTCACGCTATGAATGTTTGATAATGTATTTTCTACTGAAGAGTTTGAAGTTCCTTCTTGCGACATCCCTTGCGACTCGGGCGTACCCGTACCGGCTGTTTCGAACGCAGCTAGAGGAGTGCGCGGTCTCTTTAATATAAAAAAAAAAAAAAGTGAAGGTTACTTGCTTGACTTAAGCTTTTTTCTTCTTCTTCTCGATCTTCAACCGTACAAATTCGTTGCGTTCATGTCTGTTGCAGAATTTTTAAGTGATAAGGCTGTAAAAAGGTGTTATGCAAAATAAGCGCCACGAAGAAAACTGCGTGAATCCGCTGCTGCATGCCGCTGAGGTGGCGCTGTTTGAATATCTTAAACGAACAATGCAAGGAGCCGTTACTAACGATTTTTATTTTGTGTGGTGTATCAAAACATTTGTATGTGCATTTTAGAGTAGGTACTTTTTTTCGTTTCTTTTTTTTTGTTGTTGTTGTTGAAACGTACACATTTGCACGCAAAATGAATTGTTATTTCTTCGTTTATATCTTTTTTTTTTTCTTCTTTTTTTTTTTGGAGGGGGTGCATTTTTATGAACGCATGTTTTGTTAGTAAGAAATAGTTTGATCTTGTTTATTTTACTGTGACGCGATGAATTTCCACACGGAGGTACATGGGCCTCTGTTTATGGGGCGAGCCACTCACTGCCTAATGGACCAGGAAGGTGAATAGAAAAAAGAGAGGAAAGAGAAAAATGTGGGGTGATGAAAGGTACTGAGAAGATGCTAGAAGAATATGCATATATTTACGAGGGCCTAAATATGAGTCATTTATAGTTTTACTGGGAAGGTGATCGGTAGGTAATTCCTGCGGCTCTTCAGTTTATTGCTTTCGCTGCAGTAGTTCTTCGGAGAGTTCTTAGAGGGTTGGCCAAAACGTTTACAGCCGAGTCGCATGAATATTAGTGCTCGGTCTATTCAAAAGCTAAATCTTGTCTGCAAAGTTGGTGTCCCCGATAAAGTGGAGGAGTTCACGGAAGGCCGTCTCTGTCACTCAATCGTGTTTCGTCGGGATACAAAAGGTCCCTGATGAGTTGTATCGCACGGGAATTACACAGTGCGCAACACAGTTATCACAAACAAGCGACCACAGTTTCTTTCTTATAATAATTAAAAATATATTTAAAAAAGACATTGGTTACCGGTTTAGCGGTTTCAGCAACTCCTTTTCATTAAAAAAATAATAATAATGTTTATTTATTTGAGACCGTGCGGTTTCCGAAACCAACACCTCACAGAGCAACTTGAAACACACTCTAGAGCATAAAATTACACTATTTACACTGGGGTGTAATAATTTCGTTTTGTTTGTTTCTTACAGCTGATGTACTGTCATAAAAGCTAATAGTATGTGAGCCGTGCTCTCCCTGGGCACTGACCTTTTAAATTTGTGTGTTCTTTAATACCCGGTGTACCCACCACACGAACGAACGTCGGGGCGGTGTCCGCACTAATAGTTTCACGCAGTGTGTACCTACTCGGGTAACCGGACAAAAGCTCACCGGACAGAAGCTCACCGAACAAAAGCTCATCCGTTTTTTCACAGACCCGGAGAGAAGCACTTTTTTCTCCTTTGATACCCCAGGCGAAACACAGGCTTTGTTATAAAGTGCGGAAGCGATGAACACTGCACCATTTTTAGTAGGACTTGCATCCCATCTCATGCAAAGTTGTCGAAAGACAAGCCATAACACGCAGACAAGCAACGATTTGGGACCAAAATTTAGCTCACTGAAACTGAGTGGAGCTGATTGGATCAACGTTGCTTGACTCAAGGTATGCCGGAGCACCCTTGTGCCACGCCCAAGAAACTTCGTGAGTCGACGTTTTTGAACCCAAAGAGTGACCGAAGAGGCAGAGTCACCCTTTGTCGACCTCGCTTTTTCATTGTGCTTACGTCACGCTAAACGCGCACATAAAGGTTAGGCACAATGTCTCTTCATTACTAATGCATGGGTTTTCTTGGGGTTCAGGTTAATATTTGAAGTGAATGGCGAGGAAAATGAAATTCATTCCGTCATTGAGTGTCGTAAATGCATTTGAAATCAAGGATTATCTCAAGGTGCTGTGAAAAGGAAACGGAAGCAAAACTGTAATATACAAACCATTGAGTGACGAAGTTTCAAAAATATTTTCAAGGAACGGAAGTGTGGCCTTTTGGACAGATGACCAATTTCGAAAGCTGTGCGGGATTTTGGATAGGCTCGCTATCCTCGCACGACAGCTTGTGCCCGAGAGACACCAGTGCAAAGTCTACCGGTGACATCGGCGACCTGGTGGTCTACTTTGATTGCACGTATGTCGACTGTTCCTTTTTTCTTCTACTTTGAAACTTCCTCTTTTTCCTGCCTCAGTCTCAGGCTAACATCAGAATGGTTAATTTCCACCAGCTCGCCTGCGCACTCACTACAATATCATGTCAAAGGTCTTTTCCGTTATGCTTCTGCTCCTTCTGCGGCGTCACCCAGAGCGAATTCTTCCCTTTTCCTGACTGTGCCGACGACGACCGGAGTTTCCCCCAGAATAGTGGAATATGTACGACGCCACCCTTCAAGATAAAGATCGGACATACAGCTGCAAGGGATGGAATACCGGTTTCCAGAAGTCTGTGGGCCACGCCCATCCAAGCGTCTGGGTGCTGATTGAATGCCCACAAGCAAATCAAGCGTTCGTCGCCACGGCATTGACACAAGCCTGCAGAGGTGAACCCCTGAGAAGCGGGCGCGAAAAACAACTTTGCGCTTGGGGAATCGTGTGAAAAATATTTTCGGGGGATTACAGGTACACCAAGATCTACCAAGACTGCTGGAGCTAGTGGGGGACTGCATTCGCTTCTAACCAATCGATAAATGAACTTGTCTCCAATCCAATGAACAAACCATGCGCCTGTCAGATTTAATTTATCGTTGCATTTTAGTGTCGCACGCATGCACCTAAGTTGTCCGCACACGTGTTAAGACACCCATGAAATTTTCTCCTGGTGAGCTTTCGTCCGGGTCTGTGAAAAAATGGGTGAGCTTTTGTCCGGTGAGCTTTTGTCCGGTGAGCTTTTGTCCGGTGAGCTTTTGTACGGTGAGCTCTTGTCCGGGATTCACCTACTCGTCGATCCGAATTCCCGACCGTATACCAGGGAAAACGAAGCACAGGTTACCTTCTTTCTTCCCGCCAAGTGACAAGGGGCGACACTCATCGTGCGCATTAAATGGTCCCTCCGTCATTGTACGATTCAACTTGGCTGCAGGAAGTTCGAAGGTTCTACGCGAAATGCCATTTTTCGGTTGTCGTGCGGCGCGCAGTAGCCGCCGGACGCTCCCTCCGAGAATCGTTTGTCGAGTTGTGTGTGTGGCCAGCGCGGTCTCAATCAATACGGTGGACGCCTTTCTGGCTCCGCGCGCCCCTACGCTGTCGCAGCAGCGTATGCTGCTACGCTGGAGCGCTGGCAGTGGCAGCAGCGGTGGCATGGATTATTTCGGGAACCTCCGCCCGCGCTCTTTCTGTCCCGCCCGCGCGCCTTCTCCGCGCGGTTTTTGTTGTATAACAGTCGCGTGTTTTCCCCCTAATGGGTGCGTGTGGGATTGTGTGTGTGTTTGTGTGGCGGCCGAGAACGGGCCCTGGAAGGTGGCACCGGCTCACATTGCTACTGTGCGAGGCGCAAATTGGGGACTCTTTGAATAGTTGAGCCGCATTCTTGCTTTATTCATTTTCTTTCTGAATTATTTTTAGAAATTCGCGAGAAAATGCTGCGTAGACTTTTTGAGGCGGATTATTTCGGAGTGCCCTTGCGCCAAGACATGTGGCTTTTCTTTTCTTTTTTTTTTCTTTTCTTTCTTCTTATATTTTGTTTGGAGGCAAAAGTTTATCTTGATAAAATATACGCAGCTTTTAGTGAACGCCAGTAGGGAAGGGGAGGAGGCAGGGAAGATAAGCTTTGTTCCGATTCAACGTGTACAATCTTTCGATCGGCAGTAACGAGAACTCACAGCGCAAAAACTGCGAGACATCTTCGAAAAAAAAAACGGAACTATGGGAATTAATTGGAAATCGCAACACGGAAAAATCGTTTCATGTAGGCTATGTGCATGCCTGACTTCTTAAATGAAGCAGGATTCTCCTCTAGAGTGGGAAATGACCTTTTTCTGTGATCGCTGGGCGCATGCGCCGACTCTGAGAGAGAGGAGGAAAGGGAAAGGCGCCATTTTTGGTGGCTCTCTCGTCCGTTTGGTCGCTCAGACAGTGCTGGTTAGGCTCGACTCCCTCCGCTATTCTCGCGACTTGGCTTCATAGTCGTCATGCCTCACCTCCGTGCAGCAGAAGGTAGCACAAATAGCAGAAAACATTGTTAAAATGCCAAATTTTATAAAGTTCTAGCAGCCTTTGGCGGATGGTGCACGAAATCACCGGATGTCAAACACCCTGCCCTTTTTGCCCTGCTTTCAAAAGCCTCTGACGAGAGTCCCCCGTGTCAGGCGGCTGGATCATCAATGTGACGGCGGGACATTAAGCTTTTAACTAAAATACAGTTAATGTGAACATGGTGGTATACCTGAAATTGGGGTAAGAAAAGGAAAACGCAAAAAGAGACTGAAAAAGAACAGGCAACCTTTCTTGAGACGTTGCTCGTTTTTTCTTTGCGTTTTACTTTTCGTACTTCAGTCTCAGGTTTAATAATTAAAAATGAGAGTGATGGTGAATAGATACGGATACATGAAAGGATAAAACATCAAAGATGGGGACGGATGCAGGACTTCTTGAAAGAAGTACTCTTTCCGACCTTGTCCTCGATGTTCTATCCTTTCATGTATTCATATATCAAGTTTTCCATCATGTTAAACTTACACCAGCTCGCCTGCACTCTGACCATTTTTGTTAATAGTAAACGTGCACACGAGGTTGTGTCGTAAGCATGCCGTATACCCGGTACTCAATTAAAGAATAACAGCATGAAGCTTTCTGTTCTTCGGGCGTGCGCAATACACATTCGCGTCTTGCCACGTTAAAAAAACTGGCAAAACTTTTAAAGCGAGCGAAACAAATTTAAGCCTTACGGAAACAAAACCTTGATGGAATTTCTTGGCAACCAACCGTGAACTCCCCTGTTTGCTGGGCCCACTTTGTCGAAGGTTCGTAAACGTGCCGAATTCAAAGAGAGACTGTTTCTAACATACCGTTCCTTACTTTTGGACGGTGCAGGCAAGCCTTCGCGATATCAAGACGGCCCGGATTTCGCACCATCCGAGTTTGTTTACAAATTCCCGAATACGCCGATGCCCCGTACGCTCGCACGGTACACAGGACAGCGAAGTGACGGACGCGATAAGCTTGAATAACTTAAGCAATCAAAAAGAGGGCAAAATCAGCTTTTGTATTGGCTGGGCCTTGTAAACAAAGCTCACAAGCTCCGCACAAGGTGGATGGTTGGGTCGGTATCCAAACTGGTCACCATTACTCTCCTTACATAACATTCTGCGACTCTGCCCTGAAAGCCGACCCCCTTTTTAGTTGCTTGCAAGACGCAGCACCGAAGTGACGATTAAGTGACTCCGAGTCGATGGTAGGAACCGGTGCGGCATCGGCGGTCTATCCATCCCTTAAGGTATAAAAACGAAAGAGGTCCTCTGTATCGTAGACATTAAGTATGTTAATCCTCCAGGTCGTCCAGAAAATATGCACGCGTAGCGACGACAGAAAGACACGTTCAGGTTGGTGAAGGTGGAACAACGCCACCAGAGAACACACGTAAGCACATGGACCGGGAGACAAGCCAGGCCTGGCGAGGACGACGGAGAGACGATCCCGGAGCCACCAAAAGTGTTTCGAACGATTCCCACGAGGGCGCGTCACGATCGTGCCAAAACTATGAAAAAGGTCTATTAAAACGAACGACACGCTGATGTAATGAGTAGGGTCCTGTCTTTCCCGGGGTTTCCTGATACATTCTTCCCGATAAAAACACGCGTTTATTTACAAGTTTAAACTGAAGGTCCGCCGCAGTTCATGGCGTCGGTAAGAATGGTCTTTCTCTGAGCGCGCGATGGAAGCTCGTTTCCGACTTTCTCTTCCTCTTCGCTTAGCGATACATATCAATTTCCCCCTTCTGGGTTAATGGTCAACACAAAGTCCTTCAAATGTGCTGGCTGCTTGATATTGCGACCGCATCTAGTTGTAGCTCTGGGGCCGATGTCCGCCTGGACGTCCGTAGTGTTGTCCATGGAGGCTCCGTGGCCTTCCTGTGCTTCCAGTGGTTTTACCGTGGATGCTTCGTTAGTGACCTCGACGTTTGGGTACGCTATGAACGGAGATGTGTCCACATTCACAGCTTCTGTGTTCTCTCGTCGGTGGCGAATGTGATCCACGTGTCGACGCTGAAGTTTCGAGTCCACTGTCTTCGTTTGGAATGAGCGAATCCCCATAGGTTTCACTATTACTGCTGGGATCCATGCAGGACTTCCACTAAAGTTCCTTATGTAGACAGTTTGTCCTGTAGAATAATCTTCTGTCACTCCATCTGTGGAAACTTATCGATCTTCGTTTCCAGTTTCCCATTGCCTCATGAGGTCGAGGGGTGTGTAAATTCGTCGACCGAACATTGCCTCGGCGGGTGTCTTCCCCGTGGCAGAGGAGATTGTCGTATGTTGTCGGAAAAGGAATCTGGCGATTCTGCATTGCACTGTTCCCTCCGTAAGCTTCAACAGAGCTTTCTTTGTTTCACCCACCATCCGTTCTGCTTGACCATTAGTTGCCGGGTGGTATGGCGCGCTTGTATAGTGTTTGATATCGTTTTTCTTTAAAAACTCGTTCATTTCGCTTGACACAAAATTCGGTGCGTTGCCAGAGACGAGGATCCTTGGCACTCCAAAAGTTGCCGTTACAGTGCGCAAAGCATCGATGACGCGCGTGGACGTCGTAGATTGCATCGGCTTGACTTCCAGCCACTTAGAGTACGCGTCGACGACGATCAGATAAGAAACTCCTTCGATTGGTCCGGCGAAGTCAATGTGGATAGTTTCCCAGGGTCGAGTAGCAGCTGACCAGTCAGGTGCTGGTGCTGTCGGCTTGGAGCGATGGTGTTGTTGACAAGGGGAACACGCAGCTGCGGTGGCTTCAATGTCTGCGTTCAGTCTCGGCCACCAGAAATGGCTTCGGGCAGTGCTCTTCATAGCAACAATACCTGGATGATTGGCGTGCAGCGTTTTCAGAGCTTGCTCGCGAGCTGCTCGCGGGATAACTACACGTGCTCCCCACGTTACACAGCCATTACGTGTGGACAACTCGTGTTCCCGACGCTTGTATGGCATGAACTCGTCTCCGGTCCAGTTTGAGGTGGTACCGTCTTGTAAACCTTGGTAGATCGTCAACAACGTCGGGTCCTCTTTGGTTAGTCGTGCTATGTGTTGGCCTGTTAGTAATGGACACTCTATAGCTTCCAGGAGAAGTATATCTCCTGGAGGTGCAGCTTCGTCCTTCTTACTTGGCAACGGCAAACGGCTGAGTGCGTCTGCGTTTTGATGTGACTTGCCTTGCCGGTAGCGCAAATCGTAGTCATAGCCTCCGAGTAGCAGGCACCACCGGGTCATGCGGGGTGAGAGCATTGCAGGGATCTGCCGACCTTGGCTCATTATTCCCAGGAGGGGCTTGTGATCGGTGTACATAGTCACGTGTCGCCCGGCGATGTACTGATTGAAGTGCTTTGTGCCAAAGATTAGGGCTAGTCCTTCCTTGTCCAGTTGTGAATAGTTCCGTTCACTTTTGCCCAGTGTTCTGGACGCATAGGCAATTGGAACTTCCGCTCCTTGGTCGTTCAGCTGCGACAATACTGCCCCAACGCCTCAGAAATGGTCTCTGTAGGCGCTTGATTTCTTTGGTGGAATTTAAAACGGCTGAGCAGTTCCGCTGGCTTCGGGTCAAAGTGATCGTTGAGGCGTTTCAAGATTTCCTCGAGCTCGACTTCCGAAGGTCTTTTCGGTGCAAGTAAGGCCCGTACGATGTCAAAGGTCGTCTCACCGCACGATGTCAGTAGCACTGCTCGTTTCTTCCCGGGGCTGGTGATGTCCTTGGCTTCAAAATATAATTCTAAGCGTTCGAGCCGCGAACTCCAATTACCTCCGGGGTTATACTCCGGAATACGTCCGTGAATGCCGTAATCGTCCATCTTCGGGGTTCGTGTAGTATTCTGAGTTGAGCGGTCGTACGGCGCGAATTCTGGACCAGAGAAGCGCGTGCCCCACACGCAGTGGCGCGTGCTCAGCTTGTGCTAGTATCGCTTTAGAACAGTTGACCTTGAGATTTGGAATAAAGAAGTCAGACAGTCGCCGGTGTCCTTCCTCGCCCTCGGCGGGGCCCGCGAGGACGCGGGCCCCCGCCGCTACCGGATCGCCTTCGCGGATGAGCCCGACTTCTACTCCCCGACCACGACGACGGCTGCAGCAGCGGCTGCCACCTCTTTCCCGACATTGACAAGGCAAAACATCGCCACCACCGGCATTCAAGGCCATCGACGTAGCCTTGCGCCGGTACCCAACAGCACCTTTCGGACAACCACCTCACTACCAACATCGGCCACCTCCGAAAATACAATAGTTCGCCTAACTATCCTCGTCGCCAATTTGATACATTCTTCCCGATAAAGACACGCGTTTATTTACAAGTTTAAATTGAAGGTCCGCCACAGTTCATGGCGTCGGTAAGAATGGTCTTTCTCTGAGCGCGCGATGGAAGCTCGTTTCCGCCTTTCTCTTCCTCTTCGCTTAGCGATACATATCATTTCCCCTTCTTTAAATAAAAAAAATAAAAAAGTATTTTAGTTTTCTTTTTTTTTTACATATTTTGCGTTTTTGTGCGCCTGTTTTCAGTGTCGGGCAAAGAAAAAAGTCGGTCCTTTTCGGGACGCTTGTTTAAGAAAAACAGGACACACGCATGGGCATGTGAAACATGCGCGTGATCAGAATGCTTGAAGAAACGTCACTGGTACTATGACGTTTTTTCTAGCATTCTGGTCACGCTCATGATAAGAGATGAAAACTAGTGCCACTAAATAAGCTACGCTTCAGAGTAACGACACTTGGCCATATTGTGGCTTAAAATCATGGTTGCCAGTTATCTGAAGCTTTATCTGAAATCACAGGAAATGCTTTTCCGCCCTCTACAAATGTTTAAACCGTTCGCGACAGAGCAAAGCAATATTACATTACCTTCCTAACACCGAACCTAATGCTGAGGAAGTCGCACTTTTGAATCATGACGATCGGCCGTTGCGTCTGTTCTGCATACGAGCCAAAATGGCGGCGCCCACAACAATGTCGGGGAACGGAGTGCCGATACTCTAAGCGCAGCTTATTTAGTGGCTCTAATGAAAACGAGATCAGGTCTGTGGTTCCAAAAGAAGATGGGCAGCCTCGCTGATAATTCCCAGTGGGCTGTGTTAAGTTCAGTTTTAGTTCCTTTAAGGTACTCCAAAAAGAGCACTCATGGGGGGAGTAACCTAAACTTACTAAGTAAAAAACATTACAAAAATAACAAGAGCAAAAAAAACAATAAATAGCAACATTGCATGAACTTCACAAAAAAATAATTCACGCGTGTCACGGAATTTGTTTTCATCGGTGTTTGTGGAGACTAACATAGAGGACGAAAACAGGACGACACGTTTCTCCAACTGGCAGCATACATTTATTTTGACGCCCGTCACCGAACGCGACAGTCACCGCGCGGAGTTGGAAGGGTTGAGGAGGACAGAGAAGGAAGGGAGGGTGGGGGTGGAGAGAGGATGGAGATGGAGGGAAAGAGAAACATGTTTTTAGCCGGCAGCGCACGCCGAAGTCAAAAAAGGGGGGGGGGGGGGGGGGGGGGGGTAATAAGGGAAGTGACCTTGAGGAGGGAAGGGCGACCCTACTTCAAAGGCGCCTACGTTTGTCGCAACTCCGGACGCAGAAAGGAAACGTCGGCGTCGGAGAGACAAAGCGATGGGGACCCGATGTTTTGCGGTGAATGGCGCATAGCGAAGGCTTCGATAATCTCGCGGCCGTATCTTGACCTGTGTGTGCCCACTGTCGTGGTGGCCGGAAACTCTGGTTCGCAGGAGGGGCACGAACCGACGTGCTGGGCAATTGGGTGCAGGGAATGGAGGGATGGGTTGGAAGCCGCCTGCTGTACCTCGTTGGCGTGCTCCCTTAGGCGGTCGTTTAGACATCGGCCTGTCTGGCCGATGTACTGCGCGCCGCACCCGAGCGGGATCGAGTAGACGCTGGCCTGTCTGCAAGGAACGAACTTGGTGGCGTGTTTTTTGGAGCACGGCTTTGGGGCGGTTGGGTTGTTG
This sequence comes from Ixodes scapularis, assembly GCF_016920785.2. Classification (NCBI taxonomy): domain Eukaryota; kingdom Metazoa; phylum Arthropoda; class Arachnida; order Ixodida; family Ixodidae; genus Ixodes; species Ixodes scapularis. The sequence goes on along the minus strand of NW_024609846.1, from coordinate 115,206,472 downwards.
ACCTTCCTGCAGAGCGAGGAGAGCCTGAGGCGACATGAAAAGAACACCTGCGTGTCATGTCGGAGTGCTAACGATTTGATTCTGTGGGAGACGTTGTGCACGTATGGAATGCACGCGAAGCGGGATGCGCGTGGCCTGCTCTTAGGTTGTGTGCCGGAGGCCTGGGCTATCATAATGCGTTTTAATCGGGTCTCAAGTAAGTCTTTTGGGTAGCCCGCTTTGACGAGGCGGGTGAGCTGTAGGGAGCAGCTCGTCGAGATTAAGTGAGAGCATGACTTGGATCGGGATGAGGTTAGGAGGTTATGAACGATTCCGCTTTTGACGTTTTTTGAATGGTTGCTGTGGAAGGGAAGCACTGGTTTGCAAGATCTTTGCTGGAAGGACCAGCAAATGCCGGAATCCTTGGGGTGAAGGCGAAGATCCAAGAACTGTAGTCCGTTCTGTGTGGGGGCCTCGCTGGTAAATTTTAGACCGAACGAATTATCTGAGAATATCTGCTCAATATTTTTAGGATCTGAGGTGGCTTGGTGAACGATGAGGTAGTCATCCACATATCGGAAGACGGAAGTGCCCTGGGCGAGAGTTGTGAGGGCCTCGGAAACCCGCCTATCGACGAAGAACAAGTAGATCTCACTCAAGATGGGGGCGAGGCACGAGCCGATGCAAACCCCTGTCTTCTGGGCGTAGATTCTTCCCTCGTGCTCCACTAGGGTTGAGCGTAGGTAGAGGTCGATGAGGTCCAGAAACCCCGACCTCATCGACCTCTACCTACGCTCAACCCTAGTGGAGCACGAGGGAAGAATCTACGCCCAGAAGACAGGGGTTTGCATCGGCTCGTGCCTCGCCCCCATCTTGAGTGAGATCTACTTGTTCTTCGTCGATAGGCGGGTTTCCGAGGCCCTCACAACTCTCGCCCAGGGCACTTCCGTCTTCCGATATGTGGATGACTACCTCATCGTTCACCAAGCCACCTCAGATCCTAAAAATATTGAGCAGATATTCTCAGATAATTCGTTCGGTCTAAAATTTACCAGCGAGGCCCCCACACAGAACGGACTACAGTTCTTGGATCTTCGCCTTCACCCCAAGGATTCCGGCATTTGCTGGTCCTTCCAGCAAAGATCTTGCAAACCAGTGCTTCCCTTCCACAGCAACCATTCAAAAAACGTCAAAAGCGGAATCGTTCATAACCTCCTAACCTCATCCCGATCCAAGTCATGCTCTCACTTAATCTCGACGAGCTGCTCCCTACAGCTCACCCGCCTCGTCAAAGCGGGCTACCCAAAAGACTTACTTGAGACCCGATTAAAACGCATTATGATAGCCCAGGCCTCCGGCACACAACCTAAGAGCAGGCCACGCGCATCCCGCTTCGCGTGCATTCCATACGTGCACAACGTCTCCCACAGAATCAAATCGTTAGCACTCCGACATGACACGCAGGTGTTCTTTTCATGTCGCCTCAGGCTCTCCTCGCTCTGCAGGAAGGTCAACAACCCAACCGCCCCAAAGCCGTGCTCCAAAAAACACGCCACCAAGTTCGTTCCTTGCAGACAGGCCAGCGTCTACTCGATCCCGCTCGGGTGCGGCGCGCAATACATCGGCCAGACAGGCCGATGTCTAAACGACCGCCTAAGGGAGCACGCCAACGAGGTACAGCAGGCGGCTTCCAACCCATCCCTCCATTCCCTGCACCCAATTGCCCAGCACGTCGGTTCGTGCCCCTCCTGCGAACCAGAGTTTCCGGCCACCACGACAGTGGGCACACACAGGTCAAGATACGGCCGCGAGATTATCGAAGCCTTCGCTATGCGCCATTCACCGCAAAACATCGGGTCCCCATCGCTTTGTCTCTCCGACGCCGACGTTTCCTTTCTGCGTCCGGAGTTGCGACAAACGTAGGCGCCTTTGAAGTAGGGTCGCCCTTCCCTCCTCAAGGTCACTTCCCTTATTACCCCCCCCCCCCCCCTTTTTTGACTTCGGCGTGCGCTGCCGGCTAAAAACATGTTTCTCTTTCCCTCCATCTCCATCCTCTCTCCACCCCCACCCTCCCTTCCTTCTCTGTCCTCCTCAACCCTTCCAACTCCGCGCGGTGACTGTCGCGTTCGGTGACGGGCGTCAAAATAAATGTATGCTGCCAGTTGGAGAAACGTGTCGTCCTGTTTTCGTCCTCTATGTTAGTCTCCACAAACACCGTAACTTAACCAGCACGCTCCATTTCCACGATTGTTTTCATCGGTTTCATTGGACAATGCGCGAAGACAATGAATTTCAGTCGGCAATGGCAAGGGAAAGTGGGAATCGTTTCGAAAGTTGTTACCACTATACTCTGTCTCACCTTATGATGCACCGCAGGAAAGGCTCCAAACGCGAGCTCCTTGCTTTAGGGCACATCTCGGCGGCACATCTCGGCGGCACAAGCTCTCGTGACTTAAGAGCAGCTGCCAACGCTATAAGCTCGCGCTTCTAGCCTTCGCTGCGGTACAACGTAAGGTGAAACTAGTGCCACTAAATAAGCTACGCTTCAGAGTAACGACACTTGGCCATATTGTGTCTTAAAATCATGGTTGCCAGTTATCTGAAGCTTTATCTGAAATCACGGGAAACGCTTTTCCACCCTCCACAAATGGAGGGTGGAAATATTACATGAGCTTCCTAACACAGAATCTAATGCTGAGGAAGTCACACTTTTGAATCATGACCATCGGCAGTTGCGTCTGCTCTGCATACGAGCCAAAATGGCGGCGCCCACAACAATGCCGAGGAACGGAGTGCCGATACTCTAAGCGCAGCTCATTTAGTGGCTCTAGGTGAAACGAAGTATAGAGAAAGCAGGCTGAATTTTTAATGGGATGATAAGGCTTTGAGTCAGCGCAATATAAAGCTGCAGATAAAGATATATTTCCTTGAAACTCGAGTCTTTTCCTTATTCGAGGACAGCTCCAATCGCTTGTAGGTTTTTTTTTTTTCTAATATTATTCGAACCGGCATGGTGGTTACGTTTCGGTTTTTTTTCGGTGTGCACATTGTGAAACACGAAACCCTACTGAAAGGGCTAAACCGCGAACACTCTAGCCCGAATCACGGGAGCAGATGTACAGCCCTCTCCCTCCCTTTTTTTTTACCATTTATCACTCGATTATTTTCCCCCTGTCTCTCACCTCGCAGGACAAAATGGCTGTCCCCACTCCTAGAAGCTAAGATTTCGTCCTTTGCCTGCAGTTTGTTTTATTCTTTGTTTAAGTAAGAGGTTCTTGATTGCTTGCTCCCACGGACATTGACCGTGGTGTCTCGTGGTGTCTCGTGGTGTCTCGTGGTGTCTCAGCCGATGCGCGTGCACTGAACTGGGCTTTAGACGTAAACTCGAAGCATCAGTGCCTAAAAGCCCAGGCGGCACAGACATCCTATCTATGTATGTCCAGAGGACATCGCTGGAACGCTGTGACATCCTTATGACGTCCGTTGAAACGTGCGTGCTGCCCGAGAGATGGCACCAAAGTTCCTTTAAGCCAGGGGCCGGTGAACTTTTTGAGATCACAAGGGCAGCATCGGCACCACGAAAGATTTCAGGATCCCATATATGTTTCTTTGTTCTTTTTTATTATTCCTTTCTCTGGCGATCTTCGCACCGTAACTCTTGTTTTGATGGTGCAGTCTATAAGAGTCACTAAATGAGCTGCGCTTAAAGTATTGGCACTCCTAGAGCCACTAAATGAGCTGCGCTTAGAGTATCGGCACTCCGTTCCTCGGCATTGTTGTGGGCGCCGCCATTTTGGCTCGTATGCAGAGCAGACGCAACTGCCGATGGTCATGATTCAAAAGTGTGACTTCCTCAGCATTAGATTCTGTGTTAGGAAGCTCATGTAATATTGCTTTCCTCTGTCGCGAACTGTTTAAACATTTGTGGAGGGTGGAAAAGCGTTTCCCGTGATTTCAGATAAAGCTTCAGATAACTGGCAACCATGATTTTAAGACACAATATGGCCAAGTGTCGTTACTCTGAAGCGTAGCTTATTTAGTGGCACTAGGCACTCCTAGAGCCACTAAATAAGCTGCGCTTAGAGTATCGGCACTCCGTTCCCCGACATTGTTGTGGGCGCCGCCATTTTGGCTCGTATGCAGAACAGACGCAACGGCCGATCGTCATGATTCAAAAGTGCGACTTCCTCAGCATTAGGTTCGGTGTTAGGAAGGTAATGTAATATTGCTTTGCTCTGTCGCGAACGGTTTAAACATTTGTAGAGGGCGGAAAAGCATTTCCTGTGATTTCAGATAAAGCTTCAGATAACTGGCAACCATGATTTTAAGCCACAATATGGCCAAGTGTCGTTACTCTGAAGCGTAGCTTATTTAGTGGCACTAGGCACTCCGTTCCCCGACATTGTGGTGGGCGCCGCCATTTTGGTGCTTATGCAGATCAGACGCAACTTCCAATCGTCATGATTGAAAAGTGCTACTTTCTCAGCATTAGATTTGGTGTTAGGAAGATCGTGTAATATTGCTTTGCTTTGTCGCGAACTGTTTAAACATTTCTGGAGGACGAAAAAGCGTTTCCTGTGATTTCAGATAAAGCTTCAGTTAACTGGTAACCACTATTTTAGGCCACAATATTGCCAAGTGTCGTAACTCTGAAGTGTAGCTTATTTAGCGGCACTAGGGCAGTCGTCTCGCAAAACCGCACAGCCATGATCATCATCGACCAACAAGCAAAAAGGAGGAAGCTTACTCTCCACCCTCCTCGATTTCCTCCCTGGCCGTTTTTTCCGCAAAAGGAAATTCAGAAAGAACCCTTCCTTTTTACGTCGCCGTTTAGGATTAGAAAAGATTTGTCTAGCGGTCACAAAGAAATGCAGAAGCCAGACGCTACTCTTCACTTTGACCCACGGACTTGACGTACCGACAGTGCCGCGGATGCTACGTGCTCGTAGAAGCAGTCCTGCGCCTATCTTTCCCAACTTGGTTACGCCCCCACCCATAGCTACGCGCAGAGAGCGGGGTCAGGCGATGAAAGGAAGCGGTTGAATGGCCGGCCAGCAGGTAACTCTCACCGTACCGTCAGCTTTGGGCTGAAGAGAGTGTAGTGTTCCTAACTGTTCACACCGCGTACAGGTCAAGTATACTGTACGAAACAGCCGAGAAACGCAACTAAAACAATTTACTTAATCGCAAAAGTCTGAAGCTAAGACCGGCGCTGATTAGCTCCTTAGCTCTAGGAGGCGGTCGTTCCTTCACTCGGGCCCCTCGTTTTTCTCGTGCCCGAGGTCCTCCTGCTTCTTCTTTTTCAACCAATGGCCTCTCGGTTTTCCCGGTGTTCAGAAACTTCAAATAAACACGTGTGGTAATAAAAAAAAAAAAAAAAAACCTTTGGCGGTTATGCCGGGAACGCACCGCTACATACTCCCCTCCAGTGAGGAGACGAACGAATCTACAGCGACGTCCCATGACTGCTTGGGGAAATTTGGTGGATGATGTACAACGGCGAGTAGTGACTAGCATTGTAAGATCTTTGCTGTCGAAGCGCACTGGACAGTAAGCGTGTCGTTTCGGCCGTGTCCTAGCATGTGGTTGTTGGGGTTTCAAGGAAACGGTGTGTGAACGGTCGATCAAAAATTTAGAAAATGTGTGGTCCTATGAGGTCGACGTAGCTGTTGACCACGTTTCCGGTTGGTCTAAATCCACCATTTATGGGGATGGATCAGGGGAAGCAAGGTCTAAATGAGCTGGCTTCACCCAGTCCAAAGTTACCATCTCCTGCCGTCCGAAAATGTCCAAGGTCATGGTATTTGACGTTTTTTCGCAGCACCTTGTACGGGCCATCGTAGGGTGGTTGAAAAGGATTCCGCACGGCATCGTGTCGCAAGAAGACATGAGTACCGGTCGCCAAGTCGCCGCTGATGAAAGTAGACGGGCCTCGAGCTTGGCGAGGTGCCGTGACGCGGAGCTGCTTCATGGCTTCTCGTAGTTTGGTGGCGTAACTCCCGGGGTCAGGACAGGTATCGGCTGGTGTTGATACAAAAAAATTCTCCTGGCAGCCTGAGCGTGGTTCCGTAAACCAGCTCAGCTACGTTGCAACCGATATCACTTTTAAGGGCCGTACGTACGCCGAAAAGCACGAGTGGCTGCACCGCCATCCAGTCTTGGCACTTGAGCGCTTTGAGGGCCGCCTTGAGTTGGCGGTGGAAACACTCCACCATGCCATTGCTGGCGGGGTGCGGCCGTTTCGATTCTTCCCAACCCCAACAGTGTCATGACGCTGAAGGAGGGATTAGATTCGAACTGGCCGGCCCTTGTCTGCTGTGATTGTGGAGGGCGTACCGAATCTTGAAATCCAGTGTGCTCCGACCGCGCGTGCCACTGCCTCAGCCGCAAAGTCGGGCAGCGGAATTGCTTCTGGCCAGCGTGTGCAACGATCGACACACGTGAATAGATAGGCTTGTCCCTGGGATTGTGGCTGCAGTCCAACGACATCTATGTGTAGGCTGTCGAAGCGTGCGCCAGGCAGATCAAAGGGGCCCAACGGTGTTACTGTGTGTCGATGAACCTTAGAGCCTTTACACTGCAAACAGGCGCGTGCCCACTGGCGTACGTCCTTGTTGATATTAGGCCACACAAAACGGAATGTTAAAATGTTTTGTGCGGCCTTGCCGGGATGTGACAATCCGTGAAGAGAGTCAAACATCTGGCGACGAAACTGTGCGGGCACAGATGGGCGCGGCGATTCCGTCGAAGTGGGAAGGGGAGCCTCTCGGAAGACGAGCCTACCGGGTGATGCTTGAAGTTCCCACAGTTGTGCATCACGGCGTTGTACCTCTGCCAATCTTTCGAAGTCGATGGCTGCCAGGGAATAACGGCGCAAAAGCCTATCCGTGAGAGTGACCGCGACGACGTCGTCGGGGCCCTGGATATTGCGGATGTCTGCGGTATATTCGGAAATGCAAAGCATTTGCCGAAGCTCCCTCTGGGAGTGACTGCCACCGTCGGGCCTCAGAAATTTGAAGGCGCGGACACGGGGCTTGTGGTCTGTCAGCACAAAAAATTGGCGACACGGCCGAAGGTGCTGTACCGCTGTTCGGTGGGCGTTAGCTTGCGGGAGAAGAAAACAAGTGGCTGCCACTCTCCGTTTCCTTTTTTGCTGTAGCACTGCGCCGACAGCGATATCCGACGCGTCGGTGACCCCAGAAAGTGGGGTGGCTTCCTTCGGGTGCGCAAGCATGCTGCTGTTGGCGAGCAGCTGTCGGGCGCTGTCAAATGCCGATGTAGTGCCCTCGTCCCACGTTAGCTCCGTTATGGAACTACTCACGCCCGAGGGCATCCGATGCAGTGGCTGGGGCTTCTCGGCGCAACCCGGGAGAAAACGACGATAATAGTTTATCATGCCGGGAAACTCTCGGAGTTGCTTCTTTGTTGTGAGCTTCGGAAATCCTTGAATGGCTTGCCCCTTGCTATTGAGAGGGCGGCTACCCAAAGAGTTGACTCTGTGCCCCAGGAAGTCGAGCTCCGACCTGTCAAACACGCACTTGGCCAGACTGACGATGATTCCATACCCGAGCGCGAGGAGGCGGTCGTCCCTTCTTCGCTCGGGCCCCTCGTTTTTCTCGTGCCCGAGTTCCTCCTTCTCCTCTTCCAACCAATGGCCTCTCGGTTTTCCCGGTGTTCAAAAACTTCAGATGAACACGTCTGGTAAAACACCTCTGGTGGTCCCGTCGGGAACGCACCACTACAAGAGTATAAACTAAATTTTAAGAAAGCCTTGCCGCTGTTCTTCTCGTATGCTGGCATCTGCTTGCCCCATTGGGTTCCTCACGTGGTTTGTTCATTTTAACAACTGTCTAGAATGCATTTTACCGACAAGGGGACATGAACGATAGCTTTTTTTCTGAACGATAACTCTCTTTTTCTGCCCGATGTTTTCTACTCAAAATATCTAGCAGCATTTGTTTTTAACCTTTTTTTATTAGGGAAAGAAATATGGTTATTTACTGTTTCAGAAACCGCATTAAATACTAAAACAGAAAGTTTTGCGAATAAGTAATTTTAACAAATTTTACGATTTAAAAATATTTAGAAAAATTGATCACGCAAATACATTACTCCATCGAAACCAATATACAGCGAACCATTTCCAATCGTAACATGCCGTGCCCACTAAATATTTTCGAAATTCATACTTAGCGAAATCTGCAAAATTACGTTACCGTAAAAATAAAGTCGCCTACAGTACAGCAAACGTTGAGGTCTCTGAGCCTTCATTCTATGTTCTTCTCAAAGAAAATAATGCAGGACAAGGACGACGACCTAAAAGAATACATATGCCGGAGCAGGAGACTGCGTCGGGGCGTCAGCTTAGCTTTTCCGGCTGATGCAGGCACGACAACGTTCAACAGTATTCTAAAAGAAGCAAACGCTGGAAATGAAGATGACTCACAGTGCCATGACCATGAAAGTTCTGCTATGCCTCTCCAAGACACCTCGGTGACTTCACTCAACCCCTTAAAGAGACCATGAAGGCAATTTCGAAGTTTTATTCGACGATTGAAATGGATGTCAGGCACGTCTCAGATACTGTTGACCAAGTTCTAGCCCGAAAGAAGTTTGGGTGCCGCACCAATCGAGCAAACAGGCGCGGTAATAATAGCGCCGGGAACGATGCCTGAGACCCCACCGAGGCGGTGGCAGAAAGGTGAACTAAAGTGCGCCGTCGAAGCTTGACGACAACGGGCCCTCGTCTGGCGATTGGTTCAAACGATAGACGCGCTCTTGGTTTCGATTTCGGTGGTGAGATGTGATGAAAAAAGTTTATTTGAACGTTGGATAATCTTTTGAAGTTGTAGTTGGGAATTAATAAGTTTCATACCGTGTATAAAAGCATAATCTGAAGCGATCCCTCCGTTTGTCACTGGTTGAACGTAAAGTTGAACGCATCCCGCACTGCTACCTCGGGGGGCGCGGAACCATCGAGCAACCATGGACACAAAAAAGAAAAAGAGGTACGAGCGCCGGGGGCGGCGGACTTTTGGTTTTGGTCCCTCGTAAAGCGCCCTCGTAAAGCGCCAATCCAGAGTTCTGCGTCCTTAGCAGCATCCCCCGTTCAGTCGGCGTGAGGTCGCTGAACGGGAGCTCAAACTCGTTTGCGAGCGTGGCGTTGTCGTCCATTTCTTCCAAGTTTTCTTCACAGATTGCCGTGCACTAGAGCGAACCATGGGAACCACACCGAGTGTGCACTAAATCCTACCGATGCCGACAGTGCTCCCTGACGTCACTTCTCTTTCCAGAGGCGAAAAAGGGAAGAAATCTGAATGTTTGTTTCTGTTTCGCAAATTTATTTGCAGGTACAGAAATAAGAGTCACAACATTCTAGAAAAAATTGTGTGGCACGCCAGGACCCCGATGCTTCTGAAAACACCTTCTTTTAAAAAAAAAAAAAAATTATACATGGTCCCTTTAATAAGCAGGAAAACGGCTTACAATGAGGTGTGAGTAGTGATGCAAAACTATCAAACAATTTACTCTCGGTACTACCCACTGATCTCTATGACAATTGCTGGATCGCGTTTGCCCGCTCCGCGAATGTGGTCACTGGCGGCCATCTTTAGGTAGAGTTATATCACCTCTAGCCAATGTAAGCTGCTGCAGCCGCTATCATCCATCCATGGCAGATAGCGTTTTGGCAGGTGGGCTGGCAGGCTGCGGTCAAAATAGCGTGGGTGATATTGCGTGCTTGATTAAAATTATTTGACGAAACATGTTTTTGAAACCCGGCGTGAACAGTAGTCCGGTTTTTGAAAACCCGGTAAAGGTTTCACGAAATCGCAGCACCGGGAGAAAAGCAGCACAGCACGTATCAAAAGTCGCATCGAAGGAAGCATCGAAAGCAGACGACGGTAAGGAGTCTGCTTTTGATGCGAGCTGCGCTGTTTTCCCCCGGTGCTGCGCTTTCGTAGAACTTTTGCCGGGTCCTCAAAGATGAGGCTACCGTTCACGCCGGGTTTCAAGAATCTGCTTCGTCGAACAACTTCAATCAAGCACGAAATGTCACCCATGGTCCCCACGGTACAGTGTACTAGATCTACGGCTATTTTTATGGCAGCCTGCCGCCATTGCGCTGTCCGCCATATTACTATGATGGCTAGAGATGATATAACTCTACCTAAAGATGGCCGCCAGTGACCGCATTCCGGTCCATAGGAGGAGCTGGTCAAACGCGATCCAGCAAATAGACATAGAGATCAGTGGTACTACCTATATTTTTTTCCAAAACTATCGATAGTGTCAAGAGCTATAGATAGTTGGTTATCGATAGTTGGCTATTGATAGTCGGATCTCGATAGTAATAGTGATAGTTGACTATCGATAGTACTATCTATAGTTGGCTTTTAGTCGACTATCAATTCTGCCTAAAGTCAGCTTTCAGAAAACTATCGAGTGACAGGAAACTTAAAGCACTACCCGAAAAGGGAATGACGACGGATATACGGGCAGACAGCGCGTTGCTTTGGGAAAAACTTGAAATCGAAAGGAAACGAAACAGAGCTACATTCTCGTACCATTAATATAGATGTAAAACAGAAATGGCGGTTTGCTAGTTTTCTTGCGCACATATTTTGTATATTCTGGGAATTCAGATGTCAGGCTTCCCACTTTAGTATGCCCGCATTTGTAAAACTATTCAGTGTATGCAGTATTCCTTTGTTTGTCTCGGAGCTAGGGAAAGCACTCGCTGAAGACATTTAGCGACAGGGTTTTCACAAGTCTGTTTCACGCTTGTGTTTACTTTATTTATTCAGCGTACACATATCACTTTTTATAGCCTTCACCACTGACAGGCGGCAATAAGTACTCTGCTGGGAATCATAATATAGTTTTTCCTGATGATCATTTATTGCGAATTCCCTAAAATCGGAAGTTAGTTGTTGACGAAAGCACTTGGGTTTGCCACTTTTTGTTCGGTGCTATCTTGGCAGAGTTTAATAACGATTGCTGGGAAAATGTGTATCGGTTGGTATAAAATACAACTTCAGAATACAAAAACCGTCTCATAATCTTTAAATTTTAATCAATAAATGAAACAGAGATTTTGTTGTGCACACTTCAAATTGAACATTACACGATAAAAAGCAAGAAACCACAAAAGAAGTACCGTTCAGACTCTTATACGGTCGTGACGTGACGCTGCCTATTAAGACAAGACTTGGGGTGAATGGGACACAACGTTGCAGGGACACTCAACGTGCTTCTCTTGATGAAATACGTAGACAGGCACGGGACGCCATTCGGCGAAGTCAGGAAGAGACTGGCAATGTGTCAGAGGCCGGTATCCATAATGTGCACGAGTTTCAAATTGGAGATAAAGTTCTAGCGAGACGGACCTTGCAGTCTGTTGGGAGAGCTGCTAAGTTTCTTCCCCGGTACCGAGGGCCTTATCGAATCTTGGAACGGAGAGGGCCTGTCATCTACTACCTCGAGGACCTCACTGATGGACGACCTCCCGGCACACACCGCTGCTTTCCTGAGCACGTATCGCATCTCAAGCTATACATCCCACGAGCGCGCCAAGTCCAAGTTCCGTAAAAACTGTGGACATCTTTGGCAGACGGACTACAATCAAGATCACAGTAACTGTAGTGTGAAAAGAAATGACCACTTTTGTTTTGTTTTTTCAGGGGGACGGGGGAGAGTGCTACGATAAGAAAGGGAAAGAAGAGGAAGACGACGGGAACTGAGAACGGGACGGCTCGACTGAGTGACTGAGGAGAATTATCGTTACAATATGTACAATGAACATGGTGGCGAAAGGCCGAAGGCGTGGATATATATATATATATATATATATATATATATATATATATATATATATATATATATATACCGGGTGTGTTTCATTTTAATTTTAGACTGACAGGGTAATTGATATCCGTTGAATGTGCTTGTTCTTTGATTGAACGCTTTTGTATTTTATTTTGCTCCCTCTGACTGCTGCAGAATGTCACTGGGGCCGAGAGCTTGTCAAGCCGTCTGTCGCGGCTTTTATTCTCGGGCCCCATCATTACCTGTAATGGGAAATGAAAATAAAGATTATTATTATTATTATTATTATTATTATTATTATTATTATTATTATTATTATTATTATTATTATTATTATTATTATTATTATTATTATTATTATTGGGATTGAAGAAGAGGGATTGAAGAAGAAGAGGTGGGCGGTATTCGATGGCCTTTCTTCAAGGCTCAGCATTTTGACTCCATATTATCTACTCAGTCTACAAAGTCAGTCCTGGCTTGCCCGAATCAGCTCCTAAGAAGGCCCTGACGACACCATTGCAGCTCCCACTCTCTGCAACTCGACATCAATCCATGCCGCTTCAACGGATCACTGCATGACCAACGGCCAAGACTCACCCTCCATCTTGGATCTATCGCCTGACATGATTTAAGAAACGCTTTCGCCCATCCACGCAAAAACGACCAGCCACCATCACATTGGTTCTTCGAACCCACCGTGCCGCCGCCCTACAAGTACCCCGTTCGGCACAGCTACATCGGTTCTGCTACGGCTTCATCTAAGACAAACATCTGTGACCCATCTGGAGGCCATTGGATCTGTTGTCAAGGTTCTTTAGACTCACAAGCCGGTGTTGTTGCAACTCCGCAGCCAGTCACGCTCTCTGCAATAACGGTGGTTTTATTTCGCGGGTGAGCTGGAATTGTCTCATTTATTTACATTCTGGCTAGATTCAGTCTTTCGTCTTTACCGTCATCTTCTTTTTCGTTGTAAAGCGAATACCATGGCAGTGCTTTGTGCCGTCTGTTCTGAATCTGTGCCGATAGACGGCCGCTTTATTAAATGTGCTGACTGCGCAAAAGTGTTTCACCTAGGAAAGAAATGCTCCGGCATATCTGAGAACACCTTTAAGGGTATGAGTGCCTCAAAGGCTGAGAAATGGCGCTGTCAAGGATGCCGAGGAGGACCGCCGAAGTCTCATTCTGAAAACGACCTCACACCGCCTCAAGGCGAATCCGGTTCTTTTTCCTCAGAGCTCTCGACAGTCAACCACAAACTCGATCTCCTTCTTTCCTGGAAGGACACAATGAGCCCTCTTCACGAACTCCACCCTAAGATCGACGCTTTATTACTACTAAAGGAAACGGTCGACTCTTTGCGAACCACCATCAATGAGATGCAGACGTCACTTGATTTCTATTCGAAGGCATATGATACACTTGTGAAGTCCACTCAATCACAAGATAAACTCATCAAGGATCTGCAAAGTGAAACCAGCTCATTACGAGCTATCGTAACGGATCAATCCAATGAAATCCAAAAATTAAAATCCGACCAAAATGATTCCGATCAAGCACACCGTCTCTCTAACTTAGAGATACACGGCACACCGGTTTCGGCTGGCGAGAACATTATACATATTATGACTGACCTAGCCGAACAACTAAGCGTTGAGAGCTTTGAGCCCGTACAAGTAGTGGCTGCTCACCGCCTCCCGGCTAAGCCTGGCGCTGTGCCTCCCATCCTGGTTCGGTTCAGTTCAGTCCCGCACAAAGAACGCTGGATGACATGTCGCAAACGCCTAGGCACCTTACCTACTAATGACTCCCATCCAAGGATATACTTCAATGATAATCTCACAGAAGCTAACCGGAAGCTATTCTGGATGGCAAGATCAAGAGGAAAAGAAAGGGGTTTCAAATTCGTATGGGTCCGACATGGTAAAATCTTTGCAAAACATAGCCAGAGCTCTCAACCCATTCGCATCACGGACGTTGGTGCATTGGATAAAATTGCGTAGGCCACGATGACTAATTGTTTCCAGCTAAAAAACTTAGAGTCCTGTATAGAAACCTTCAAGCCCACCTCGTGTCATACTTTTACTTTATTCCACGTAAATATTAGAAGTATTCGGAAGCACTGGGATGAATTTCAACTTGCTATTATTTCTATCCTCCCAATTGCTGATATTTTTGTTCTGACAGAAATCAATATTCATCAGGATGAAGTAGGGCCATTCACTTTACCAGGCATCAAAAGTGTCTTCTACACCCGCGAAAATAAGCGCGGAGGTGGCATTGCGATCTTCATTAAGAGTAAGATATCATTTACGGAACTTTGTTTAACATTCAACTCAGCTGAGTCAAAAGTTTTGCATATAATTACTTCTGCCTATGATCTCTATCTACTTACATTTTATAGACCACCTTCGGAAAAAGCTGCAGATTTTCTTTGTGACCTGCGGAACAGTCTGCAAACTTTGCCGGCAACTGCTTCTTTATGTCTCGTCGGGGACTTTAATATTGACTTGCTGAAGCCTTCAATGGCTCTAGTTTGTGAATATCTGACACTGCTAGCAGATCATGGCATTGAGCCAGCAATCACTGTCCCAACAAGAGAAGAGCTTTTAGGAAACAAACTTGTAATCGCGTCTATTGACCACATCAATCTGAGATCGGCATCCTTCAAAACAAAAGCAGCAGTAATTACTCACAAATTATCAGACCACTATTTTGTCGCATGCCATTTAGAATTCCCTCATGATACGCCGACTTCAGTTTCTAACAAAATTCATCGGGTCGAAATTGTTGATCGACAAATGTTTGACAACTTTGTCTCTAATTTCGACTGGAATGTTTTTCAGCAATCTGTTACACCTTCAGATATTTACCCCCGTTTTGTGCAGCTATATAAGCGGTTTTCACAATCATCAAAGAAAGTAATTCTTCGCAAACAACGAAATTTAAATTTACGTTGGTTAAATAAGGATATATTATCTGCTATACAACTTAAAGAGATAGCCTGGAGACGAAGCCGGCGCTCACCTCATAACTCTAACCTTCAAGCTGAATTCCGGACTCTTCGGAACAGAGTAAGCGCACTTATTCGCTCGGCTAAGCGTCAATATTTTCAAAAACAATTCTGCGCATCAAAGTCCAACTTTGCTAGATCCTGGTCACTGATTAATGAACTACGCGGAGTCGCACCACCTGGTTTACAGGTTGACACTTTTGGCGAATTTTTTGGACCCGATTCCCTTGCTACGGCGAATACCTTCAATGACTTTTTCGCCAAGTTTTCGGGCAAAGCCAGACGAAGCACAACACCGCCCAGTCTTTTGCCCCACTCCAAATTAGCTTCTGCATTTCTTCCACTGATGACAATGATCGATCTGGAGTCTATAATATCAAGTCTCAAACCTAGAAAATCACCAGGGTATGATGGAATTCACCTCTGCGACATCCGAAGAAATTTTAGGCACATACAAGACACACTTCTACTCATGTTTAACGGAATAATAGAGTCGGGTGTCATTCCTTCAGGATTAAAAACCTCAATTGTTAAACCTGTTTTCAAGGGAGGCAAACGTGACCAGGTTGAAAACTACCGACCAATATCTATTCTTCCGTGTCTTGCTCAAATCTTGGAAAAGTATATTTTGTATAGTTATGTCTTCTTATATCAAAAAATATGACATAATATCGCAATCCCAATATGGTTTTGTGCCGGGACGTGGGACACAACCTCTTCTTGAAGCATTATCAGACAAGTTAAATTTTGGTTTTGCTCACAACTTATTTATCTGCGCATGTTTTCTAGATGTGAGTAAGGCATTTGACACGGTGTGCCATTCTATATTGCTTCAAAAACATTCCTTTATCGGTTTCCGGGGACCATTCTTATCTCTGTTAAACAATTTTCTCCAAGGTCGATCGCAGCTTGTTTCCATCGATGGCATGCAAAGCCTAAAAGTTTCCTTAAAACACAAGGTTCAGTTCTTTCACCATTGCTTTTCAATATTTATGTTAATGACATGAGTTTATCTGTTTCAAACTCTACCATTTATCAATACGCAGACGATACTCTTTTGCTGACGAGCCATGTCTCATATGCGAGAGCAATGGGTTTGCTCCAAGACTGTACCTCAGAGCTAATGAACTGGTTTGCGAATAATCTAATTAATATAAATATTTCGAAAACTAAGCTCGTTTGTTTTCACAATCCCCTTAAAGTTGTTGACCTCAATATTCCTCTCTTGCTGCACACGTCTCACTGTGTCACATGCCAATGTATCCCAATTTTTTGTTCATATACTGTGAAGTACCTAGGAATCACATTCGATTCAGATCTCTCCTGGAACTCACACCTATCAAAACTCTGTTCCAAATTAAGAAGCGTTTCCTGCCTATTATACCATATCAAGACATTTCTACCTTTTAATCTCAGGAAGCTTATAGCCCACTCGTTAGCTTATGGTACACTCCGATACGGCGTAACAGTCTTTGGCAAATGTTCTGGATTGTGGCAGGCCAAGATAAATTCAATTCTAAAAGGAATCTTACGGAATGTTCAGTATAAACCTGCATCCTCAGATCACGATCTCTTTAAGGCTTTGTCCATGCCAAATCTGCAATCTTTGTTTTTTGAATCAGTCGTGCTTGAACACTACTGGAAGGATGATTTTAAAACTCTTCGTCCGAAAATGAGACAATTACGAAAAATATCAAAGTTTCTTGTTCCCGCTTACTATACACGTTATGGTAAGAACATGCGGTCGGTCTATGTGCCTCAAATTTTTAATTCCCTACCTTCCAGCATATGTGACTTTACCTCAAGAAAAAAGCTCAGAAGAGCGCTTCGACATACTGATATGACCGACGAACCTTTGTGAATATTTCATAATTAGTTCTTCCGACATTTTTTTTTTTTTTTTGACAAGTGCGTTTTTTTGTTGTTTCTTTTTACTGTTTTATGAGTTATTTTTATTATTATCATTATATGAAAACAAAGAAAGTCATCAAGATCTTCAGTGTCACAAAAACTGGACAACAATTTCTACTACTTTCAATGGCGAGCAATGGCGAAAAGTGACGCCAGTGCATTGTGTGTGTGTGTGTTTTTAATACTTTTCTGACTTGATTTTTTTTTTCTTTAGAAAGGGAAGGGAGGAGGGGGGAGCTTTAGTATGCAGTTGGAACTGCTGCAAAAACTTAATGATAATTCTGCTTTTTCTTTTTGTATCTAGAACTGACTCTTATTTTTATTTCAATTTACATAGTTGGTTCTGCCGCACAAGCCCATGATGGCTTTGGCGAACCTGCACTTTTCCTCGATTATGTTCTTCCGTCACAAATAAATTTATTATTATTATTATTATTATTATTATTATTATTATTATGTTCAAATTAATTATTGATTATAGTATTGTTTATATGAGGTGGATTGGAGGGTACGGAGAACCCTCCTCGCCCTCCTCCGGTTTACGCTGACGCCGCAAAATACGGGAACGAGCGCCTAAGAGCTGCGCTCTGAAAAAAAAAAAATGTTTTCTGCAAATATATATATATATATATATATATATATATATATATATATATATATATGGGTGGTTTCATCTCAAATCGTGCAGGCAAAAAGGGTCGAATTTTTAATTTCGATAAAAAAAATATATGTTATGGCGCCGTTTCTAAAACCGCTGTCGACACAAACCGCAAGTTCGTCGGATTTTTTGTTCTCGACTTGTGAATTTTTAAAGAGGCCGCGGCGAAAAGCAGTGTTTTTCACACCCGTCGTGGGTCGGATGTTTCGCTTGATCTCCCGCCATGGATTTTCAGTCCACATTATATTACCTTTTTTCAAGTACTCTGTGGACACATTTAAAAGGCTGCAATACCATGAAATAATTTTAGGCCTTTTGCTTTTTTTCTGTAAAAATGTCAAAAACGCCTCCTCGGTCAATTGTTGACGAACTTTGACAATTAATTACTGGCAATCTAGTTGGGTTACACCAATACTTTTTATGTCCACGGAGAGCCCAAAACACGCTCTTTATATTTATTATAAAATACCTTGGCTGTATAAAATATCCTTTGCGGTACGTTTACGTTAATATTATGCAAAAACCAAAAAGTACCATGTTTGAAATTGATTTTCTCAAAAAACCCATTTTTTATTTTTTTCATTTTTTGTTCAAATGTAGATATGATAGTTGTCTACACGAAAATCAAGCCTAGAAAGTGTATATTTTGTTTGCATGTTTTATATGTCGGCCTCAATATCGGAAAAAGACGTCTTTGTTTTGCAAGACCTAAGTCAGACATAGCGACCCATGTGTCTCTATGAATTGTGAAAAAAGTTTTCTTGAATTTTCTTCTGCATTTTGTAATCAATTATAAACGGATTTTGTGGTATTGAATATTGATGTATGTTTTAATAAGAGAGGGAACCATGAGATACATACCTAACCAAATCAGCAGGCCTAGTAGACTTTCAATAACCAAAAGGCACAGACGTTGTATTGTTTCGATTTATAAACCTTTCACAGTAAACTAGCACGACTATCTATTAGCTGTCATATTACTAAGACAAAGAAAGTCACCACATCGTCGATATATTATATACAATTCTTTACGAAACCAAACACGGGCTTGTTCACCGCACATCGCACAGGTCACCAAAAAATGTCCTTTCACTTCCGTAATACACAAAAGTGGTGACACAGAAACGGTCCGAAACACACAGACAGTGTGTCCTGGAGAGGGGTAGGAAATAAAAATAAATAAATAGGATATAAATTGCCCAACTCCGATCTTAACGAAAATTGCGTTAAAAAAAATAAAATGAAGTATTTAGGTTCGAGCGGTGGCAAGGCGATAGGTCCACGCCTGGTGGAGAGTCAGACAAAGAAGTCGACGGCACGTAAAGGAAAAACAAAAAAAAATCAATAATTTAATAAACCGCACATGGCAAGAACAAAAACCAACTCCCCCGGGCATTCCCTAAACGGGACGCAACCAAATGCGTGCGAACACGCTCTCTACATCACCGCCAGGCCGCTACGCCATGACGAAATAAACCCAACAACTGAACAGTGGTAAGAAATCATTGAAAAAAAAAAAGAACGTTCAGGAAAAACCGCACCCGAGAAACAAAGTTCAGCGGGGCGAAAAATCACACACGAGTCGGTCCCACGTCATTGAAGTCTGGCAGGATGACGGCGTCCAGATGATGCTCGAATCTGTTCCTCCCTCTATTACGCAGATCAACGACGGCTGTGCGGAACAGTGGCTGTACGAAAGAAAGTGAAGAATAGATTCGAGCAGGCGATGCGCGAGAAGGTAACCGAGACTATGCTTCAAGCTTCATATCGGGAGAGGAGCTTTCGAGGTACTTTCTGCAGTTACTCAAAGTTTCTCTTTCCCCTTCCCTTTTTCAAAAAGCACGTCAGCCGGCGCTAACGTTTCGTCTCGGGAGAAACCCACTCTTCACAAACGGTTATAGTTGACAAGGAGGCTGACTTCGACCCAACTAGTCTCCGGGCAGAATACAAACACAAGTATATTTACCAACACGCTCGTTTTAATGTCAGTCTCCGGGCTTTGCTGTTTCCAAAAGAGATAACCCTTTATAAGGACAGAACGAGCGGGTTGGTGGGGATAATTAAACTTAAACACTCCCTTCTCGTTTTCTTCCTCAAGTCTAATAGATAACCCTTCGGTGCTATCGGATCTCCCCGGAGAGAGAGAGGGAGCACGGCCGTTTCAAGGTAAGGATAGGGCGCTTGAAGCTAGGGCGAACAGGCGGCATCGTTTCACGCATGCACGGATGGCTGGTTCCAAATTTACCCACATCCCTAACGAAACCGGCCCATCTTCGTGTGTGCGTCTGCGGGATTTCTGTCCCGCGCCGCCAGTTTTACCGCGCACGCGGCGTTGTTTTGGCTGGCAGAACAGTTGTTGACCGTCGACATTGTAAGGCCGTGGTGTCCTCGTCCTTTCGGACAACGATTCCTTTGCTTTCCCTTGTGCAATACTCTGACAGACTCCTCCTGGGTGGCTGTCACTGTTCGCCGCGTCAACGACACAATCGTACCATTTCACTCCTCGTGACACAGGGTGCGCTGCTCGCTTTACTGTCACGGGCCGTCCCATCTAACACAACGAGCGCGAAAGGTCGTGGTCATCTGCTGGCTCCGAAAGGGCGGGACGTTCATGCAGGCCAATGAGGGCCCCGAATCAATAAGACGTCTGCCGACTCCTACACGTTAAAAATTTACGACATCGGCTGGTCTGTTAAGAAGTGTTGCTTTCTCTTTTTGGAACTCCTCCGATGTAGCTTGCCGCCTATAATAAAATTTAAATAATCAATAAATATATCAGGGTGAAAATACTGTATTTCATTTTTATGTGGGAACGTTGAAAAAATGAAAAAACTATTTCCAAGCTTGTGAAGACGCGCAATTCGCAAGTCCATTTCGAGCCGTAAAAACACGTTTTTGTACGATATTGATGCTTAAATGTAGAACATACAAACAAAATATACACTTTCTAGGCTTGATTTTCGTGTAGACAACTATCATATCTACATTTGAACAAAAAATGAAAAAAATAAAAAATGGGTTTTTTGAGAAAATCAATTTCAAAAATGGTACTTTTTGGTTTTTGCATAATATTAACGTAAACGTACCGCAAAAGATATTTTATACAGCCAAGGTACTTTATAATAAATATAAAGAGCGTGTTTTGGGCTCTCCGTGGACATAAAAAATATCGGTGTAAGCCAAGTAGATCGCCAGTAATTAATTGTCAAAGTTCATCAACAATTGACCGAGGAGGCGTTTTTGACATTTTTACAGAAAAAAAGCAAAAGGCCTAAAATTATTTCATGGTATTGGAGCCTTTTAAATGTGTCCACAGAGTGCTTGAAAAAAGGTAATATAATGTGTACTGAAAATCCATGGCGGGAGATCAAGCGAAACATCCGACCCACGACGGGTGTGAAAAACACTGCTTTTCGCCGCGGCCTCTTTAAAAATTCATAAGTCGAGAACAAAAAATCCGACGAACTTGCGGTTGGTGTCGACTGCGGTTTTAGAAACGGCGCCATAACATATATTTTTTTCATCGAAATTAAAAATTCGACACTTTTTGCCTGCACGATTTGAGATGAAACCACCCATATATATATATATATATATATATATATATATATATATATATATATATATATATATATATATATATATAACGGGCATGGTGGCGGGAGGCCGAAGGCGTGGGTATAAAACTGAGAAGAAAAAAACCCTTAGTGAAAAACAGCAACAACGGACGATTTAATCTTCGACGTTTCGGCCGGAGTCCGCCCTTCGTCAGGAAGACTTCCTGACGAAGGCCGGACTCCGGCCGAAACGTCGAAGATTAAATCGTCCGTTGTTGCTGTTTTTTACTAAGGGTTTTTTTCTTCTCAGTTTTATATATATATATATATATATATATATATATATCTTTTTTTTTTTTTTTCATTGTGCGATTTTGAATGTTTGTGAACTCACTTTTCGAAAGAAACTGTCAATGGTAGTTTCTGCATGTCGCCGAGAGATGTCCTATTTTCAGTTATCCAGTTGGTCGCCACTGTAGGTGCTCGATGGAAACTTCGTGGGAACTTAACGACATGAGAGCGCTGGCAAAGAAATGTAAAGTCTCTAAAACGTTCAGAGGTCGGAGCCAACTTCTTCGCGGGCATGCGCAAGCGGCTCGAGGGTCTGAATTTGTGCAGCTATTTTCAACCTGTCAGTCGCCATGCGATATGCCCGCGTGAAGGTTTTTTTTCTTATTAAAATTCCTTAAGTGCTCCTGGTACTGTCAATCGAAAGTTCATGCCCGCTAAGGCTCTCAGTTGAAATGCCGTTCCATTTCTATATGAACCGAGCGTTTTTCTTTTTTTTTTTTTTTTTTACAGCGGAGGTGACAAGTGCTATATTGGAATTCTCAGTTTGAGCAAAGGAGTGCCAAAGCAGATCAGAGCGACGCCATTATATTTTCCCCGTTCATTTTTTTATGTATGAATGGTTTGGTTTACGGGGCTTCCAATCAAGTCTGTCCCATTCGGCGACGATTAATGAGTGTCTCGGTCGCCTTCAGCGGTGGATCGAATTCAGTGGTGGACGCAGTTTACGACATTCTCCAAAATGTCCTAGGCAAAGTGGGAAAAATCAGGAAGGTTTTCTTTTCCGCTAATTATTCATTCGTTTACTTATTTAAGCCAAAGGCCTTTTAGGCCATGACATAGGGAGAAACAAAAATCAATAACCAGAAACTCGTATTGTCATTAGCATTGGACTCTGCCATGATAGATTTCTCCAGGCCACGTTACGGTATCTGACTTCCTATAGTATAAGCGGAGCGGGTCGGTCGCAACTCAACCGACCGACGCTTAGATTCAGAAAATGTTAGATATCATTATTGGTGCTCACGCGGAACTCGGAAGTGGCCTCTTCTTTGGGTCGAGGCATCGTCGCTGGGACTCCCTTTGCTATTCTATGCAGCGCTTTGAACCTCTCACGTGACTACGCACCCCACGCGTCACTGTTGATCGCTGCGTTTCTCCCTAAAGGTCACGTGACGCTCATGTGGCACAGGATTGGCTGGGATGGCTCGTAGCATCCGCTGCGATACATCGCAGGGTGAAGCTCCGAGCATAGCTGCTTCGGAGGATCGAGGAGATCGGCTTTCCGCGTGAAATGAACGACCTACGCTAAAAATCAGATAAACAAAACCGGCCCGTTCTGCTCGTCTCGCGATCCCAGAGACGTTCAGTCGCTGCGATCTGTGGCGGGTCCGCACGATCGAGTAACGAAGCTGAGAGAAAATCTCGACCCTGAACTATAATTCTCAGCGCTAAAACTCGCGAACATTTCTCTTCTTCGGTATTCTCTGGCGACAGCGCATTTTCGGACCAATCCTGTGTCCAGGATTGACCCGGGGATCAGAGAGAGTGACTCGAAAGATCTCCGTGGCACGAAGGGCTCCGATATACTTTTTTAGAGTATGTAGCTGGTCGATACTCTAAGCCCTCACACTCACGAGATTATTCTTCTTTTTTTTTTTTTTTAAGGCGCGTAGGACAGGGGGAGTGGGAAGGCACTAATTCGTAAATAAGTACATCTGTGAAAAATAAATAACAGAAAAAAATTGCAATTAACCGCACGAAGTACTTTGTGCGGTACAATAGCATTTTTGATTTCTCTGTAGTGCGGCGATTGACAGCATAAGTTGTTGCGTTGTTGAAATCTGTGCTTTAGGAGCCTTGTATTTGGTAGAATAGATACGTGCGAGATATGTGCCACATCAATGGCGCGGTTGTCTGAGAGTCGCCGGCTGTGAGAAGAGAGTGTTACGGCGGCGGCGATATCATTCTCTTCCCACGGTCACGTTGATTTTTAACGCAAACGCCGCCGCATTTCACTGGAAAGGAGCACTAATAACTACTGCTTTAAAAATCCAGGACCACAACCAGCGCGAAAAAATCACGTACCCCCCAGCCCGCTCTTCCGTGCGCCCGCGGAGCTCGATTTCCCAAAATCCGCAGTCGCGGAAGCGATGCCCACCAGCGCGCGGCCCTCAAAGCCGGCGGCTAGAGCGCGCTGAGGGCGTTCAAAGCTCGCGGCGTCCACCGCACAGTGCGAGCACGGCAAGAACGGGCGCAGCGAGCAAAGGAAGTAGCGAGCGGTCCGGCGAAAAAAAAGCACCAAACGAGCGAGCGCCGCACAAGGTGCAGGCGAGGTGTGGGGAAGAGAGTTCCTCGCCACAGCTGCGAAGAACGACGGCGAAGGGCAGAACATTCTTTTCCTGCGATCACGTGGGTTTCTTGCGTTTGAACATCGTCATTTTCGGCGGAAAGGACACTAATACCCCATTCACACGATCATAAAGGTACCTTTAGCTAAGGGACCTTTATGGCCAGCGGCGAATCAGTTCGTGATCATCCGCGCGTGGCATGTGCTCGCGATCCATCAGCGCGGGTTGATTCGCCGATTGGAAAGGGACCTATGTTAAAGGTACCTTTATGCTGGTCGTGTGAATAGGGTATAACAGCCACCACTGTAAAGTTCAGGTTAACGGGTTGATTAACGCTTTCCTGAAAAGAAGGTCACATCCAGCGATGGAAGCAAGTCCGCTGCCTTGCTCGATGTTTAGACCGTCATCCATAATGCATAATAGAAAAGCTGAGTCAACTTCGTCGATCAGGTTAATAAGAAAAGAGTGCTTCGCGTTGGCACAGGGGAACGTGCTCACGATGAGCTTCAGTTTGCATTTTAGGGACCTGAGCGACACCAATCACGTTCGGGAAAATATAACATATGGTTATATGCCGCAGTTGTAAATTCCTAGGAAATATTATTAAGCTTTCGCAGGTTCATTTTTCTGCTGGATCGTGAATCTTGTTTTGTATTTATATATAAAACTCAATTTAACGAGTGTTAGCCACTAAAACGAAAAGCTGCACTGCTCCTGCTGCTTCCCAGGCCGACAGGGTTGTTAGTGTGAAGTTAAGCACCAACAGCGCCGAAGAAAAACGAGCAAATACGCTTGACACGAAATAACGAGCGCCAGGCAGCAAATAAAGCTGCATAAAGGGGCAAAAAAAAGTTGGTGTAGACGCTAACGATGTCTGCATCCACTGGCATTACAAGTCGTTTATCATCCTTTTATTTTTCTCCCTCTTTCTTTCTGTCTATTGCAGCATGCTGATCCTGCTGGGAACCCTCGTGGGCGGCATCTCGCAGTAAGTTGTCTCCATCAGTAAACAGTAATCGTGTTGTGTGTTTGTTTAGACGGTTAGTCAGCCCCAGCGGGCGTCTGGTGTCTGCGCTGTAGATGAGACATTAAGCCATTACAGTACGACTGCTAGCCTGGGGTGTTTAACGTGCATCACGCCGTAGTGATACACGACCTCACACCGTTAAGACGCTGATCCAGATCGAAGCGATCTGGTGGTGGTGATTGAGCCCTCGCTCCACGCCATCGAAGCTGCAGCGCGTTCAAACGCTCGACCACCGATCACCCCGTAATTTTTGTTGGGTGTATACGTTTATACGGCGGGAAGTCAGCCAACTCCAGCGGGTGTCGGGTATCTCCGCTACTGACGAGAAATTCAGCCCGGGGATCTAATATGGACACTGGGCGAAAAAGTCAATGAGAAATTCGGCGGCCGTGATTGGCCGACGCCGCTCTTGACATTGGCGCCGGCCAATCACGGCAGTAGAATTTTTTTTTGCCAACTTTTCCCCTAAAGTGTTCATATTAGAGCCCCAGTGCAGTACCACCTCTAGCCTGCAGGGGTGTCTTTAACCCGTATTATACGGTAGTGGCACACGACCGCATGTTGGTATACGATACTGGTTCAGATCGAAACGGGCAGGGGTGGGTATTGAACTCGGGAACTCATAAGTTCTGTAGCGGTTCCCATCATGCATGGAATCTCCCAGGTGCAAGATGGCCCAGAAACAAACACGTGGGCCAATCGATTTGCGATGGCATCGACCGCACGTTTCGATCGAACGGCAAATCGATTAGAAGACGCGCTCATCTCATAGCGAGGCTATATGCACGTATCGCTGTAAATGCACGCGCGTGCACCGCTTCAAATGGGTTCTTGAGTGCACGCGCATCTGCTACCTTCTGCTCGTTTGGCGGTTTGCGATGAACCTTTTGAAAAAAAACGTTTAGTAAGGTGTTATTCGGGGCTGCTTCGGACAAAAAGGGTTGCGTTGTCTGTGCGCAGAGGCGTTTCTGAGAACTGTCCATGCGAATCAGTTTGTCCCCGTTGGTAATGGTCCCATCGGTACACACGCCAAGAAATCTGCAACGTCTACACGCTCACAAAAGAACTTGGGGGAGTCAGTCGTATAGCAAGAGCAATACGTGGATGGAGTTCGGCGAATCACCAAACTACGATTACGTTTAGACCTATATAAGAACAGTTCGCGCTGTGGCGCTCGGCGTGACGTTTCACGGCGATCAATGCCGCAGCGCAGACTGATTTTAGATCTAAACATATAATTCATCATCATCGTTCGTCGTGTTTCCTCCATAGATTGCCGCGATTGACTATTTTTTATGCTTTGCCAGAAAGTGTACGCTCAGATTTATTGGAGTATATAGATGCGTGCGAATAGCGGTCACGATAAAATAGCGCTCCGTCGTTCATAGTCGTCGAGTGCGAAAAAAAATATTTCGAACCGGAGACGACGGACGAAAAAGTGACTACACGCGCAACAGGTCTGAAATTATGTGTGACTTAAACCAGCTCACCTCCTTACTTACTTTGCTTGCTGAGCAAAGACGGGCGAACCTGACCTCATCGTGTGCGACTGCCTCGTAGAATCTACTAACGAATTCAGAATAGTGGCAATTCAAATGTACACAGCATTTAAAAATGTATTTTTATTACACGAAAGAAGAATGGAACGCCAAAATTAAAGACCCTCCCAATCAGCGTCACCCTCACTATTAGCACGAGACTACCAATGTTTCGCTACTGAAAGTGGTCTAACTGAAAAGTCGAAAGCGAGTTACAGAAGTTTTCAATACGGAAATGAAGACGAATAGCTCGTGCTGGTAAAAATGTGCGGCACTTTCTCGCTAAATATTTTTGAAACGCAATGATATTTGTGGATGCTATCCCAACCGCCAATGTGCTATTCGGTTGAAGCCTGAGCTTGTTGCGACCCGTTCGTTTATTTGTGCCGAGTAAAACAAAAATCACAGTTTGGCTTCGCTTAAACGCCCTGTGCTATTCGCCCGTCTTTCCGCCAATCAGTTTTGTGCGGAGACCGTTTCCTACGGGCCTCTATATTAGGGAAGTGAAGCTCCGCTTCTCTTTCGGTATTATTGTGGGTGTAACGTGTCGCGGCACTAGGCCCGTCACAATACATTCGGGGTGCTTAATTTCAATTATGATCCGGTTCGCAGAAACTAGGACTGGGTTTCGATTAAGAATCTTAGAAATAACGGAATAGGTACAAGCCAGCTGGTGAACTTTCGACATTTTGAATACCCGAGACTACGAGACTAGGAAAAAAAAGCTATCGACACACACGGACGGGTGTGCGTGCGTGCGTGCGTGCGTGCGTGTGCGTGCGTGCGTGCGTGTGTGTGTGTGTGTGTGTGTGTGTGTGTGTGTGTGTGTGTGTGTGTGTGTGTGTGTGTGTGTGTGTTTTTAATTGTTCACTTCTTTTTTGTTCCCATCATCTTGGGTGTTCAAATGTTAAACATTTTAGCGCAATTGATCGCTACCCTTTAGTCGATTAATAAATCAATTATTTCGTTTTGTTCACATTTAGGTATAGAACCTGAAAAATGTCAACTTTATACGCTTTTCGTTTACTATTTCTTGCTATGCCACCGTGCAATTTGCCGCCTCTTTTCAAACTTGACGCCATACCGCCTACACACACACAAAAACAAACACGAGAAAACCATTTTAAAAATGAGATATTTATGATTAGGGAATGCTGAAGTGTTGTACCGTGTAATACAACAAGTGCTGCCTCCTAAAATGCATGAATGCACACAAGTAGTAAAACGAGCACTCCTAATCTCTCCCTCAACCGATTAACGGGTGATGTATTGCGATTAAAGCATTAACAGAATAATCGGAAGGTGTGGTTTATCAGTATCACATCGCTGCAGAATAACTGTGTGTACTATCGCGTTCAGTATGAGTTGAAACTGTCCTTCAGTGATTATTTAGCGTGTAATTGCCAGGTTTTTAGAGAGCGGTGTTTTGAACTTGGAATATAATGCAAATTTAACTTAGATCACACAGCTTGATGGGACCGCAGACGCTAAAAAAACAACAGACGGTGTGTTTCGGCTCAGTTTGTACGCGGGGGTACTTGCATGGTTCATGCTTGCTTATCACACCTAACAATCCTGTGATCATAATGATCTATTTTTAATGCTAAATAATTAACTATTCCATGGAGCGAAAGTGGCAACGTCTGTAACCGAAAAAAAAAAAAGAAAACTTTCAGTCTTTTCAGTCTGGTGAAGAAGGAAGAGCAGCGGAGCTGTACTATGTGCCGCCATCTATGAGCGACGGCGACAAGCTGACAACCGGCAAGTCGATTGTCTGGTTGCCGCCGTCGCTCATAGATGGCAGTAGCTGTCCAGAGGGTTGTGTCGAGATTTATTTGTCCACGGACACGGAACTGGGGAAACTATATTCCGTTTCACCTGATGTTGTACCGAAGCGAAGGCTAGAAGCGTGAGCTCACAGCGTTGGCAGCTGCCCTTAATGCACGAGAGCCTGTGCCGCCGAGATGTGCCCCAGAGCAAGGAGCTCGCGCTTGTAGCCTTTCCTGCGGTACATCATAAGGTGAAAAAGAGTATAGCCCTTAACAGCTCCGCCTAAAAAAAAAACAAAAAAAAAAAAAACGGAATAAAGGCCCATTTTTTTATTGGCTGAACAAAACGGCTCCTATAGATGGCTATAGGAAGTATTCACTGGCGGCCATAGCTGTGTGCGCGACTGCTGAGCGCGTGCTGATGGCGAGCTTCCACAGTTCTTTTGTAACGTGCATTCCGCACCCTCAAGATTGCCGGTCTTAGCAGCCTATTAATGTGGGCTCGTTCTGAGCATGCGCTCTCGACATCACCCACAAATATGGCACCCAGTGAATACTCCTTATTGGCGGCTGCTTCACGAGAGCGCGCACTCGGCCGCCGCTCTTGTGGCAGGCGTTGCAGGAAGGGGGGCTGCGGGTGGTTCACGAGGGCACGCGCTCGGCAACCTCGGCAGTAGCGCAACGTGGCCGTCCACGCCAGTACACCGCAGACGAAAAGTGAGCGGAAGAACGACATTCATGCTTTCCCATTCACAACTTACAAGAAATGCTCAGCTGTCCCCGAATTTTTTTTTTCTTATTGTTTCCGTTTAAAGGGGAGCTGTATTTGAAAGGACATTAACCTTAAAGCAATGTGTAGCTTCCGCTTTAATACTGACATCAGGTATTAAACAAAATCTTGACAAAGAAACCTCCACAGGTTGCTGAAAAATAATGAATAAATATAACGGGCGACATTAAATGAAGGCAAAAGATGTGCTCGGTCATTTATGCTTCCTACGTCACAACGTCCTAAAAATAATAAAACAGAATTATCGGTTTTTTCCACTACTTTCTCTCCTCGACGGCAGGAATCGTTTCTTGGGCGTAGGGTAACGGCGTAGTTTCCGACACCGTGTGCGGCAGCCCCACAAAATTCATCTTAAATTCGCGTTTTGCTTTCTCACTTCTTCAAACGAAATTTCATAAAAACGCTTTACCGATCTCTTTCCCTCTCTCTTTCTACGAATATTACGCTAACATATGTTGCCATGTCAGAACAAAAAGAACATTTAAGGGGCGATGCAACAATTTTCGTACCGCAAATACCGCTTAAAACGGATCCCTGACGTTAATGACCTATGAAACACACGTTCGTTTTTCACCCCACGCCAATAGAAGTTCCAGAAAAAATTAAAGAAAAACGAGCAGCGTTCGTCCCCTCAACTCGCAGCCAGAACAAGCGGCCACGTCATCTGGAGCCGATTATATGCCGCCAATATTGATCATAGCCACGCGCTGGGGTTGGCAAAGCACAGGACACGCACTGAGTTCCGGACATTGTTATGGCTCGGCTGCTGTCGTCGTTGCAGCGATTGGACACGGGCCACTACCCGAATGCATGTCGAGGCATCGATTGTCACGAGCCCATATCGAATCCGTACGCAGTCTTCGCGTCCACTGTGTGAGCTGCATTTGAATATCGTCACCCCAAAGCTCGAGGACGCATTCCCGGGGATCGTACTGTTGCCATTGTCCCCACAGCTCCGTCATCAAATTTCGCGAAGGAGCAAAAGGCGGCTTTGGAAGGAGAGACTGAAAGAAAAGCTCCGCTTTCATCCTTTGAATTCCGCCGCGACGAAGACGCTTCTTGGTCAGTGGTGTTGCGTTCGAGTATTCTTGGGTCCCACTAGTGCCAGGAAGCTGGTGTAAAGTAAGAAATATTCCTACCCAATGTCGTTCCACAGCCCCTTTAAGCGAGATCAAAATCAAGATTACAAATTTCCCTCGAGCTTTTTTTCTTTTTTTGTCGGAAGTTTTACAACATACACTAAAAATTCCCAAACACACGCGAAATATGTCGTCAGTATGCATTTTCAACGCGCTTTTTTTTTTTTTTAATATACGTTTACGAAGCTGCCGAAGTGCAAATAGTTTTCATTTAGATATTTATTTTAAATACTCAGTATCAATAATGTAAACAAGCGGTTCTTTATCCAATATTATGGCATCACTATAACTGTTTATGATAAAGTCTGATAGGGAGAGGGTAGAGGACTTTGTGAAAGGAGCTGGTCCTAGTTTCTTAACCCGGAACCGACTATAGTTTACGATTGCGTAAACAATCCTCATGGTGGTGTTTGTCCTTTTCTCTTCTTTTATAAATATTTTCACGGCTACGAGACGTTCTTTGACAGGATTGCAAAATCAAGTTAAGCACCGAATCATACATACGAGTATTTTTTATATGACTCTCAAACAAGGTCGCTCATTGAACACATTGCCGAGTCACAACAATCTCATCGATTTGTTGCGAGTCCTGGGTTGATGCATTAGAGTTTCAGCTATTACACGCGCACGCTTTTATCACATCGAATTACTGGTGCCCGCCAGCTTCCACTTAGACAAGTGGCAACGCCATGTTATTTCACCTCAAACGTTAGCCGCGTTTGGTGCGACCCAGGAGCCACTCACTTGATCGAATGACGTTTTAGCGAACGCCCACGTTTCATCGAATGACACTTTAGCGAACAGTTGGACGCCGCGAAGCGGCGTTTTCGGGTGGGCCAAGTGGGTTCAGATTTTTGTAATGAGCCGCCGCAGACTGTCGCCGCGAAACGGCGAAAGCGCAGCGCGGCGGATGGGTTAACGCGCGCCCCCGTTATTCACTAAAACGTAGATTCGCTCAAATGCTGTTCGCTAAAACGTCATTCGCTCATGTGATATGGACCCGTGCGACCCAGTCGTTTCTCTTATAAAGAGTGCAGCGTCGTCTTGTGGATGTCATACACGATAGACGGATTGGGAGGCGTGTTTATTTTGACCTCGAAACGCTTCTTTACTTGTTTGACCTGCTACCTTAGTGCGATAGGAGGCAGATGAGAGGCGCGTGTTTCTTGTATGAAGTAGTAAATATCCTCATAGACGGATCTCACCAGCCAGTTTGACTACAGTCTGGTTCAGACAGTTGTGTTTGACTGCGTTTGACTGGGTTTGACTGCGTTGCGGCTGGGAAAAACCAGGACATTCCTGTTGCTTATATCGCGTGCCAAGATGATTCCTTGAATTGGATTCCGCGCTTCATACGAAGCACAGATGTGCCGGTGACTCGCTTTCGGTTCTCGACGCAACGCAGTCAAACGCACTCAAAC
The DNA here is from genome assembly GCF_016920785.2 of Ixodes scapularis. Taxonomy (NCBI): domain Eukaryota; kingdom Metazoa; phylum Arthropoda; class Arachnida; order Ixodida; family Ixodidae; genus Ixodes; species Ixodes scapularis. The sequence goes on along the minus strand of NW_024609846.1, from coordinate 115,175,208 downwards.
GAAAGTGTCTGAACCGGCACGGCCTCCGCAATGCCTGGATGGTGAACTTTAGGCTCTCTGCACTTGCGACAGTCTCGCAGAAGCTCTGCGCGTGTAGAGCACGAGACGGCACAGTCCCTCGCAAGCACGGCAGCCTGCCTCCTTTGAACTAAAGTTATGGCGGCGTCACGCACGCGCCGAACGCTTAGTGAGACTGGTCTATTGATGCACCGTCGCTTCTTAGTGGCAGTTTATTTTCTGTTCCAAGCAATCACGTCAGAGCTTTCTCTTTGCTTTGCTCAATGAATGCAAATTTTGGATCACCTACGACACACATGCAATTTTCCTTTAACCGCGAAAAAAACCGACCTAAATTCGTTGCTTCCTTAGTTTCCACTTTTTCCTTGTTGGTGTCTTTGTTTTGTTCTTCCTGTCGCTTTGTTTGTAAAGTGCACACTAATAAGGCGAAAGCTGTTTGTGGCGCACTCTGAGCGGAACAAATAAATATGTCAGCTTAATTCCTAATGCCGCGTTCACTGTTTCCTTTTTGGATTAGAACCTAATCCTTCGTACAAATACCGTCGACAAAATATAGAATTCGTGTCCCAAAATAATTCTAAGCTGACACAGAAACAACACTATACAAAACTGGCACAAGCACAAAAGAAGCATACAAAAAGCAGCGACACCCGAAGTACTCTCCCTTAATGACAAATCTTGCTGCAGTCGCATCTCAAATCAGAAATAAAAAAAACAGATCCTAATTGCGCCTTCTTTTTGTGTGTGTGTGTTACAGCTTCACGGACTCGGACTACGTGCCCACCTTCTCGCCGGACACTTTTTTTCTCTTTCTGCTTCCACCGTGAGTACGAGGATTTTGTTACACCTCGAGCTTCCCTTTAAGCTTAGACTGTCGCGTTTCAGTGTGACTGAGTGCTCTGCGCTTGCTTGTAACCGTCTACGACGAGAGGCTAGTGCTGCCAGCTATCGGGTAGCCCTGGAAACCTCTTGATCTGCGTCTATACTAGACTCAAGTTTTTGCGGCATTTTGGGGGGTCATATATGCGCACTTGTGGTCGCGAATAACAGCGGCAGAATTATTTGGAGCCCACGGCAAAAGGATGATCCGTAATATAGAAAATGTATACGAGCATGTCGCGAGTGTTCCAGGACTGCTCGACGGATGGCGCTGTTGTGCCTGCGTGGTGTTCTTTCTTCGTAAGTGGTTACATGCGAGCACAGTGTACTTGGGCGCAATCCGACCCAACTGTATGAACCAGTTTTTATATAGCTCTAATTAGTACTAAGTTGTACCAGCAGTGCCGATGCCAGTTTCTGTCACGTTGCAGTCCGGCCGTTTTTGAATTAGCGGCTTTTAATGTGTTTAACTGCGCGTTTGCACGCTTGTATATGAGTGAGATTACTATAAAAAAAAAAAAAAGATGGGGAGGTAACGAGTGTGTTTGTTGTCATGTTTTGCGTCGGTGTTCGTCAACATTACGTAATAAAAAAAACGTAAAAATACCGAACTTGTTGCGCACTTCCGGTGGGTGTTCATTATGACTCGTTCGGTCCACACAACCGGAACGATTAAAGTTTTCAAATTTAAAAAGTGAGTTTTGAGATACGGTGCGTACTCCATTTTACGTTAAATCAAACCGCAGGCAACGCTATACGATCCAATAAAAAGCTAATGGGGCAACGCCAGAAGTGTTTGTCGTCACGGTGCTCGGATCGTCTTTATGCGTTTGGCATTAGAGAGTTTTAGGGAACCGTTTTTGCACATCCGGTATACGGTGCGATGGGCCCTCCGGTACGAACTGCGCATGTGCGAGCCTTATGCGGTCGCACATGCGCAGTTCGTACCGCAGGAGGGCCCATCGAATACCTCATCGGATGTACAAAAACGGTTGTCTAAAACTCTCTTTTACGTAACGGTTGTCTAAAACTCTCTATACCCCACAATATCACGGCGCAATCAATCTGCTTGATTGGCTCTATTGGATGAAGTATATCGACGGCCGCGCTGTCATCGCTTTACAGTTCGCTGCGGCGGGCCCCCGAGGTTTCGTACTCGAGCAGAAACGTCGTACGTCCGCTTCTGAGGCCAGATTCATAAAAAACCTCTTACCTACGACATCTTAGCTACGATGTTCGTAAAGTTACGATCATCGTAAGATGAGGCAAAAACGGTATTCACAAACGCGTTCTTAAGTGAGAGGAGGAAAGTTACGACCTCTTACGAAGAAACGACGACTTCCGGTGCTGTTGCTATGGCAACGGCGTCTTCGTCAAAACGAACAACCAATTAGAGAGCTAGGCATAGTTCGGAGCACGTGGATTTTTAATAACAAACAGGCTAACCACTCGTTGATAGACGAGTGTATGTCCTGTCCTGTCTGTATGTAAATGTTTAGTGTTCCAAGCTGATTCTCATAAACACGGGCGGCCTTTCCATCACCGCTTGTCTGGGGTTCGTGTCCGTGCAGTGGTATATCGACGCTAACACGATTTAAACGCTTCGTTGACTGCTACAAACTCTATCGCTACGAAGTCAACGCAACTGTCATCGTTGGTAAAAGCTCCGTGCCAGTCGTTTGCAAAGCGACGTAGATGGAAACGAACCGCCGCGGCGCTTCTCGCGGCCTCGGAAATGCAGGAGTGAGCCGACGTTAAAAAAGATACGTTTGAACTACGAGAGTGTCAGCAAGAGTCACGCAAATATCTGTTCACACTCGGAGCGGACGCGTGCGTTTGATCTAAGTGCTGGATTCAGACTGCGTTTCGGTAAGCGCTTCGGGACCGATCTTCTACGATTGCAACTCGATACTGACGTGACACTTGGCAAAGAAAGTTTGGACCGGCATCGCGTAGCTCCCACAAACTGATATAGCTCGACAGTTAAAAATGGCATACTAATAACAAAGTGTACATACCGTGTTGCGAAGGTAATCCATACGGCGTTTATTTGAGCTCTATATCACACAAAACAAGGAGATAGAATCGAGGAGTCCCTTTTCGACGACAGCGTTCGTCACCGCTGCCTCGGAAAACAAGGTGATCGAGATCCTCTGAAATTTAGTTCAGCTATCAAACTATTCATACGGGGAGGGTCCACAAGGGTCGCGTGGGCATATTCCATTCAGCAAGCCAGCCGGTCGTGGGCAGACGGTCTTGGCCAAGGACCGTCTGAGCAATGCTGCGCCGGAACGGGTTGGAGTGCCTGCTAGGCCTATATAGTCTGCCGAGCTCGCTTGGTCGGTGGGATTGTTGCCTTTGTTGCCTTTTCCGGGTGTCTGTGGATCCAGCGTTCATGTTTGTCGTGGTCGGTTTCAAGTACTTCTTCAGTTTTTTTCTTGCTGTTTGAAGTCGGGACACGCAAGAAGAGCAGGTAGAAAAATAAATGTCCGTTGGTCGTCGGCGACCGAGCAACTGAGCGACGTTGTCGGCCATGTTAATTTCATCGTAGAAAGTGCGTAAGACAGCTTCGGAGCTGTCGTAGGATTCTGTCGTAACTTGCGCAGAAGTTACGACAATTTCGTTTCGAGAATACGGATTTTCTCTCAAATTTGTCGTACGCATTTTTTTCGTCGCAAGTTCGCTTTGAGAATCCGGCCTCTGTTCCTTCGTCCTTCACACTTAGACTTGCGACGTGAAACCTGTCTGTGTGAACGATAGGGTTCATACAATAAATCTAGAGGTAAAGGACCACCATCTTCCCGCGCATTTAGCCTCTTCAGAAGAAGCCTTGGAGAGCCATGGACGCGGACATCGGGGGTCCTGATGGGCCCATATGGCTCACGACACTTTAATATATGCGCACGGAAGCAGCAAAACATTGCTCGCATGGCCTGTACCTGTATGCTAGCTTTTCTTTCTTTTTTTCTTCTTTTTTTTGTTTGCAAGAAAACACCGGCATTGTACAAAAAAGAAAAGAAAAAAGAAAGCTGACATGCAATCGAACAACTTGTCGCGGTGAATACACGCCCAATCTATCGTCTGCTTTCAAATTTCCCCGCTTCTCTGTCGCTCTCTTTCTCGTTCTTTCTCTCGGAACTACCGGTGTCAACGCTTGCCATTTTCTGCGTTCTGTCCTGTCTTTACCAACACCCCCCCCCCCCCCCTTTCCATTTTCGCTCGTCATATTATTGTAAAATGTTAATGAATACAACAAAGTTTTACGCAGAGCATGAAAGCGTGACAAACGTTCAAGATTGCTTTGTGGTAAGAAAAGTTATAATTGATTTGTAATTAACATTCAAATCAGAATAAATGTTTACCTATAAGCAAAGCTGCTTTGTGATAACACAATTTATCACAATTGATTTGTGATAACGAAGGTTATCCCACTTGCTTCGTGATAAACGTTCGTATCGCGATAAATTTTTACCCGGAAGCAAAACTGCTGTCTGATCAACGCTGAATTTTTTTTTTTTTTGATGACTAAGTTTTTTACATTTGCTTTGTGAGAAACGTTTACGTCGAGAGTAATTTTTAGACCGAAGCAAAAATCGTTTTTGTGATAAAAGCTTAAAACTGCTTTGTAATAACGAAGGTTACCCGACTACATCTCCGCTCAACGTGCATATCTGTATAAATATTTACCGGCGAGTAAAATTGCTTCCTGAGAAACCGATTCCGAGTCAAGCGGTCCAACGAGTCAAAAGATCCAACGAGTCAAAAGATCCATTATTGGACCTTGTGACTCGTTGGACCGTTTGACTCGTTGGACCTCTTGACTCGCCGTGGATCTTTCGACTCGTTGGACCTCTTGACTCGTTGGACCTCCTGACCTACATTGGATCTTTTGACTCGTGTCTGACGAGTCAAAAGATCCGACGAGTTAAAAGATCCATTATTAGACCTTTTGACTCGTTGGACCTCTTGACTCTTTGCCCGATCACCAGAAAAGGGAAGGAAGGGTTTTAAAGAAAAGCAGGAAAGAAAGAGAAGCAAAACTACGATGAATGACAGCTTTCTGGTGGCAAGGAGGGGTGTGACGGTCACTGCACTGCAGCGGGGTGGGATCCCGCGTCTAATAACAAAGCAACAAAAAAGGGGGAGGTGGCAGAAGATGATGCAGTGGCCTCGGGGATGGGAGGTTTTGGGATCCTGAATGGCTGGCTGTGTCGCGGCGTTGGTGCGTTTTCCATTTCAATTGGCTAGTAACCAACGCTATTTCTTCGTCGGAAATGCTTGATTATCGGAGAAATTTCTAGAGAGTTGCGCCTGCTGTACGGTCGCGGGGACGCAGGTTGTTTCTTTAATTTAGAAACCAACAAACAGTTAGTCGGTGACTTAATTACGAGGCGCGTATAACGCAGCATGAGCTGAACAAGCAAAACAGTTTTGGCATTGGATTTGGACAGCATAATGTTTGACAATCATCCAGAGGGTCAACATGCCTTTCCGCAGTATATTGCCATTATGGCCAGTGCAGCATGACTGCTAACTGGCACCACGCTGTACGGAGAGCCATCATCGGCGGGCGTTCGTGTAACCACTACTGCGTGGTACACATAAAGACCTAAGGCTATACTCCGTTTCACCTAACGATTGACCGCAGCCTACGCTAGAAGTCGAGAGCGTCATGGGACATCTCGCATTGCGCGACGCCGCGCCGGACCGGAAGGTCACGTGACACTGTCGGCGCAGGATCGGATGCGCTGGTTCGTTCAATCACATGCATGAGTCCGACCGTGTGCGCCTGCAACGGCTTGCGTCGTTAATCTCTTTTACGGGTTACTATGGCATCGAAATTTCAAGCCGCTTACGGCCGCCACTGCTGCTGCGCGGCGTGGTCGTAACAGGGGCTTAAATACTTCTTCCGTCAGACTTGGTCGTAGTCGGTCGCAAAACAGTCTGAACCAGCCTTCAAGGTGAAACAGAGTACAACGTCGTACGGGCCCTGGCTAAATTGCTCATTTGCGGTTTAGAAATATGTCGCCTCTTAGATGGCTGACAAGCATTGCGATGTTTTAATATCCACGAACACCACTAAGATTTGTGTTGACTGCGTACGGTTCATCATCTTCATTTTCTGTCTGTCATTTTTCTTGTGTAATGAAAAAAATTCCAAACGGGGAATCTTCAAATGAAGTGTCCGAGATAATAGATTCAGACCTCAAACACGCACGGCCGTCATTTTCTTTTTTTTTTTTTTTTTTACGGCGCTTATTTAATTAGATTTTTGCTCAACTAAAAAAAAAAAAATCGCACGAGTCATACATTACCTACAAGATGCTCTTTAGCAAATATTTCTAGCGAGCGTGAACGCCACACAATCGCGTTTCAAAAACGCGCGAAGGGCGTCATCTTCCATGGCCGTGGTGGGGCCTTTTTTTGTAACGAACAGACAAAGTCGATCAAATCATTTTTCATTAAAAAATATACACGCACTCTGTATCGGCCTTCGTGTACGAACTCAGTTTGCAAACAAAAATACACCCTACCACAACCTGTACTCTGCCCCCCTAGCTCTGGCCCATTTCCCGTCCGCAAAATGGGAAATGGTGAGGAGTTAAACGGCGCGTCAAATTTAAATGTCTTTACCTTTTTTTCTTTTTGTAACAACAATTAAGGCACCTGTACCTATTTTCACCCCAAGCAAAAAGCAAGCTTTGCGCATTATTCATACCCGGCGCGAAGTAGTTCTTACGAGATTCGATTGTCGGAGGAAAAAGCAATACTTTTGGCGTTTGGAACGCGTACGTCTTATGGTATATTCGGCTGGTCGCTTTTCAGCCTCTTGGAGCGCTCTGAAAAGCCGGTGTGCATTCGGCTGGTCGATGCCAGACGCTCCAAGTATATTCGTCGGGTTCTTTCGGAGCGCTCTCGAAGCTCCGAATCTCGCCGTCCTCCGAATCGGAGCGGTTTGAGGCGCTGGAAGTGGGAGCGCGCGAGAGATCTGGCTGCCGATTGGTCACGTGACTCCAGCCATTCCGCCATTTTGCTTTTGTGTCAGAAGCGGACGGCGAGAACGCAGCTACTCCGCAGAAAAAGGTCTGCGAAAAACAGCCGTCAGTCTCGACGCCGTCACCGTTGTGTTGTACTCCCCGATTTGAGGTGAAATGTCGTTGAAACGAAGACGTTTAATGTTAGTGGTGGCACCGTCGGTGCTGCTGGCGAAGCTAGCAGACAGCGACAACACCAGGAGCTCAGACGACGACGACGAGGGCCGTGTTTACGAAGCGAAGTTTGCCGAGTTGTTTGACGAACCTTGTACGATGCCCAAGGTCAAGGCCTATGTTTCTATAGTGCGAACCTACTCGGACAAAGCGGTAAAAACAAAAGTACGAGAGTTTTCAAGCTGTAATGTTGTCTTTTTTCTTTATAGTTTCGCAGGAACTTCCGCTTCCCTTAGCGAAAAACCGGGGCTCTTAGAGTATACTTTATTTGCACTTCCAGAAGTATGCTTGATGCTCTAAATTGGCCGGTTTTTAGTATACTTCTGACGCACTTCAAAGTAGCATTTCGCCATACTTTTAGTATACTTCTAAGCATACCTGTAAGAGGCATTTTAGTATACTTCTTACGCACTTCAAAAGTAACATTTCGCTATACTTTTAGGATACTTCTAAGCATGCCTGTAAGAGGCATTTTAGTACACTTCTTACGCACTTCAGAAGTAACATTTCGCCATCCTTTTAGGATACTTCTTCTAGTACACTTCTGAGCAGAATTTTAGTATGCTTTTATGCAGGCCTTTAGTACTATAAATTGTACCCCGGATTAAACTTGGAAGCAGGCTTTCAAATATAATCGGGGGTACACTTAATAGAACTTTTGAAGCATTTCATCAATTTATTCCTGACCAATTCCAGATAAGAAAAGTAGAAAATTATATTGATTTAGCAATTGCAGTGGTTTGCACTTATCGAAACTGAAATGCATTATGTTACAGGCTTTAATGTAGACGAGTTCAAAGTGATGACAAATTAAAGTAAGAACTTTTTATTAAACAAATATTTTTTTCAATAGAATGAACACATGTTGCCTACAACAAACACTTACGATGGAACAAAAAACGTAATACTTTTAGTGGCTTACAAATATCACAGATGCACTTAAAGCTTTACAAACAAGCTCTTATTAGAAGAAAAAAATAATTACAAACTATCATGCTGAAGAAAAACGAGCAAAAATAGTATTGCACCTGTTAACATAAAACCTACAATATTTATCATCTACCATGACTGAAGTAACATCACCTACATGACTGAAGTAAAATGAATGAAAAAAGTTAATGCACTTGTTAAATAAAATCTAAATTAATCGCTAATCAGATTTAAGAGAAAAAAAAAGCCAATGCGCAAAATGAATAAAAATGAAAGCTAATTTTTTTTTTTTTTTTTCATTCTGCGGTTTTCTTTTGTGTGTTGGAGGTTTTGTTTTGAGTGTAGGAAGCATTGCAGCATCCTTTACAGGTATTCTTTCACGGACTTCCGAGTTTCTCCAGGGAATTGGCAGTAACAAAAGCTGAAAAGAGAAGACAATAGACAATTAAGGAACTTGCCTTAAGACTCCATATTTACTTAATACTACTTAAAATTATACTTCAGGTCCACATAATTTTAGAAAATTTCACAAAAAGAAACCAACAACAAAAAGTTCCTCATCTAAATATATTGAGCACGGGGACCAATGACTATGTTTATTGGCAACTGTGAAATATTGCTGCTGTGAAATAATGTAAAACAAGGCATTTCGTCAATTTGCAATGCATTAAAGGGATCATGAAACAAGTTTACTGTGGAAACAGTCTGGAGCTTGTTACTTTTATTTCTTTTACCTTATCACAAGTACGAGAAAACACACCGTGATCCCTCAAAATGTCGCGAGTGCACTGCATAATCAGAAAGGAAAAAAGGGTTCATTTTTCATCATGCAGCTTATGGTGGCCACAGGAACTACTGGCTTGGCGCCAATAGTGGTAGAGTTTGCGAGTTAAGCAGGTATCTGCCCAATTTGAAGCTAAGGTTTTTATAAAAGTTGTCATTCACTTATTTGGCCCCCCAATTCATGTCACACGCACGTGACCTGGAAAGGACTCTAAAGGTTGAGGGGCCCCCCAAGCTTAAGTCCATTTAATTTTTTTAATAAAACTAGTGCACCTTGGAAAAAATTTTTTCTGATCTTCACTGCACATGCGATGGTGAGATACTGCCACACTTACTTGGCCGGAGTCTGAAGACTATTTCATAACCCCTTTAAAAGCCTGCAAACATAACATTCTTTGTGACAGGGACTCTCAAACTTTCTGACATCAGCGAACAAAAATTTACTATTGTTATTGTTAGCCGAGGAGCCCCTTCCACTCTTGGCACTGTTGCAATTTAGTGTATGACAATGGTGTAGGAACGATTGAGGAAGTTCAGGTGCTGAAAGAACCCTCAGTATACTGTACTAGGAACCCTGTTCGCCAACCAGTGCCTCAGGATATTTGGCTAGAAAGTCGGAAATAGCGTAGCTAGACAATAATTTTAAACACACACATGACCACATTTTTTAATTTTGATTCTGACATCTATTTTATATTATAATTCAGGGTTTACTGATATAAAACCAACTGAGGCCATACTGTACCAAACAATTACTTTAAAAACAACTGAACAAGCTGACAGTTTTTGAAAGATTCAGCAGCCTAAAGCTGGGGTAAACAGTCAGCTATCTTCAGAAAAGTGTACACAAAAGTAAACAATACTGAAGTTTCGTTAAGTTTAATCGCTGATATAAATCGACGATCAAAATTAAGCAGAAGGAACATCAGAGTGAATTATAATCTAGGCAAAAATTAAAGTATGCTAGAACTGGGGCACATTATTGCAAACCAGAGGTGTAGCGCAAGACGTAATGACACAAAAAGACAAATACCTCCCCCAACATAAGCCAAAAGGAAACAACCATCCATGAGTACCGAGACACAAGTCCAATGGTGACCAGACAAAAGCTCACCGGACAGAAGCTCACCAGTTTTTTTCGTAGACCCACACAATAGCTCACCCCCTTTTTTTTTTGCTACCCGGTGAATCACGAGCTGGGCCAAAGTGCGGACGCAATGGACATTGCACTATTTTTAGAAGAAGTGGTACCCCATCTCATGCAACGGTGTCGACAGGTAAGCCATAACAGGCACAGAAGCAACGATTTGGGACAAAAATTTAGGTCACCAAAATGAGTGGAGCTGAAGCTGATAAGATCAATCTGGGTTGACTCAAGGTATGCCACAACCGTCTGGAAAATATTTGCAAGGGGCTCCAGGTACACCGAGACCTACCAAGACTGCTGGAGGCAGCCTGTACGGGACTGCATTTCCTTCTAACCAATCGATAAACTTGTTTCCAGTCTAATCAACAAACCATGTGCCTATCAGATTTAATTCATTGTTGTGTTTTAGTGTCGCACGCATGCACCTAAGTTGTCTGCACTCGTGTTAAGACCAACATGAAATTTTCACGTGGTGAGCTTTTGTCCAAGATTTAAGTCCAATATATGTCAAGAGTAGACTTAGTATTTGTTCCTGTTAAATTTGATTACAATAGTGCCTTGCCATTTCCTCTTTACGGCAATTTACTCACCTATCAAGTCCTTAACTTCCTTTTTAGGAAGCTTTCCCTTCATTGCCGACCCCGTAAGGCAGCAGTTTGTCAGGGCCTCAGTTCCAAATACCATGACCGCGAGTTCCTGAACGTAAATGGATGGCTCCTTCGTGTCGACATGCTTCAACTGCGCTTCAGGAAGCGCAATGTCTCCAAAGGTTATCTGAAACATAAAAATAGAACCAAATACGGTCATTACATCCATAAGAATGCCTTTTAGATGAGCGCATGTGCACGAATGGCCGTGACATGCTGGTGGTAAGGAAGTGTTTGATGAAGAGAGCTAGCTAATAGTAAAGAGGGTAATAAGGCTAGTTTGAACATTTACTATATAAAGTCCACTGGTCAGGCTAGTCACCATCACATTGGCGCAAAGCATTTTTGTTTAATAGGGCGATTGATGTCTCACTCACACGCTTTTTTCCCTTTTCCCAAATTTCATATGCTTCATGCAGTTCTCTCCTTGTTCTGTCATTGTATTTGCGAGAATCTTAACATAATGCAATACCGGGGAACAGAGGCATCTGCTGCAGTGAATGGCGAGGTGGCCAGACAGGCTGGCTCGCGTGGCAGCCACATGCTCACGGGCAGGGTCATTCACACATCTGGCCCATATACACTGCCCCTCAGAATATTGGTACCTGATACACAACGCCCAAAACACACCCAGCAATTTTATCCTTGTGCTTTATGCTGCAAGGCTAAGACGGCGGGGCTTGGGCCTGTTGATTCTGTGGCAGAGCCAAGCCATCCTATTGTGTGCCGAAGACATCACAGTAGTGCGGTACCGCTGACCGACTTCCTTGAATTGTGTGACACTGAGTGTACATACCTGCCAACCTGTGGACTTTCAAATTCGTAAAACTCGCGCGGCTGCGGCCGGGGGGGGGGGGGGGGGGGGGGGGGGGGGGGGGGGGGGGGGGGTTACGCGAAGCGATGTGCAGCTTAATGTCAGCCTGGCCAGCGTGCGAAATGCTTACATCACACGTGTACGTGCTACACAATCCAAACTTCTCTTGCTTTTTGGGCGGCATGAAGCACGGAAATTTCGACGTGTAGGACTTCAGGAACACCTGAAAGTACCTCTTTTGAGGTTTCGAGTTCGGCATTGCGCCGCGAAGCCACAGTGACCAGGAGAATGCTAAAGTTACACGTGCAACAAACACAGATGTCATACTTTTTGCCTCGAAACTGGCCGAAACGACGAGGTCCCAACGACGTCTGAACACGCCGAACCAACTTGCACCTGTGCACCGCCGAACACACGAACAAAGGCTTTGAGTGGTTTTCGATTCGTGGCCACCGGATAGACGGATAGTAAAAACCACGACGCTGCTGTGGACGGCACCTATCGCCCTCTTGTGGCAATGCAAGATACCACCAACAACGGACTTACAAAAACAACAACAAAAAAAAAATTTTTTTTTTTGTAAGATTTGAAGCAAGATTTGTAAAATCGTAAAATTAGTCCCAATTTGTACATTTTACGAAAAATTCGGAAGAGTTGGCAGGTATGAGTGTAAGTATGGTACCACATCTGGTCTCATATTGGGCTTGTTACGGGTGCGCTGTGTCCTCGTGCGTCATATTGGGCCTCTCACGAGCAGGTTTGTTTATGCCTCAACTTTATTTAACAAGCTTTGGCGACCTGAATTATACACATCTGCAGGTAGCTTGCTTCTGGATAAACAAACCCACTCGTGAGAGGTCCAATGTAAGACCAGCTGTGATACCATACCCTCAGTTTCACACAATTAAGGGAAGTCGGTCAGCGCCACCGCATTCCTGTGGTGTCCTTGGCATCCAATAAGATGGCTCGGCTCTGCCACAGAATCAACAGCATAGAGCAGCCGTCTGAGCCTTGCAGCATAAAACACAAGAATAAATTTGTGGATGCATGAATGAATGTGCCCATGAGCACGTGGCTGCCACGTGAGCTAGCCTGTCTGGCCACCTCGCCATTCACTGCAGTAGCGGTGGCGCTGGGTTTCCGGGGCGTTGACGAACAGTACGACGCCGATAGCTCGCAGCCAGTGGAGGTGACAAAGAGGAGACTGGAGTGTTGGTGGAGGAGAGCAAAAGAACACAACTACGTTTTTGGCTAATGTAGCTACTAGCCAGGCTAGATCCAGCGCTGCTGAGATCCCCCGATACAAAGGGGTTAGCCCCAAATCCAATCCAGATGCCCCTGTTCCTTGGTGTTGCACGATGTTAAGATTCTTGCCAGATACAATGACAAAACAAGCAGAGAACTGCATGAGGAATATGATATTTAGGAAAAAGGAAAAGAGTGTGTAAGTGAGGCATCAATCGCACTATTAAACAAAAATGCTTCGCGCGAAGTGATGATGACTAGGCTGGCCGAAGGGGCCTATATAGTAAATTGTCTTTCCAAATAAACAACAGTTGCGAGTGTGCCAAGGCTAATAGTAATCAATATTATTGATTACTATTAGCTATATCCCTAACAGCCATGCAAGTGTCCCTTTAAGAGAACATGCACATGGACTGTAGTAGGTGCCTCCAACTATAATTACGCTTCTCCACTCTGTGATTGCAGCCTCCGGAAGTTCTGAATTGGCAATCTTGCAGCATGCAACAGTCGACTGGGGAAGTATTATCGAAGCTGAAGAAAACATCCGCTGTTGAGCACATTCCAGGCTTGATCTGCGTCGTTTATTAAAGCAGTTTCCTGATTGTTTTTTTTTTATTTTGAAAATGCTAGTCCTTAAAGGCAACGCCCAGATATTTTTAAGACACTTCTACACATTATGCGATCGAGAATGAAATGTGTCCCACAGTGGATACAGTAAAACCCCAATTATGCGTCCCCGGTTTATGCACGACTGGACGAGTCAGCAGAAACTCACTGATTTCTTTTGAAGTTCCAATGTGATAATAAAGATTGATTGGCACCTCTATTATACAATTTCTAGGTTACATTCATAGTTGCATAAGGGTTCTAGCTTCTTCAGATTCCAGCAGATTATCAGCTTAAAGGCTTTTGGAAGTTCTGCATGTCTTTGTCCCGTAACTGTTGTTTCTTGGATTATCCAATGTTGTCGCGCAGTCTCCTGAAAGTCAGATAATCGAGGCACCACTATATCCTCCAGCTTTGAAAACGCCTCAACCGATTGAATGTGCGCGCCCTACAGCGGCTGAATGAGAACTTCCGCTGGCCACATTCGTGGAGTGTGGCAGCATCACTCGGAAAATCATTGAAAGATAGTGGTGAACCTAATACACTATTTCCATCCAGTTCCCAGAATTTAGAAGGCGTGCGTAGAGGCAATGAGGCATATATCTGTTGCAAAAATTGTTCCCTGGGTTCTAACAGAATTATATTTAGGTTATGAAAATGATCAGCAGAAAGCAGTCCTGACATTGTTGGGATGGCCTAAGCCTGCATGAACAGACACCCCATACACAGCATCTAATTAAAAAAATAACCTTTTAAAAAAGAGGACAGGTCTGCTGAAACCTTGCAAACCACGAACAAAGCAAATCGCTGAGATTTAAGAAGACGACAGAAACAGAGACAACACAAAACAATTCGGAAATGAAACCAACAATACGGTTAGCGCTGTTTGAAGAACCATTACCTTTCTATGCCTCAACATTGCTAAGCTTCTTCCATAGATTCCAATGCTTACCTCTTCGCACATCCTGGTGGAATGTGGAAACTTAGGCCTCACATTTTAAGGTCAGTAAGTATAGCTATGGTTCTAATAGTTGAACCTCTCTAATAGGCACATTTTTTGCTAGAACATATGGTTCGTTCACACTTTTAAAAAGCAGTCTTGCTGCCAACCGAATTTGGTCACCAAAAAAAGACAGAAGTGTTCAGGCTTAGCAGAATGGACAATTGGGCGAGTTTACGGTTGAGATCATTATAACTTACAGTGCGACTAGGACAAAGAGAGACAGAGGAGAAAACACAGGCCAAGCGCTTAACGAGCAACTGATTCGATTGAAAAGGAAATACAAATGATGATGCTGCTGCTCGTCCAGGCATGCCCCTCCGTGGTCCTGGCGCTTTTTCTTTCACTCAACACGATACCAGCCGAATTATCCGAGATACAAAAAGCCGATCTCGCTCTTCATCAAAGTCACTGTGGGTTGGCTCACACACAAGGATCCGTTTTGTGTTATGTAGTAAGTCTGCATCATTTCTCGGGGTGGTTTCTGGTTGTGTTGGAACACCACTGTCGTGTTGTTCAAAAGGGGTTGGCATCCGGAACCCCAGCAATGCATTGTGAGATGTGTGTGAGCGGTTCCTTTCATAGAACTGTGGTGTTTTCGTAGTCTTATGTTGAGGCAACTCCCAGTTTGTCCTATGTAGGCACGCCCGCAGGAAAACGGGATCTTGTAGACCACACCTTTTATGCAGGCGACAAACTGCATTCTGTGTTTGATGCTGCAGCGGCTGTGAGATGTAGGATCGTCATTTCTCGCACATTTGTTGACAGTGGAGCACACAGATCTAAGCTTGTGGGGGGCGGAAAAAACAACATTCACATTGTATCTCGTGGCAGCTTTCTTGAGTCCGTGGGAAAGACGGTGGATGTACGGTATGACTGAAGTTTTCCTTTTCTCTTTCTGCTCGAGGTCACATTGCTCGATCTCTGGATCTGTTTAAAGGTATTTCACGATTTTTTCGCAAGCTGAAGTAATGACCGAATATGGATACCCCGAATCCTTGAACCGTTGAATTTGGGACATGAAGCTGGAACTCAATTTGTGGATGCATGTGCTTGTTAAAGCTGTCCTCAGACAGGAAAATGCGATGCCTTGTGTGACGAGTTTGGAGTGGGCTGAAGTCCACATTCATCGGATGGCAGGACAAGGTGTACATACAGAAGTCCGGAGTATGCATAGGGTCGAGGGTAGCCTCTGTGCTCAGTAACATCTTCCTAGGCAAGATCCATCGGGATCTGGAACCTTGCTTGGAGAAAAAGACCAAAAAAGTGTTTAGGTACGTAGACGATTATTTGGTGTTCGTTGAGAGGGCTAATTTCCATCAGAAGCTTGACGATGTGCTGAAGATCTTCACGAAAAAAGGGCAAGGACTTCGATTCACCTATGAAGCCCCAAAAAAGAACCTTATTGAGTTCCTGGATCTCCGCATCAAAGAGGGGGATGATCATGTTTGCTGGTGTTACAGTCCCAGAACAGCAAAGGCTCTTCTAAACTTTCAGTCAGCCCACTCTAAACTCGTCAAACAAGGCATCGCATTTCCCTGTCTGAGGACAGCTTTAACAAGCACATGCATCCACAAATTGAGTTCCCGCTTCATTTCCAAAATTCAACGGCTCAAGGATTTGGGGTATCTTAATTCGGTCATTACTTCAACTTGCGAAAAAATCGTGAAATACCTTAAAACAGATTCAGACATCGAGCAATGTGACCTCGAGCAGAAAGAGAAAAGGAAAACTTCAGTCATACCATACATCCACCGCCTTTCCCACGGACTCAAGAAAGTTGCCTCGAGATACAATGTGAATGTTGATTTTTCCGCCTGCCACAATCTCGGCTCTGTGTGCTCCACAGTCAACAAACGTTCGAGAAATGACGATCCTACATCTCAGCCGCAGCAGCATCAAACACGGAATGCAGTTTGTCGCCTGCATAAAAGGTGTGGTCTATAAGATCCCGTTTTCCTGCGGGCATGCCTACATAGGACAAACTGGGCGTTGCCTCAAGATAAGACTACAAGAACACCACAGTTCTACGAAAGGAACCGCTCACACACATCTCGCGATGCATTGCCGGGATTGCGGATGCGAACCCTTTTTTAACAACACGACAGTGATGTTCCGACACAACCAAAAACTACCCCAAGAAATGATGGAGACATACTACATAACACAAAACGGATCTCTGTGTGTGAGCCAGCCCACAGTGACTTTGATGAAGAGCGAGATCGGCTTTTCGGATCTCGGATAACTCGGCTGGTATCGTGTTGAGTAAAAGAAGAAGCGCCAGGGCCACGGAGGGGCATGCCTGCCTGAGCAGCAGCAGCATCATATGTATTTTCTTTTCAATAGAATCAGTTGCTAGTTCAGCGCTTGTCCTGTGTTTTCTCCTCTGTCTGTCTTTGTCCTAGTCGCACTGTAAGTTATAATGTTGAGGCTTACTACTCCCTGCCGTTCCCATATGATGTATCTGGGAAATCAGTTTCCTTAGCACAACCCTGCCGTGCCAGTGTGCGTCGGCGGAGGAAGTTAGGAGGTCAACTTTTGACAAACACCATGCATTATTTTGAGTAGGTTACCTATGCTCATTGCTCAGTGACAACCAAGAAATATGCAACCACCGAACGAAAGCTGTCCACAGCACGGGGTCTGATTTTCATCTTGGCGAGAGTGAAGGAGCTAAAAGACTGTTTGCAAATATGTTGCCTGTCAGTGCGAGAAAAAGAAGAGTTTGGGAAGTCAACGCACTGGATTTTCTGTGACAAAAGGGGGACCGAGCAGACCACAGATTTAAGATTAATAATTAGTGAAGCATCACAAATCAGGTGCGACTCGTGTTCTCACTAAATGGGCAGTCAAGGCTGACATGACACTCGTGTTCAATCCGCGCTTCACACTGACTCCTTTTAGGTGACATGGAAAATCGGTGCTAAAACCTCAAGTTCGTCTAAATTGTGTTGGTTTCGCCTGCCATGAAGTGTCAATCACCGACGAAAACACAACAAAAAAGACATTGATGTATCGTCTGCTAAACGAGATTTAAAATGATTTGTGAACGTCTGCTATATCACAAAGGATGCAATAGACCTTTTTTAAAAGCTGCATCTACCTACCCTGGCACCAAAAGTCAGTGTGCTGTCGCAAACCAACTGTAGCTTAGGACAGAAAAGGCCGAGCAAGACAAGGAAGGCAAGCGGCAAGGCCATTGCAAGCTGAGGAGGCATGTGACAGAGCCTTGCACAAGACATCCTCGCGTCGCCGAAATTCATTTTCTTGCTGCACATAAGCTGACATTCCCTGGTGTGACATATGGCAATACAATTCCTGCCTTTTGTTCTAATTAAAAAGTTTTCTCCAGCAAAAAAGAAAAAAAAAGATCAAAAAGGTCTTTGATCGATCCGCTTGCCACAGGATATTCCACAGAGTTCTAACACCCAGCATCAAAAGTCTGCGATTGTGGTTGGAGCATCAAAATAATCTGATCAAATTTTGACGTGCAGCGTCAAAATTTTGTGTGAATGAGCCATTACGGTTAGGAAAAAGACAAGAAAAAAGATTCACACCTTTAACTGCGATGTGAAGAAAAAAAATTGTTACATACCATACTCTACACAATATCCTCTTGAACCACAGGGCCTGCCACTCCACGAGTCTCCATAGCCGCAACAAGGGGTGGCACACCTGCCGGTAGGAAGCATCAAATTATAAGAAAATTACTGGTTCAACAGTCAACACTGAAATCACAGGCGCTTTGAAGTTACACACATGTGACACCTGGTTTAACATTAAGGAAAATTAAAAGTGCACACGATTAAAGCAAACACTGCACCAAACTTGCTCCTAGACTTCAAACTTTTAATACGAATGGTGGGAAAGCATGAAGCTGTGAAATTCAAGCCTGAAATCCCATGCTGGACATGTGTATACTCACCATAAAGAAACCATTCGTGAAATTATCCGAGCCCTTTAACTTGCACTAGAAATATTGCTCTCCCTTCAGACTGCTTCGCCACCCCAATACCCCTCAAATCTCATTCCCTGACCTTAGTCAGCTCAGTTCAGTGGCTGTCACTTTTATTTTCATAATTTCTCTCCTAGTGCACATTCAGTATTTTTGTGCATATTTCACTGCTTTCGACACGGGCACTCACTGTCAACACGCCGCTTCACAAACCGCTCCCAAATCGAGTAAGAATGCTGCTGCCACTCTATATCATACTATGAGTGGCCCCATTTCACCGATGTACAGCTGCAACTTTAAAGAGAAATGCATAAGCTATTCCTGTAAGGAGAACAGCAAATTGAGGCATGAAAATTGACACTGTGTGTAAACATAGAGACAGTCAAACTCCAAACCCAAGCAGGGTCAGCTCTCGCATCACGATTCAGTGCTTTACCATCACAGATATTGCCTACCCTGATTTTGAAAAAGTCTCTCCTGTATCAGCATTCAGTTTAACTAAAAAAACTTACGGAATCACAAAGAATGGTAGCAGCAGTAGTACTCATTTTGGGATATGAAGAAGCTTAATGACCATTTAACGCAGGGAATTAAAGCAAAGTGTAGATTAAAAAAATGTTTTAAACTTTATTTTTTTGCTTTGTATACATCTTTGTTAGTATGGCCTATGGGCGCCGCCATCTTGCTTACTGGGGGGTATTTAGTTACACTGTGGGCCGCGCCATAATCTGACTACAACATCTTCTCAAGGCATCGTAATTAGGTTATGGCGCAGCTCACGCGCTCTCCAGCTAGGAAGATGGCGGCGCCCAGGGGACGTACCTGCAAATGTGTATATGTAATCGGTCACTAAAGTTATTTTTGGTGCAAATGAACTTTTAAGCAAAAAATCTTTGAGGTTGCAAATTTGCGACATCGAGCAGTTAGGCCTGGACAAATAGGTTATACTGTTTCACCTTACATCCGGATGCGGAGGACGCTACGTTACAACCTCGACCTCCTGTGCTCTGGCCTCGGCCGCCCTAGCCTCAGCGTCCCCCAGTCAGGTCGGTCCTGGTCTCAACCTGCTCCATGCTGGCTTCAGCCTCGGTGGCCCTGCCCTGGCTTCGGCCTCGTTGGCCCAGGCTTTGACCTTATTAGCCCTGGCTTCGGCCCCGGTCTGAGGCTCACTGGCCCTGGTCTCGACATTGTTGGCCCAGGTCTCCCCCTCCTTTATCCGGGCCTCCTTGGACCTAGCAGAGGCCTCTTCAGCAGAGGCCAGGGCAGGTACAGCGAAGACAGGTCCCCGAGCTTGTGATGCAACGTCCTCAGGATCCCCAGGAGATGCACGGAGCTATAAACAGAAAATATAAGCAGTAATGATAGATTATGAGAGTTGTACAACAAAGTATAACATTGGAAGTCCTAAGCAACTGCATCCCAGAAGTGACCTCTGACTGACCCACAAAGTTGCATTCCCGTTGCCCACCAACTTTTTCTAATGCTGAGGAAAATAACATCATATGTCATCTGCCCTCACAGTGCAAAGGTTACTGAAACAGTATATCTACAGTCTCCAATTACTTCAGCGTTCTGAACAGCTTGCAGTTTGCATGAATGAATAATTGATAAGTACACTTGAAAAAGCAATAATGACATTGATTAAAATATATCTAACCAAGCACCAAAATGGCAACATTCTATAAATCTGACGTGCTCTCCATAAAGCTAACACTTTCTAACAAAAATGTTGTTATACATACCCTCTAACCTTTCACCTCCTGGCGAAGCTTTTTGAGAAGCTTGTCCTCCACAGTGTCGTTTTTTTTTTTTTTCTTGTGGGCTGCTTCTTCTGCAACGAGTGATTTCAAGAAAACAAATCAGCAAGTTTTTGCAAAATTTCGAAAGACGTTGCGAACGTCGCTGTTGAAGCCGCAGGATCACAGCGTGGTTCATGTTCCCAAGTTCCGCAATTATAAGCTGCGCCATTGTAAACTCATTTCCTTGACGTCCCACTTCGAGCAGAAGAAGCTCTTGTCGAAAAAATAATCAGCGACGGACTCACCCGGTCTGTGTCCGCCGGAGCATCATCTCGTAGAGTGCGAATCGTCGTCATCGGGTAACACCATCTGTAGTTCTTCAGCCCATTTCCACCAAGTTTCCAGTCGCTTCCCGGTCGTTGGATGCCACTCAAGCCGTCCCGCTCACCTTCGATGAAGCAACAGCGAGCGTTATTTCATCACTCCACCCGGTCTGCGCTGCGCCGCCACCGTGTTGATATGCGCCTCCCAGTTCCGCGCACTTCATGGCGCTCGCTGCCGACGACGAGTCAGAGAAGGCGGGAACGAACGCCGTCAAGTCTGGCATCGCGGTCACCGATGCGAAGCCCGGCTGCGACGCTAGGGTCCTTACGAGCTCACGGTCCGCGGCCATGGCTGTGCTTTCTCGTCGAGTCAACAGGAACACTAACGGCCTCTCCTCGGTGGCGGAAACAATGGACGCGCATCACCGCCCGTGAAGAAGACTCACGTTCGTCGGCGTGAACGTGGCTGTCGCAGCCACCACTGTTCCGGGAAGGCTCAGCGGTAATCCCACTTCTGAATGCTAAAGTCTTCGAAGTAACATCATCGAACGTTCATAAAAAAAACTGGTTTATTTAAAGACAACAAAACTGACGGCTGATCAAACCGGCACCATCTGGATGATTGTATGGGTATGGATACTACTGCGGTACCTTGCAACGCACTTTGTAACGGGCGGTAGCTTGCGCCACCTAGCTTAAGTCTGAAAAGCGACGTATTTGCAAACGTGGTCGGTCACGCTCACGACTGATAGAAATACCAAGAACTCAAACGCGTCACGACAGCAACAGACCCCAAATCATTCGAATTTTAACACTGCAATGAAACCACGCGGAGCTGTCAGACGCAGACACGATGAAGCTTGTTTTTTCTGCGTCGACGAAACTCAGGAGCATCGATTTCGCGACCCGGTGCACCACTACACAAACTGCACTGCTTTATAATCCGACTGAGAACTATCGACGACAGAAGATTGCTCGTCGATGTTGGTGGGGCAAATAACACGTAGCACGGATGATTAAACGATGGAATCACAGACGTAGTCGGTCATGCTCGCATATTTGTTGATTGTCACCAAGCGATCACTTTCTTTGTACGCGGTGTTCGGATTCATCCGCCAAGCTCCTGACTTTTGCGGGTTGCGATCTGATATCAGCCTCCCGAAGCTGGTGGATCAAACGGTAATAGCGTATCTCACTCGCTGTTGCAGGCTGCTCACCGAGAGCGAACTGGAAACGACAACTACGCTGAGACTGCAGTGGCTACCTTTCATATTCCTGAAGATATCAACTGAACGTACCTTTCACAGTTTTTCTTGCGCTCTTGTGAGGGGTAACCATTGCGTCAACGCAACTATTGTTGTCGTTTCCAGGCGGCTCATTTCTTGATCGCCACGCCGGGAAGCTACGCGTCCACAGCGTGTGCGCAACGTATAATGGTCACTACACTCATTCTGGGACGGTGCAATCGCAGACGTAGTCGGTCACGCCTGCCACCGGAACGCTGAGAACTTGATCAGGGGGCTCACGTACAGCACTGAAACGCCACAGCGCTCGAAACAACGCGAGCTGCTGACGCCATTTCATGACACAGACACAGCGACGAAGCCCAATGTTGTCCTCATTTCATGGTGAGCGCAGCTAAGCATACTCGGTGCATGCTCCGATTATCCTTTCAGCGCACTTCCATAGTAAACTTTTCGTTCACTAAAAGAAACCTTAGAGAGGAAACTGATAAGTCACTGCACGAATACTTACAAGATCCTTCCAGCTTACTTCCATAACGTTCTTCTAGTGCACTAAAAGATACCCAGGGCAGGCTACTAGTAAGACGCTTCGCATGAACTTAGAAGCTACTTCGGTCTTAGCTAGTTTACTAAAAGTATACTATTACAGTACTTACTTCAAGCATACTAAGAAAGGACACTAATAGTACAAGCCTACTTCTGGCTAGCATCCTTTAAGGACAATTTTAGTATACTTCTTGAGAATGAGTATCTTAAAAGACCGTAAAGTATACTTAAAGTAACCTAGTTTTCGCTAAGGGTTGGCACGGCTGGCTTGCGATGTTCTTATCAGCGTCCGCGTTGACGGCTGCCATTTTTCAAGGATTGACGGATGGATGGATGACTGAATACTGCTGAACCCCTTGAATCCGAGAAGCAAAATGTCCGCTAGAGGGCGGCTCGCGACGTCCTCTAGTGGCGCAGGCCACCCTCTATCCGCTCGGCTTGCCGCTCCGAAAAGTTGAGGAGCGTCGGCTGGGCGCGCCGATTATCTCGCTCCGATGCGGAGGCGCTCCGGGATCTGGTAGCTCCGACTCGGATGATTGGAGCGCTCGAAAGTGACCAGCCGAATATACCATTAATAAGATAACATATATCTAATCTAGAATTCACCTACTTATATCTTAATTCTCTGCATGAATGCGGAAATCAGCAGTGTTCCACGAGAAGCCGGAGTTTTTTTTACTACGTTTCTAGAGGTGAAAACGGGTATAGTCAAAAATTGTTTTCTAAATTTTATTGTACAATGCATCCCCGGGTCTAGGGCAGGAGTGGTGAGGGGCCTTCCGTAACCCTCTTGCCATATGACGCGGCAGTTCGAGTAATTGGACCTTTTGACCCGCATGCGATCTCCAATTGACTCGCGTCTGCCGGGTCAAAAGATCCATTATTGGACCTTCTGACTCGTTGGACCTTTTTACTCGTTGGACCTCTTGACTCGTGGGACCTCTTGACTCGTGGGACCTCTTGACTCGTGCCTGGCAAGTCAAGAGATCCAACGAGTCAAAAGATCCATTATTGGACCTTTTGACTTGTTGGATCATTTGACTCGTTGGATCTCTTTACCAGAAGCCTGAGAAACTTAGGGCAGGTTTCCAAGTGCCAAAACACAAAAAGTAACGCCTGATTCGAAAAAAAAAAAAAAAAAGACACGGGAGAAGCATTGGCATGCGTTCTTGTCCAATTTCACTTGACGGTATCTCGGGTAATAAATAACATAAAGCTCGCAATCTCCGCAGAATAGTATCAGCTTTAGACCCCTAATTGAACATGCCCTAATGACTTTTCTGCCGGACGCTCTTCTTGGCGAGATAAGCTTCTTTACGGCTAAGGACGATTCATTTTCTAAACGAAAGCTTTTGGAGAATCGCAAACACGGTATCCCATGTAGATGATCCGGTTCTAGACGGCATGAATTTTAGTGAGTCGTTTTTGTCTTGTTGGTGGCGAAAAAAGCCGTTTTATTCGACAGGCGTTTCTTTTATACAGTTGCGTGTCAGCCAAACAAAGGATACAAACACAGGCGCGGTCGCGTTATCAGAGTGATAGCGGCGCGGCCGCATCATGACACTACATCTTCCCTTTTCACAACAACGTACGTTCTTGCAGTCAGCCAGCTTACACAAACAATTAATCATTAATTCTGAGCCTTTTCAGAGTTTTGATTTGGCGACCGAAGCGAGACTGCCGTTGTTGCGGAGGCGGCGTCGCGTTGGCTGGAACCGGCCTCTGGCGTTGGGGACTCTGGACAGGCGTCACCCCCACTGATCTCTATGTCTATTTGCTGGATCGCGTTTGGCCAGCTCCGTCTATAAACGGGAATGCGGCCACGGTCGGCCATCTTTTTGGTAGAGTTATATTATCTCTAGCCATCATAGTAATATGGCGGACAGCGCGATGGCGGCAGGCTGCCATAAAATAGCCGTGAATCTAGTACACTACCGCGGGTGATATTTCGTGCTTGATTGAAGTTATTCTTCGAAGCAGATTATTTGAAACCCGGCGTGAACGGTAGCCTCATCTTTGAGGACCCAGCGAAAGTTCTACAAAAGCGCAGCACTGGGGGAAAGCAATGCAGCTCGCATCGAAAGCAGATTCCGTACCGGCGTCTGCTTTCGTGTCTGCTTTCGATGCTTCTTTCGATGCGACTTTCGATGCGTGCTGTGCTGCTTTTCTCCGGTGCTGCGATTTTATGAAACTTTCACCGGGTCTTCAAAGATCAGGCTACCGTTCACGCCGGGTTTCAAAAATATGATTCGTCAAACAATTTCAATCAAGCACGAAACATCACCCACACTATTTTGATGGCAGCCTGCAACCACAACTGCCATAACGCTGTCTGCCGTGGATGCATGATAGTGGCTGCAGCAGCTGTACCTTGGCTAGAGGTAATATAATTACCAGAAAGATGGCCGCCAGTGGCTGCATTCGCGGAGCGGGCAAACGCGATCCAGCAATAGTTATAGAGATTAGTGGTCACCCCCACTGATCTCTATGACAATTTCTGGATCGCGCTTCCCCGCACCGAAAATGAAGCCACCGTCGGGATATGCTCTAGCGCTGTCAAGCCTAGACAGTTACCATGGTTACCGTGTGTAGGTCACGTGACAACAGAGACAACCGCCGCCTTGACAACGCTTCCGCGGAACCCGTAAGATGGCCGACCGGTGGCTTCAATTTCCCCAATGACTCGAAGCGGGGAAGCGCGATCCAGCAATTGTCATAGAGATCAGTGGTCACCCCCGACTCTCCGAAGTCGTCTGGTATGTCGGGAACTTGATTGTCTGATGGAGCCGACGGGAGACTTCTGTCCTGACCACCCGGTGTATGCTTGTCAGGAACCCGGCGCTCCGAGACGTTCTGGCCGGCTGTTTCCCCTAATACTGCAATCTGTTGGCGTCGGTTTCTGCGCAGAAGGTTGTCGTCCTTCCCAATCCAGTAAAGCCCTGGGGTCTAGGATGCCTGGACCACCCTCGCCTCGGTGCTTGTTTCCGGAAGCCAGACCCGCTGACCCGCAGAAAGGCTAGGCAGAGACCTCACTGAATGACGCCTATCGAAGTCCGCTTTTTGTTTTCTTGGATTTCTTTCATCACCCAGTCGCCAGTCTGCGTAGTCCACGGTTCTAGGCCCGAGCAAACTTGGGTGGCAAGGAACTCTACTGCGTAGACGTCTCCCCACCAGCAACTCGGCAGGACTGCAACCGGACGGACCCGGTATGTTTCGATAGTTCAATAGGGCGAGATAAAGATCGTCGGCCTTCTTTAGCAAGGTTTTGAGTTTCCTCACCGAGCGCTTTACTTCTCCGTTGGACTGAGGACATCGAGGACTGCTCGTTATGTGGTGGAAGCCGTACGCTCTCGAGAACCCCTCGAAGGCGGAAGAAAACTGAAACCCGTTGTCGGACCGGACTATCCCTGGTATTCCGTGTCGTGCGAAGAAGCTCTTGAGGCGCTCGATGACATGCGTCGATGTCATGTCTACAGGGCCAGCTCGGGGTATCTGGAATAGTAGTCGACAACGACCAGGTATTCAGAGTTTTTGAGTTCAAATGAGCCGACACCCACTTCTTGCAATGGAAGTTCGGATGTGGTCGTCGGAACCATGGGCTCGTGGTATTGCACTCTTACTTCGGCGCACTTTGAGCAATTCGCGACATCTTCCCCCAATGCGGCGCTAACGCCTGGCCACCAGAGACTCCCTTGCTTTAGCGCGGCAAGGGACGATTCCCTGATGCCCCTCGGGGACGCGCGCTACCATCTCTTTTCTGAGGCTTCTTGAGATGATCAGCCTAACGCCGTTCAGTAAGAGTCTATCGCAGACCGTTATGTTGCCCCTCTCTGACCAATAAAGCTTGAGAAGAAAGGGGAGCTTATCTTTGGGCGGCCACGTCGACTGGCACACGTTGAACAGAGCTGCGCACTCCGGATCCGCCTTCTGCTCTAGCCGTAGCTTTTTCAGCAGAGACTCGGTCGCTGGGAGTGCTTGCAAAGAACCCACGACGAACGACGAAACTTCGGCGTCTGTCAAGGTGGAGTCCCGGTGGCCCGCATCCGTGAGCCTTGACCTGGATAAGGTGCCCGCCGTAGCGATACTTTTCCCTGGAACATGCGTCATGTTAAAGAGAGAGAGAATGCAGTTTAATATTGAGCACAAATTAAGTGTTCAAAACATCCATGGCTTGTAACACCAAGGCCATTTGGTCATCCGGTTCGTCTGACGCCAGCCAAGCACTCCAGGAAAGGGGAGGTGGGTTAGGGAGGAACGGTGTGGATAGTGCAATAGGGCACTGTAGGAGACAATGTTCCAGGTTGGCGTATGGGGAGGGGCAGTTAGGGCATGAAGGATCAGAACGACGTCGAAGAATAAAAAGCCTAGCAGGATTAAGAACGGTGTTCGTTTGGAGTTTTCGGAGGACGTGAGTTTGTGCCACATTGAGGTTTGGGGTGGGGTCGAGGTAGTCGTTGTTGAGAGTTACGCAGCTGCTTGTAATAGAAATTGATTGAGCGTTTGTAGATTAAGGCATCGTCACTGGTCGGGGAGCTAGGCCACAGGATCACAGGCGCTCGGATTTGCATTTGGCGAGCGAGTTGATGAACCAACTCACCATGTTAAAGGAATGCCGCATGAGTCGCATTCGAAATCGTTGAATTGTCAGTGGCAATGAGTATCTGATCGCGGCCCTGGAGAGGAAGCAATGGCTTGTGATCGGTCCCGAAAAAAAAATGTAAGTCCTCAGGTACTCGTCGAAGCGCTTCGCTGCCCATGTTATAGCGAGAGCTTCTTTTTCTATTTGCGAGTACCTCACCTTGGGTTTCGTCAACGCCCGTGATGCGTAGGCTTCTGCCGTGCGCTCTCCCAAGGGTTGGTCTTGCATGATGAATGCGCCGATTTCGTACGAAGAAGCGTCTGCCGATGCGATGGTCGGGTATTCCGGGTTGAACCTTGCCAAGCAGGTATCAGAGCTTAAGGCTTCTTTGAGCTTCTTAAATGCTTCTTCCTGGGGTTTGTCCTAAACTAACTCTCTGTTCTTCTGTAGAAGTTGACGCAGAGGTTCCGACGTCGCGGAGGCTTCTGGGAGGAACCTTGCCATGTGGTTGATCAACCCCAGGAATCCTTCGATTTCTGACGTAATCTTCGGCTGGGGCAGGTTCTTGATGGCTCGCACCTTCTCTGGGTCCGGGTAGATTCCTTTTTCATCTAAGACCATGCCCAAGAACCAAATCCTTGAGGCCGCAAACTTGCACTTATCCCGGTTCAGCGAAACTCCGGCTGCCTGGAGCCTCTTGAGAACCGCTTCCAAGCGACGATCGTGCTCGTTCTTGTCTCTCCCGTAGACCAAGATGTCGTCCATGTAGTTTTGTACGCCTTCCATCCCGTCGAGAATTTCCAAGAATTTCCTTTGGAATATCTCTGGCGCTGAGGTAATTCCGAACGGGAGCTTCTTGCAGCAGTAGCGACCGAAAGGCGTAATAAATGTCGTCCGCTCTTGACATTCTTTGGACAGGCGCACTTGGTAGAACCCGGAGTTTGTGTCCAGCTTCGAGTTCACCTTCGCGGTTTCCAGGCAGCCCATCGCCTGATCTACCGTTGGTAGAACGAGTCGCTCTCGTCGCACAGACTTGTTCGAATGCGTTAGGTCCACGCATATAATGACCGCCCCGGAAGTTTTCTGGACAGGTACTATAGGGACGCACCACGCCGTGGGAGTGCTTACTTTGCGGATGATGCCCTCTGCTTCCAGGCTGTCTAGTTCCTTCTTTACAGCTTGTCTCATTGGAATGGGTACTTTCCGCGGCGTTGCCACTGCTACTGGGTCGCGTCGGGTACCAACCGGATCGTGTGTTCACCTGAGATTGAGCCGATGCCAGAAAACAGCTTCGGGTACATTGCGAAGTAGTCGACTTCTGCAACGTCAACTTCATCCATGAATCGGACGTTACCAAGAGCGTCAATGGCTGGGAGCCCCACAAGCGGTGTTTGAAGGTTTCTGAACGACGTAAATTGTGGCTTCGCATGACTTCCCTTTCCAATTTATTTCTGCTTGGAACTTTCCTAACGTCGTCAGGGATTAGTTGTTCGGGCCACGAAGATTTTCTGGTTTGATAAGCTGCTTAGGTCGACCAGGAAAAGATTCGCTGACGACAGTTACTTCCGCGCCAGTGTCAACTTTTTGCTCGCAAGCCGCACCAGTTTTGCTGCAGATCGACAAAGCGGGCGCGGGCGAATGACTTTGAGATATCGCCGTCAACCATCCCAAGGAAATTATCTTCGTCTGACGCTTCCACGGCGATTCCGTCTAGCTTGGTGGAATTTAGTTTTTTGTTGCGGCAGACTTTTTCAAAATGTCCGATTTTACGGCAGAACGAACACTTTTCGCAACGAGCTGGACAGCCGCTCCTTTGATGAGCGGAATACCCACAGTACCCGCAAAGTTTTTGGCGAGAACTTTGCTTCTCGTTCGCTCTTGCGAAGGTCTTTTCCTTCGGTTTCTTGTGTCGAAAAGCGTCGACGTTAACTCCCGCGTGCGCCAGACCTTTGAGATCTACTTGCTGCCTTTTAACCGCTTCGCTGGTTCTTGCCTTGGCAAGCGCTGTAGCTAAGGTTAAATCTGGGTCCATTTGCAGATTTTTGGACAGACGTTGGTCTAAGAGCCCTACGACAAAGCGGTCGCGAATAAGTCGGTCCTTCATCGTTCCGAATTCGCACCTCTCGGCTAGCTTGTGCAACGCGGTCATGAACTGGTCAACGTGTCTCTCCGTGCTCTTGTTTTCGTTTATCGAAACAAGCGCTCTCGTAGATGATATTTTTCGTGTGAACGAAATAACCTTGAAGCTTTGACTTCACTTGCGCATAATTCTTTAAATCAAAGTCTTTTACGTCGAGCGACCTGAGGATTCCTCGAGCCTTCCTTCCCTTAGTGTAAAGAAGCGTCCTTACTTGGGTTTCCTCGTCCTTTTCGTTGAGGCCGGTGGCGAAGCTAAAGTCCTCGAATTCGAGCCACGCCGGCCAGTCGCCCACCTTGTCAAAGTCGAAGGGTTGCGGTGACTTGAGCGATGCCATGGTGCCGTTGGTCTCGAAGCGTCCAGTCTCCTTGGTGCGCTGCTATCCGCTGTCGGACCCCACTTCTGACACCATGGGCCCTAAACTCGTCAAACACGAAGTTGGAACCGAAAGTTCGCGGAGCGCGCTGATTGGACATCGGCGAAAAAAGCGCAAAGTCATCGTCCGGGTAGGCCAATCGGCGCGCTCAGTCAACTTCGTCCCCAAGTTTGTGTTTGACGAGTTTAGAGGCCCATGTCTTTTTTGGAGGCGAAAAAAGCCTTTTTTTTTTATTCGACAAGCGTTCCTTTTATACAGTCGCGTGTCAACCAAACAGAGGATACAAACACAGACGCGGTCGCGTCATCAGAGTGATAGCGGAGCGGCCGCATCATGACACTACAGTTTCGACGCGAACCGTTCGTCCTGGGACAGTCCGCCGACGTCACGGCGCATGTGCGTGCGCGAATCGATGGGGGCTTGGGGATTCGTTTTTTGTCCGTTTCTCACACTCCAGCCGCTGGAGTCGTCATCGGGGGTTTCCCCAGGAATTAAGGTGTGTGTGTGTGTGTGTGTGCGTGTGTGGCGGGGGGGGGGGGGGGGGGGTCGGGTCTGAATTTCTGGAGGTCTAGGAACGGGGGAGACAGTCAGGTGCAAGGAAGCAATTTATTTTGTGTATTTTATTTTTCGCTGGCTTCCTCGGCGTGGGGACAGAGATGCATGCGAGGTGCCAGCCAAAGATTTTGGGACTCTACATTCAACGTGGTGCATTAAGCATTTATTGGAGAACCAGGAATTCCTCGTAAAAAGTCATAAAGTATAGCAAAAACTAACGTTAGAAAATATTTACGGTATGGATATACTGTGATACCGCGATGAATGTCGATAACGAATATATAAATTCGACCGAAAAAAAATCTACCAGCACAGACACGTTTCGCACTATTTCAAAGTGTCGTCAGCGAAAGTAAAAAGCTTTCTTTTCGCGATGCGAACTCATATCAGCACAGGTTATTTCGCGGTATAAAAGGGGGCGATAATATTAATAAATTCTAGTCGCACCTTGTCTTTCGACGTCGCAAAGAAGACGGCGAAATGAAATACAATCTCCGGTACCACACTGACCAAAAGTTCGAAACAAACATTGTAGGTATTCCTTAGTAAATAGAAATAGGGCATAAGCTTATAATATAACTTTTTTGTTTCTTTCGAAACAAAAATTTACCATTCTAGCTTAAAGGCCCGTTCACACACGTGCGCTTGACTCCGACCGACCGGGACAAGACCTATTTTTAGACCTTTTGGGACGGCTTACGGTCGGTCGGAACCAAGCGCAAGTGTGTGAACGGGCCTTTAGAGGGAGCTTCTTTTAGCGTGATATCAGAAAAATTTAAACTTACGAACGAAGAAAGTGGGACAGTGGAAAACGTAAAGCAGTAACGAGCAAGTATGCGCCGAGAAATACTGGAAAAAGGGAACCTATTAGCGGCGAGATGTTTCGGTGGCGCCCTCGTATGGTTACCTTTCGTGACGTCATTACCTTCCGAACAACAAGATCGATGGTGTTAATAAGGAGCACGGCGGAAGCTTGAAATCATAGCGTTCTTGAACCAACACTCTCAACACCGTCAAAATTGAAGTCCTCACATTCCTCTTGTTTTCGCCCATGAGAACTCCTTTGCTGACGTCATAGTCAGCATTCAGCCAATCGTGGAAGGCCGACCACCGCGACGCTTTTGGCCGCGCACGTCGCCAATAAACAGGAGGAACAACCGTACACCACCGCACCAGTACACATACCCACGCACGGAAAAGCGTTCTGAAGCACGCGCTCCTATCAACAGTCGATCACTGCACACCAACGCAGTAATTAAACACGCGCCAGAAATTCCAAACCATGTATGCTCAACGTTGTTCAGACGCGCAGAAGATGCATATCAGAGCGCTCTTTTTTAAATGCTATAAATTACGCTTTTCTTTTTTTATTTGCAAGATATAAATTGTTCGTAGATTAAAGGTCATTGCGCACCAAGCAATGCAGGCTTGAAAGGAACCACCACGAATTAAGCTTTAAAACGAACAAAAAAAAAAACGCATTTTCGGCGGTTGTCGTTCACGAAGTAATTTCGCCATAAAACTGTATTTCTCACTTTGGTCACGGCTTCCTTACCGAGGACTCTAGGCCCCACCGGGTAAAAGGTGATATTTTTAACCCAAAAGTAAAAAAAAAGAAAAAAAGAAAAGAAACCATCAATTAAACATCTTCTTTTTTTTTTTTAGTAAGTTAATAGGTTCCTTTAGGTTCCCCAAATGGTTTTCGTCGTAAATTTTCAAGCGTATCCAGCAGGGTTGAGGCATTAAAATAGCCGCAATGGCTTAATTTATTTAGTTTTTTTAACCGTGCCAAGGTCATTCAGCTTATATTCTTGGTATCATTTGCATTTGGAAAAAAGTAAATTTTAAAACTCTTCCAATTAACATTTACTGCTGTGTTTCCTTAAAAAAATTCACTCTGGAAATAATAGAAAAAACACTCACTTTATAAGCAGGCAAGACTCAGAGATCAACGTTTTAAACTACAAAATAATTTATTTTGAACTAATTTACATTACTTATGTAGCATTTTGCCGAGATTCAGTATGTTGATTTCCTCGTGTAATAAGATCTTGTAGTCACAATACACCAAAGGTTAAGCCGAATGCCCATGTACCCCACAAGTGGTACATGGGCATTCGGCTACAGGGGGAGTCTGTATAGAAGGTCGACATATGTAGACTGACCTGCAAATGACCAGCACCTGCAGAAAAAGAAAAGTGTAAATCAATATGGTACGTCTTTTGTACAAACGTATAAAGACCTTGTGTAGCGTATTTTTCGCTTTTACATCATCAAACATGTTCGGCTGCCAGAGAATGTTAACATTATCCGGGCAAGGCACATTTTGACACTGACACCATATCCGCTATTGTTCGAAAAACTTGCTGCGTGTTCCGCCGTAGTTGGCAGAACATGACTTGGCACTGCCTTGTTTAAAGCTCTTTTGACGCCATTGATTCGGTTCGTTAAATTAAGATAACAACGAGAATTTCTGTTGATAATAAATGTCACTCCTCATTTTACTAGGTTTATCTTAAAACGAGGCAAGATATTTGCCAAAATTGGTAAGAAAATTCCGGTATTGGGTAAAAAACATATAACAAGTACTGGAGGTAAAGTACATAGTAAAGCATCGGGCGCAATGGGCTTGAAATAAAATACTAAAAATGCAACGTACTTTCAAAGTAAAAATACAAGTACTTTTTAACACAATCTTTCATGGTACCTTTTCATTCGCCTATACCAGGGGTTTCAAACACGCGGCCCGCGACTTTCTGGGACGCGACCCGCAAACATCCTGCGGCTGCGAGCACCCGCTCTCATGCATCGAGCGCGACACGCGCTATAAATAATGGTTTTATACCGTCAATTTATTTCCGCTCGAAAAGGAGGTCTGCTCTTATAACGTTTTCACACATTTTGCAATATTCCGTGTGCTTCTTTTTTTTTTTTTTGACAGAGTACTGCTTTGTCTAAATATCTGCTTCTCAGCCCTTTTTTATGAAAATCAAGCGGAATGGCCCACCTGCTTCAAGTGCGATATCTTTGCTCAAGGGGGCACCTCGATCGGCTGCACGAACTCTCACTCAGCGAGAGCAACTGCTAAAGATGAAGCTACGAGCAGGGGCTTCTAGCTGTCATACAATACCCTTAGTAAACGAGCCGTTTTGTATAAAACTGCTATAAAAAACGTCTTGATAGCAAAAATTGCCGTATGAAGAGATATTTGTTATGCCCTTTGAGCCTAGTGAATTCTGTGACAGGGCAGGGAACGTGTGCTTGCTGCTATCGTTCTATTAAAAACTGCCAGTGCGTTGGTATTTTAAGGTGCGGGGTAAAAACGGTGGAAATGATATTTTGTCAACTACAGAGTTGACAAAGTACCATTTTCTGTGATACAAGCTTAACAAAACCATATTTTGGGCATGTAATTTGAACTTGGGAGTCGTACTTACCGCAAAAAAAAATGCCAGAAAAAAAATATTATTTAAATAAAGTACAAGTGCATATACTGAGAGAACGTACTTCAAGTAAAGTACAAGTTTTCTGAAGCAACTCGAAGTAGTACTTTAAGTGCATTGTCCTTAAATTGCTTCCCAACACTGGAAAAGTGTGGACCGGGTACTATACCTGAACAAGTTTCTAACGGACGCCGGGCTTTCCGTATGGGCTAAAATATGCGGTGCACTCTAAAAAAATCCCGGGCGTCTGATTTCCCGCACAACACTCGGAAAGCCAATCACCGCAACTTACAAAGACAGCTCAGCGAATGACGATGCCGAAACATATGTTCAGACCAAAAACCGCAGACTGAGTTGTGACATTAAGCAATTCAAAACGTTACGCTGCGGTCCCACGGCAGCCATCTTGAACAAGGCGTTAGTTCAATCAATAGATGGCGACACGCACTCGTGGGGTGGCCGAAACATTGGTTCACAGTGGGATGGCTCGAGCACCATCACGTTCCCCTCGTGGCCTTGCTCGCGCCGCTGCCAGCTGTGCTCAGCTAGCTCATGGCGAATTCGGGTGGTCAATCGCCGGCGAGCTCACGCCGGCGGCACAGGCAACGAAAACCGCGCCAGCGGCGCACCACGTGACCCTCTCCACCCGGACACAAACCGCCTGCAACTGGCGTTTTCGTCTGCCTGGGTCGCGCGTGAACTTCGTTAACTTCTTCCACGATTATTTTATGATACAATAGGCACGCTCTAGGCATCAGCAACATATATTCGGACTCTGAGATGTGGGTAAACAAATTGTAATATATT
The DNA here is from genome assembly GCF_016920785.2 of Ixodes scapularis. NCBI lineage: Eukaryota > Metazoa > Arthropoda > Arachnida > Ixodida > Ixodidae > Ixodes > Ixodes scapularis. The sequence continues at coordinate 115,141,226 of NW_024609846.1, read as the reverse complement.
TTGTTTAGATTCTCGAGGAACTGTTGCCATCTTACAAGGATCCTAGAAGGCTCACCAGCGTCGCCATTTTATATTCCATTTTCTTGTTATTACCTTTTTGCTGGAATCCTCAGCATTTTTATTTGACCCAGCCCTCTAATATAGTAATGCGCGTTCAAGTGTCGAGCTGCAGCACTATCAATACATTTTTTACAGCGGTGTAATAACACGCTGTGTCCCATAGGAAACTGATCTTGCGGAAGCTTCCTTTAAAATATTTTATCTTTATCTCCGTTGTTTTTGCTGTCTTTCTCGGACCACAGAGGGGTGTCTGTCTCAATGGCTTCGTTTTCTACTCCAACACGCTCTCGGCGACCATTGTTTCGTTTGGTTCCCTTTCCCGATTCGGATATGACGATTCCGGATACAGTCTGGCAGACAAGCTGCCCGACCTCTTGGAGCTCGGGCAAAAATTGTGCCGGTAAATTGCCAGCACACGCCTGAGAACTGCCACTTGAACGGCCCGCACTCGCCAGCCTTTGACCACGCGAACGCCCTTGGCGGAGATATGGCAAAATATTTTGCCGGGAAATGGCCACGCGAATTCAGTAGCGTGGCCCAGCAAACGGATGTATGCGAGAATGTCAGGCTGGGTATAAATTGTTCTCTGATATAGGGAGATGCGGTTCGGCGGTTGTAACGGGCTTTCGCAATAAATCTTACCAAGAAGGAATCAAATGTTGATTGACATTATAATATTCTATCAATGAAAATTTCTTCTGCAGGAATGCACGCTCAGTAGACTCAATCTTCCAAGACACCAGTGGAAGCGGACGTCAAGTAAACTGCTTCGCGATTTACGATACTTACCTCACCATTTTAATGACGACTAAAATAACGTCACGAAATATTGTGTTTCACGGGGTCCGGAAGATGTTGTAAAGGTCGTTACATTATAGTTTCCAGAAAGCAAACGCCGTTGCAATATTTTCGGAAGTACCGACACACATAATGTTTTAAGTAGAGCTTAGGAGGAATATGATGAAAACCATAAGAAGAAATAGGAAGACGTTTATTTGCAATGATGACGCTATGAATGAACGGCGTTTAGCGACGGCAAGTTATGAGCGTTCGGGAATATATAAGTTCACGTGATTGCTAACTATGGACATGCCTTTTTGTCGGGAGATGGTGTTGCGGTGATGACCTGATATCGGACGACCCGTGACAGACGAACAAGCAAGTTTCTTCTCAGCGAATGGTAAGTGTCCAGTGTCAAGCACAACACGTGGCTACCGACGTTGTCGACGTTTCGAACACTTACCGCTTTTCCACACTATTCAATCGGTGGGTGGCGAAACGTATCCGCACCTGCGGAGTCATGGGCGATGCGTACTCTAAGTGGCTGGAAGTTTACACGATGCCTGCCACGACGTCCAAACACGTCATTAACGTTCTACGGTCTCTTTTACCTACTTTTGCCCTACCGAAAATACTTTTCTCTGATAACACGCCAAATCTTGCTTCAAACAAAATAAACAAGCTTTTGAAAAAAAAAAAAAAAACCGGCATCAGGCATCACATTAGTGCACCATACCATCCTGCAACTAACGGGCATGCAGAACAAAAGGTGTGCGAAAAAAAAAAAAAAAAGCCCTTTTAAAGCTTACGGAAGAAGCAGTTCAGTGAAGAATTGCCAGGTTGTTGTTCCAGTAGCACGCGACGGCCTCATCTTACACGGTAAAACACCCGCCGAAGCAATATCCGGCGGACGAAGAGCCACACCCCTCGATCTCATGATACTGTGGTTCACGAACGAAGATCGAGAGATTCCCAGATGGGAGTAATTGCAGTTCATTCGGTCGGACAACTCGTCTACGTAAGGGTCATCCCATGTGAAACGTCCCAGACGTTGGGCTCGACCACCTCCGATTTCTAAAACAAAATTCCCCGGCCTCGGTCACAATGTCCGTAGCCATACCCTAAAATAGTTTTGACGAAAAAAAATTTGTGATGACGTGAGCGCGATTTTAATTTTTGAAAACAGCATGAAACTAGGCATCACTCAATAATTTACAAAAAATCAGCTTTTTTTATGAAATACCCAACAATATTTTTTTCTTAAATTTTCACGGTTGTCGGCTTACAATGTGGTTGAGTTTGTGCAGTTTTGTTTAATTTAAAAATTTAAAAAAAATGCATAATTTTATTCAAAAATAAACATTTTTGTTATTTTATTAAAAAATATATAATTCCTCCTGGGACCTAATATAACTGTTTACTGGTTGCCCTCTAGGTACATAACCTATAAAAATATTTTAAACCGCTGAATTAAACACCTTGCAGTAAAACAAAAATCCTGAAATTGCCAAAAAGTGCGCTTTGACGCATAAACAGCCGTTTATTCCACCCTGAGGTGGTCCAACAAAAAATACAAAATATGATGGGTTTGGAAGAACAATTGATCGTCTTTTGATTCTGAAAGTTTAATCAGAGTAATTTTTGTTTAAAGCGAGAAAACAATTTTTGAAGTTGAACTCTCGCACCACTACCCGGCGTCGCTTCTTAACGCCTCTTCCCCGCACAGCACGCCGCCTGCGACGATAGCCGAAGCGATTAGGTCCAAAGAAACAACGGAGTTTGCTGCCCGCTTCCCCTCGTCCCTCTTTTCTGGCTGTAAGGGAAGAAACGGCGGGTATCGTGTACTAATCGGAGGTGCCACCAGTGCGTCGCCATAGCAGGCACGTTGTGCCCTTTTAAAAACAATTAAAAACTGTTTGGGTGTTTTGTTGCACTACCTTGGCAGTGGCAGACAAACTGCTGATTTATAGTGTTCAAAAAATTTCCGAGGGCGGCGTTAGCGTTTGTATCATCATCAATCTCCGTGTCTTTTTACCTTCACGTTTAAAAAATATATTGGAAGATTTACTATCGATAAATGAATGGTTTAAGTACTGGGTCCGATTAATAAATCTAAGACAAATAATTCCACACGTGTAGCGTGATATAATGTGTTCATTATTCGATATGATTGAAATCAATAAACAATAAAGACGAAGAGGAAAATAACACACCAGAGTTCACTTCATGTCTAGAGTCACTAAATGAGCATTAAAGTATCGGCGTTCCGTTCCCCAAAATTGTTTTGGGCGCCGCCATTTTGGGTCTTGTTCAGAGCAAACGCAACTGCCGATCGTCATGATTCAAAAGTACGACTTCCTCAGCATTAGATGCGGTGCTAGGAAGCTTATGCAATATTGCAATGCTCTGTCGCGGGTTGTTTAAACATTTGCGGGGTATACGGAAAAGCGTTTCGTGTGATTTTAGATAAAGCTTCAGGTAACTGGCAACCATGATTTTAAGCCACAATATGGCCAAGTGTCGTTACTCTGAACCGTAGCTAATTTATACCCCTGTTACACGAGCACCCTTAAGCCTAGTTCACATGCAGCGGTTTTGGCCCTAGAGCGGCGCGATTTCTGCCGTCGCGGCGCTCTGGCCAGCACCAGCAATTCTGGGGCACGAGCGCCGCGACGGCAGAAATCGCGCCGCTTTAGGGCCAAAATCGCTGCATGTGAAACACGCTTTAACCGTGGTTAACTCAGCTTTAACTGCTGTTACGTGGCACCACAGTTACCGCACTATACTCTCGGACAGCTATTTCAGAAGAAGTGGAGAGCACTCGTGCACTGCTTCGATGTGTGCTCAAGATGTTCAAGCGCACGTTCGCCCATAGCTTTGACTGCATAGCCGGAGAATGTTGTCGGCCAGTATTGTGCGCTAATTGTGGCTTAGCGTAACTGCACTAAAGTGCGCCCGTGTAACAAGGGTATTACTGGCACAAGTGGAAACAATGAGGAAGAGGCAGGTGTCAAAAGGTAGTGGCTCGTGGAATCCACGGGGCTTACGTCATGGCCCCTCCAGGTATTACAAGCCTCTTGAACAAGAGCATGAATAGTGTCATTAAATAAGCTACGCGTCAGAGTAGCGACACTTGGCCATACTGTGGCTTTAAATCATGTTTGCCAGTTATTTGAAGCTTTATCTGAAATCACAAGAAATGTTTTTCCGTCCTCAACTTTAAACAGTGTGCGACAAAGCAAAGCAACATTACATGAGCTAATGCTGAGGATGCCGCACTTTTCAATCATGACGATCGGCAGTTGCGCCTGCTCTGCACAAGCACCAGAATGGCGGCGTTCACAACACTGACAGGGAAGAGAGTGCCGATACTCCAAGCGCGGCTCATTTATTTGCTCTAGTTTCCGCAAAACTCCTTCTCCCTGACTGAAACTGAAAGTAAATATGAATAATACACTATTATTATAGCTTATTTAGTTATAACCAACTATACATAATAAGAGGAGGAAGCGGCCGGGTAGGAGAAACGCGGGTTTTATGTGCCACCGTTCTAACCGTCTCAAAAGAGAGAACGCGCGAGCTTGCACTGGTTTAAAAAGAGGCATCCAAAGAAAGAGGCGGCTCGCTGTGCTCTTTGTTATTATGCGTCTAATTGCAAATTGTTGTGTGTATGTTTATACAGCCGGAAGTTAGTCCGCCTTAGTGGGCGTCTGACTCTCAGCTGTAGATGAGCAATTTAGCCAGTGCGGTACAACCGCAAACCTGGGGTCTTTAACGTGCACCACGCAGTAGTGATACACACGACCGCACGCCGGTACGCTGCTCTTCCAGATCGAAACGGGCAGGGGCGGGGTGGCTTCTGCAGCGCAAGCTTTCGCTCCAAGTGCTCGGAGCTGGTGTGCGCTAGACCATGCACTCGGCTACCGACCCCCCCCCCCCCCCCCCCCTCCCTTGTGCGTCTAATTTATAGACGCTTTGCAGCTGCTGTGCATGGGCGCCGCCATAACTGACCTTCAGTTTTTGTTTCCCCTTCTCACGTTTACTTCCCTTCATTATTACCATAGCAGGCTAGGTCATTGCCATCCTAGATTTTATTCTGTCTTTCTCCCCAGCATTGGCCTTTGTGGAGGCTCGTCCACACCTATTTCAGTGGCTCGGTATCTCGGTAAAACAACAGAAGGTCAGCAATGGCGGCTGTATTCTGGCGCGTGTGCAAAGCGTCTATATACAGGTATAAGTATTTGAAGATCGACGATGGACGTCGATCGTCTCGAGGTAATGTAACGTAATAACATTATATAAATAATAAACTTGTTGAAGGACTGAACAACTCAATTTTTCAATTCTTGGATTGTAATATGGCGATAGCCTATTGTACGTACTTACTGTTGATGAAGAGCAATATGAGGTGACGATGTAATCATTAAATGATGAGGCTCTATAAGGACGACGACATTAGTGGGTGTCGAACCACAATGTACAGTGCCAGACTTGTTTCAAGTATCGTGTACCCAAAGACTTTCTTCACCCGCAACAGAATATGGTAGAATCAATGAGGATGCTGCTTTACAACTGTACGTGGAACAGGAAAACTGCACTGTGCAGAAGCGCGGCTTATTCGTTAAAAGGGGGGACGGATTTCTAGCAGAATTCCCTGATTGACTACTTGGAACAAATGGCCTCGTTGGCGTAAAGTGTCCCTGTTCCAAAAGATTCTTGAAGTATACTTAAACCGCAAAGGAGTATGAGGCGAAAAATAAGAAAAAGGAGCCTGGTGCGAAAGGTACAAATCACCACCATAGCTTCTAATATCAAATACAAGGGCAGTTACACAATACACAAAGAAAGTTTTGTGATTTAGTTATATTTACACTCAAAGGCATTGATATCCAACGTATTCAGAGAGATGACACCTTCTGGTCAACCAACATAGAGCCTTTTCTACTCAAGTTTTACATGGAAGGCCCGACTTCCGCTGAAATTCCTTACGTAGACGAGTTGTCCGACCGAATAAACTGCAGTTACTCCCGATCTCGGAATCTCTCGATCTTCGTTCGTAAGCCATGGTATCACGAGATCGAGGGGTGTGGCCCTTCGTCCGCTGAATATTGCTTCGGCGGGTGTTTTTACCGTGTAAGATGAGACCGTCGCGTGCTGCTGGAACAACAACCTGGCGATTCTTCACTGAACTGCTTCTTCCGTAAGCTTCAAAAGGGCTTTTTTTTTTTTTTTTTTTTTTCGCACACCATCTGTTCTGCATGCCCGTTAGTTGCAGGATGGTATGGTGCACTAATGTGATGCCTGATGCCGTTCTTTTTTTTTTTTTTTCTTCAAAAACTTGTTTATTTTGTTTGAAGCAAGATTTGGCGCGTTATCAGAGAAAAGTATTTTCGGTAGGGCAAAAGTAGGTAAAAGAGACCGTAGAACGCCAATGACGTATTTGGACGTCGTGGCAGGCATCGTGTAAACTTCCAGCCACTTAGAGTACGCATCGTCCATGACTCCGCAGATGCGGATACGTTTCGCCGCCCACCGATTGAATAGTGGATCGTTTTCAGTTACTGTTCATGATGGCGTTGGACTCAAGGAAGACTTTGAGTCTTTCCAGAAAGTTAGCCCAGGTGCCAGGACTTTTGTCGAAAGCGGTAAGTGTTCGAAACGTCGACAACGTCGGTAGCCACGTGTTGTGCCTGACACTGGACACTTACCATTCGCTGAGAAAAAACTTGCTTGTTCGTCTGCCACGAGTCGTCCGATATCAGGTCATCACCGCAACACCATCTCCCGACAAAAACGCATGTCCATAGTTAGCAATCACGTGAAGTTATAAATTCCCGAACGCTCATAACTTGCCATCGCTAAATGCCGTTCATTCATAGCGTCATCATTGCAAATAAACGTCTTCCTATTTCTTCTGATGGTTTTCATCATATTCCTCCTAAGCTGTACTTACAACATTATGTGTGTCGGTACTTCCGAAAATATTGCAACGGCGTTTGTTTTCTGAGAACTATAATGTAACAACCTTTACAACAACTTCCGGACCCCGCGAAACACAATATTTCGTGACGTTATTTTAGTCGTCGTTAAAATGGTGAGGTAAGCACCGTAAATCGCGACTTCACGTCCGCTTCCACTTTTGTCTTGGAAGATTGAGTCTACTGAGCGTGCATTCCTGCAGAAGAAATTTTCATTGATAAAATATTAACACGTCAATCACCATTTGATTCCTTCTTGATAAGATTTATTGCGAAAGCCCGTTACAACCGCCGAACCGCATACCCAGCCTGACATCTTCGCATACATCCGTTTGCTGGGCCACGCTACTTGAGCTAGCTGAGCACAGCTGGCAGCGGCGCGAGCAAGGCCACGAGGGGAACGTGATGGTGCTCGAGCCATCCCACTGTGAACCAATGTTTCGGCCACCCCACGGGTGCGTGTCGCCATCTATTGGTTGAACTAACGCCTTGTTCAAGGTGGCTGCCGTGGGACCGACAACTCAGACTGCGCCCGTGGTCTTGCGCTCGAGCTGCGAGCACCGACCGCAAGACCACGGGCGATTTTATGGACCAACACGCGGCCCTGACGTCACACAGCTGCGGTGGCGCTGTCGACGGCCTAGCGCATGCGCAGACGCTTCTCTTCACGTGAATTCGGTTTCTGCGCACGCGCAGTGCCCACACCTGGTGTGGACAAACGCGGGCTTGTTTGTAAACACGCGTCGGTCTATAAATGCAGTTTTTATCGTACCAGTCGCTCGGCCAATTCTTGTGTCTCTACAATTGGTGACTCGGACGTGATACGCCGCTATGGCTCTCGAGAACGCAGCTACTACAAATGTCGCCGCCGTCACGTTTCGACTTCCGAAATATTGGCGAGCGGACCCTCTGGTATGGTTCACGCAAGTGGAATCGCAGTTCGTCACCGCTCGCAGTCAGCGCAGTCAGTGACTACCCGGCATCTCTTGTGGTTACGGAACTTCGCCAGCAGATATCCGAGCTTACAGCGCAAGTAGCAGCTCTCGTCTCCCAACCTCCTGCCCCCCACCGGAGCCGCTCAACCTCCCGGCCAAGATACTCTTCGTCTCCTAGGCGTCCACGCCAGAACCACGAAGGTTTGTGCTGGTATCACGAGACGTTCGGTGACGACGCTCGGCGATGTCACCAACCTTGCTCGGCGTCGGGAAACGAACTTGTCCACCACTAGAGGCATCTAGTGGTGGCAACCTACAACCCAAGGTCGCCTGTTTTTTACCGTCGATCGTAATACAAGATTACGTTTCCTTATCGACACATGGGCTGAGTTGAGTGCTCTACCAATGTCATTTAACCCCTCAAAACGTAGGAAGAAAACTCCTTACATTTTACAAGCTGCTAATAAATCATCGATTGCGACTTACGGAGAACAACCCCTGGTGCTGGACATCGGCAATCGAAGAACATTCCGTTGGATATTTTTATTTGCAGACGTTTCATACCCCATATTAGGTGCAGATTTTCTTCGGCGTTTCAATCTGCTCGTGGATATGCACAGCAAACGTCTCCTGGATCTAGCCGTTAATGCACTCATATGCCAAAAATCGCATATCGAAGCCGCTATTCATTTCCTTCCACCCTCAAGGTATGAAACGCTTCTAAAAGACTACACGCAACTAACATTGCTTAACAACTCTGACACGCCGGTGAAACATGACGTTGAACACCACATCGTCACCACGTGACAATGTGGTGACGTCACGTCACCACCACGCCAGTGTATGCTTGTCCTGGACGCTTGCCTCTAGCACGGCTTAAGATTGCAAAAGACGAATTTGCACATATATTAGACCTCGGTATTATTCGGCCCTCCAACAGTACATGGGCGTCTCCACTACACATGGTCACCATGAAAGAACCTGGAGACTGGCGATCATGTGGAGATTACCGAGCTCTTCATATAGCGACCATCCCTGACAGGTACCCGCTGCCACGCATTGAGGATTTTGCTGTATCACTGCAAGGGTTCAAGCTTTTTTTCAAAAGTGTACCTCGTGAAGGCGTACCATCAAGATCCAGTGGCACCGCAAGATTTTCCCAGAGCAGCTATAGCAACCCCATTCGGTATGTTCGAATATCTTCGCATGCCATTTGGCTTGAGAAACGCTGCCCAATCATTCCAACGATTTATCGACACTGTGGTTTGCGGCCTCACATTTTGCTTCGCTTACCTTGATTACATTCTGGTATTCAGTGCAAATGAACAACCAGCACGAGCAACATCTTCGCATCCTCTTCGATAGACTTGTCAACCAACGGCATCGTCATTAACAAAATAATAATAATAATAGTTTTATTTCTCATCAATGATGAAGGGGAGGCCGGAGAAAAAAGCTGCAAAGGAACAGCTTGACGAGTCTCCGGCCCCCTACAGTGGCAAGACAGACGGCAGCAAGAACAACGAACAAGTTATAAAACAGGGAAGGGAAATAAAGAATGAAATACAGTGGCTTGACAGTCACATTCATGTATACATTTTTAGCATGGACATTACAAATTTCACATGTATTCAGCTAAGGTCCAGATCATTACTTGTGAGGCTGTTGAGTAAAAACGGTAGGGTGTGTTTGAGCATTTGTTTACCATAATTTGTTCTGTGAGGGGTCATCTTCCAATACTCAGTGTGACAAGTGGGATACGCCTGAATATAACAAAAGCAAGTGTGTTTTCGGCGTCGGCGAGCTCGACTTCCTCGGGCATCACGTTGACAGTCAAGGAATTTCTCCCTGGCTGAAGAAGGTGGAAGCTATCGCCAATCTTCCTCCGCCGTCGAACATTCGCAAACTTCGGGAATCCTTTGGTTTAATTAATTTCTACCGACGATTTATTCCAAAATGTGCTCACACCCTTCATCCTTTAACTGACTTTCTGCAGGGCAACACAAAGGACTCCACACCGTTGGTGTGGACAGAACAAACTTCCCATGCTTTCAAACAAATCAAGGAAGATTTCACATCAGCTACAATCCTGCTTCATTCCCATCACGACGCCCCAATTAACGTCATGGTTGACCCATCGGATGAAGCCACAGGAGCTGTGTTGCAGCAATATGTCAAGAGCAAATGGCAACCCCTATCATTTTTCTCAAAGAAGCTCACACCGTCCGAAACGAAGTTCAGCACTTTTGGCCGAAAATTGCAGGCAATCGACCTGGCCATAAAACGCTTTCGTCATTACATCGAAGGCCGCGAATTCCACGTACTCACAGATCACAAACCCCTTACATATGCTTTATCATCAGCAAATGACAACCACTCCCCTCGCGAGATTCGCCATATGGATTTCATATCTGAATTTACCACTGACATTCATCACGTGAGCGGCGTAGACAACGATGTAGCAGACGCTCTCAGTCGCATCGTCATGGCTTTGCAAATTTTGCTACCACCATCTGTTGATTACCATGCCTTGGCACGACGACAGGCAGAATATCAAGAGCTCAGCAAACTTCGAACTACATCTCCTCCTCTTATCTTCGAGCAAATTCATTCAGAAACGCACGGCGAGACAGTTGTTTGTGAGATGTCGACAGGCACTCCCCGCCCTTTCGTTCCATCCAGTTTCCGGAAACAAATTTTTGATTCCTTCCACTGCTTGTCACATCCTGGAATACGCGCAACACCACGACTTTTATTTTCTAGATTTATCTGGCGTAGCATGAACCTCGACGTCAGGGCGTGGACCCGAGCATGCCTCCAGTGCCAACGCTCAAAGATAAGTGGACACACCAGTTTCGCCTTTCTCTTCCTTTACCCCTCCCGACCTTCGACTTAACCAGATCCATATAGATTTAGTTGGACCGCTGCCACCATCGAATAGTTATGCTTACTTGCTCAGCTGCATTGACCGCTTTGCACGTTGGGTCGAAGCCATCCCAGTCCAGAACATCCGTGCAGAAACGGTCGCCCAAGCTTTCATCAACGGCTGGGTGTCCAGATTCCGCGTGCCTTCATACCCTACAACAGACCACGGTCGCCAGTTCGAGTCTGCTCTTTTCCGCTAACTCATATGACCATCTTAGGAACTTCGAGCATTCGTACAACAGCATGTCACCCTATATCCAATAGACTGGTAGAACGATTTCACCGCTCAATCAAATCCGCACTTCGGGCCCAAGATACAAGACCGAACTGGGATTCTGCACTCCGTATTGTTCTTCTAGGGCTCCGCACAGCCTTGAAGAGTGACATCGATTGCAGCCCTGCGGAAATGCTCTACGGCACGACCTTACGACTTCCAGGAGAATTTTTTTCAAACGGACCAGAAGATCCAGCACCCGATCCTTACGCGACAAAATTGAAGCTGATAATGCGCACCATCCGACCTACTCCTCCCCACCCCCAACAACGGTCAGCCGTCTATGTCTCAGCCGATCTACATTCATGCACAGAGGTTTTTCTTCGTCGCGATGCTATGCTAAGGCCACTTCAGCACCCTTACGATGGCCCATATCAAGTCCTAATTCGTGGTGATAAACTTTTCACGATTGATATTAATGGCCGACAAGAAACTGTATCCATTGACCGCTTGAAACCAGCCTACCAAGAATCGTCACATGAAGCACATACCCGATCTCTTGAAAACACTGCTATCTTTGCACGCTCACAGGACTTTGCTTCTTCACGCGACGCCTCGACACAGCCACGAAGCTCCCGCGTACGTTTTCTGCTACCACATGCCCAGACATCATGAACATTCCCTGAACATGCTCCCATCTGTATTTTTTTTTTCTTTTTAAGGGGGGGGGGGGGGAGGCTATTATAGCGTGCATTTTATGATTCATATGCCGGGACAGCGCAAGACAGCCATGCTGGCGCAGGAGCTCGGGCTCGCCGCGCTCGAGCTACGAGCACCGATTGCGAGACCACGGGCGATTCTATAGACGCTTTACACACGCGCCAGATTGAGCCGCCATAGCCGCCCTTCTCTTGTCTTACCGAGATGCCGAGCCACTGAAGCGGGCGTTGACGGGTCTTCACAAGGGCCTATGCTGGGCACAAGAACACAGTAGCATCTAAAATGGCAATAACCTGTCCTGCTGTGGTAATGATGAAGTGAAGCGAACGGAATAAGAGGGAATAAAAACTGAAGGGCAGTTATGGCGGCGCCCATGCACAGCTGCTGTAAAGCGTCTATAAAATGCAGTTTTTATCGTACCAGTCAGTTGGTCAATTCTTGTGTCTCTACACTCCCAACCTCGTTCGTCATGACGCACAACTAAAACGTGACCTAAAAATATTCGCATAGGGAGTATTCGCTGGTGGCCATAGCTGTGTGCGTGAATGCTGAGCGCGTTCTGACGGCGAGCTTCCACAGTTCTTTTGCAACGTGCATTCCGCACCATCAAGATTGCCGGTCTTAGCAACCTATTAATGTGTGCTCGTTCTGAGCATGCGCTCTAAACAGCACCCACAAATGTGGCGTCCTGTGAATACTCCATATTGGCAGGCAGGGTGCACTGAAAAACTTTGGGCTACTTTCCTTGCGAAGCAAAATGACGGGAACAAACCTGGACAATCTTGAAGCGAGCCGAACTCTCGCTTGCCTCCAGCACCATCACTCGCAAATTCTTACCAGTGTAATAGACCGATCTCACCAAGCGACCGGCGCATGCGTGACGCCGCCGTAACTTTAGTTCACAGGAGTCAAAAGGCAGTGCACGAGAGTGCTCGCGCTGTCGCGTGCTTCGCACGCGCAGAGCTCCAGCGAGGTTGTCGCAGGTGCAGAAAGTAGGCCACCACACAGAAAGACTAAAGTTCCCTCGATGCATTGCGGCAGCGGTGGCGTAGTCATACTGACTGGTGAGATCGGTCTATTATCTTCTCGGTATTGCAACCAAGTTTGCAATCACCATGGTCGCACAATTCACAGAGCAGCAGGGCCGCTTTTACGGGAACCAATATCTTTCTTCAGCATCAACACGCGCAAAAAGAAACAAATCGAGCCAAATCAACCAACGTAATGAAAGTGGGAGGCTGGACTTAGACCAATCCCGGTATACCAGCCACTGCGAACCCAAGCACCTGCACAGCACTAACAGCGCTTCCGAAGGGGCGTGTACTTGCGACAGCTGTTTGCTGCGATCTATTAGATCGGATGAGGAGATCTTCGTCTAAACATCTCTGGAACGCAGAACGATTCTCACTGATTAAAGTAGACAAGCTCGAGGAACTGTCCTCTTTGATCACACCGCAGACGACGGCAGCCATGTTTGTTATCGTTTGAAATCGTAGCGGAAAGGCAATCTCGGGATATATTTTTTTTAAACAATGATGACTCTACCAAGATTATTCGTTTCTTGAACATAAAAAAAAAATATTGTCGATTAAAACGCTATTACGGCACGGGGAGACAATTTTACAACCAACGTTTCACACGTCAATCATCTTTCCAATCAATGAGAGCCAAGGAAAGAAGATTAGATCGGTCGAGAATCGCCTGCAGACTCGCAACTTCTCTCTTGCGTTATTTATTTTTTGTATATATATATATATATATATATATATATATATCGTAAAAAGGAGGTAAATGCTTTAAAACGTATTTATTGGACGACGTTCCGAGCGGGGACCGCTCTTCATCAGGTCTTAATGTATATATATATATATATGTATATGTATAAACGAACATATGCAGGTGAATAAACCGTACGTAATCCAATGAATCAAAGAATCAAAGTTTTCAGGAAATTGCCGAAAGTCAAAAAACAGCGGAGCCAGTACGGTTCATTCATTTGCATATGTTCGTTTATATCCTCCTCGGAGACCACGTACGATGGTGTGAAGTGCGAGAGCAGTGCCTCTGCTATAGAAGAGATTGAATTGCGTTCGTACGTGATAACTTTGTTGTTTCCGCTATAAAATAAAATGCGCGTGACTGCGTGACTTACAGAGCCCTTTTTACAACTTTTATAAGTTCACGTACGTTCATTTTCTAAATAACACAAGAAATTTTCCTCTTTTTATTAGATAACATAGAAATTCCTAAAGTGGTAATTCATTCTTTCCTTCGCGGCTCTAAAAAAAAAAAAAAAGTCGCATTTAAAGATTATAGTTCATTCTCTCTTTCTTTTATGACCGAACGAATGGTAAAATAAGAAACTGAAAATGAGCGCTATGGTTCTATACAATCAACGCCTCTCCTCTCACTCATCGCGTCCGCTTCTCCCCACTTTTGTTTTTGTTGTTGTCTTCCGTTTCTCCGCGTGCCCAGCTGAATTACTGTTTATAGAATCACAGATTCGGCTTTGAAGTAATAATAAAAAAGCTAGAGAGAACCAATCGCGACGTGCTTGCGCAACGACGTTGCGTTCGGTTATTTTGGGAAGAAAGGCGCTTCGCTGTGGGGAGAAATATTTCTAAAGCGCCTTAAACAAATCAGCTTATCGTATTCCCCGCCATGCACCACTCTTTATTCTTTATTCAGGTAGCTCCTGCAGCGCCGTTAGGCATTATTGCAGGGGGCGAACAACATAGAAAAAAACATTTCTGCATTTGCGGCACAAACAGTTTCAACACTTAAATTGTTCCAATCCCTAATGGTCCTAACAAAGAAAGAATTTTTGCACAGTTCCGTCCTGGTGGAATATTCGCGTATTTTGTGGATATGATCTTTACGTTGGGAAATATAGTAAGGGGGTAGAAGGTAATGAAAACCGTTAATACCAGTGTGTTTATTATAAATGCTATATAGAAATTTTAAGCGCAAATTTTTCCGCCTGGATGTCAGCAAATCCCAGCCTAATGTACTCTTCATGTCCGTGACGCTCGAAAAGCGGTCGTACAGCCCCAGGACGAAGCGTGCCGCACGATTTTGGATCCTCTCTAAAGCGTCTATGTGATTCTGCTGAGCAGGATCCCACACAGTGCAAGCATAATCTGTAAGAGGTCGAACGTAGGTAAGGTATGCAAGTTCTTTTATTTTTTGTGTAGACTTTTTTAGATTACGCTGGATAAAACCGAGTGCCCGTCCCGCCCTCATGACGACATCGTCAATTTGCGCATTCCACTTGCAGTCTGCTAATAAGGTCACCCCCAGGTACTTTACTTTACCGTCACTTTTTAGTGGTTCATTATTTAAATAATACTGAGTGTGAAGTTTATTTTTTTTGCGGGTGAAGGTAACATGTACACATTTGCTGACGTTTAACTGCAATTTTGATAGACTGCACCAGAGTTCAATTTGATCCAAATCAGCCTGCAGTTGTGTGGAATCCTCATCGTTTTTTATACATCTATATACAACACAATCGTCAGCAAACAATCTTAGCTGAGAGGTCACGCCAATGTGAATATCATTTATAAATATTAAGAACAGCAAAGGTCCAAGTACCGACCCCTGTGGCACGCCAGAGGTAACTTCAACAAAATCTGATGTTTCACCATCTAGAACCGTACATTGCCGACGCGAACACAAATATGCCTGTATCCAATTATGTACCGAAGTATCTAGATTCAAAAGTGCCAATTTTTGGATTAAGAGGGAATGCGATACTGTATCAAACGCTTTTCTAAAATCGAGAAACACACAATCAATTTGTTCACCCCTATCAACGGTAGTAACAAGATCATGATAAAATTCAGTGAGTTGTGTAGTACAAGAATAACCCTTTCTAAATCCATGTTGATAATCAATAAAAAAGTTCTGAAACGTGAGATGTTGCATTATCTGGGAATATAAAATGTGCTCAAACAACTTGCAGCAAACCGACGTTAAGGAGATCGGCCTGTAATTCGTGACATCATTTTTGGGACCTTTCTTATGTATAGGAGTAACATTAGCTAATTTCCAGTCCCCTGGCAAAGCTCCATTAAGTAATGACTTGTTAAATATTATGAAAAGGTAAGGCGCTATTGCGTCTGCACAACTCTTTAGAACCCGAGGGGAAATTTTATCAGGGCCCATCGCTTTGGTTTCATCGATATGTTCCAAAAGATTAAATACACCTTCCATACTGATTTCTACGGGTGGCATCACATCGTAATTGCTTGAACACATTTCTAGTGTTGTATCTTCTGGAGGCAGAAAGACTGATTTAAAATAATCGTTAAAAACGCAAGCTTTCTGCCCTGCGTCAGTGAGTAGTTCGCCATGTACCATTATATCAGGTATTCCCATCTGATCATTACCACAGAGCTTCATAAACTTCCAGAGCTGCTTATTGTTAGTTTTCATCGTGTCTTCAAGACGTTGAAGATAATCCTGTTTAGATTTTTTTGCGGTCTCTTTGTACGTCGTAGTCAATTCCTTTAATATCTGGAGGTTTGAGGCCGAACTTTTCTTTTTATATCTTGCGTACGCACGCTTGCGTTTTTTAATAATTCTTAATAGACCACCATTGATCCATGGTTTTTCTCTTTTCTTTAGCTTACGTACGTCAATACTCGGAATGTATTTCTCTGTGAGGCTAATAACTCTCTGTTTAAAAAGCATCCACACGTCCTCAACGCTCATTTCTTCGGCAATACATTCGAAAGAAAGGAAGCTCTCGCGAAGTTCAGAACTGATACCCTCATAATCACCCCTTGCGTACAGAAATACGTTTCGATTTGCATTCAATTTTTTACGGGGAGATTGAAAACTAAGCGTGGCCACAATAGCGTCATGATCGCTAATACCAGGAATGACGTCAACTCGTTTAACAATGCCAGGATAGTTACAAAATAATAAATCGAGTATGTTCGAGCCACGCGTAGGTGTGAGAACATGCTGTGTGAAGCCCAAAGTGTCAACCATGCATTTTAAATCAAGGTTTAAACGACTGAGTGATCCACAGGTACACATTTCGTCACTCCATATCATATCTGGAAGGTTAAAATCTCCACCAAGTAGTACACAGTCATTAGAAACACTAGAAACCAGATCGCTAAGTTGGCATAAAACAGTGGGGTCAGAACTTGGGGGTCTGTAGAATACGCCTACAATAAGATTAAAACCATCAGGCAGTCTGACCCGACACCACACTGACTCAACTGTATTTCCAGCTATATCTAGTTGGTAACTTTGTAAGGAGGTACTAATAAGCAAAAAAACTCCTCCTCCGTGCAGCGACCTATCTCTTCTGTAAACATTGAAATTGCTGGGAAAGACTTCATGATCAGGAACAGAGTCATCCAACCATGACTCCGTCCCAAGGATAACATCAGCCTGTACAGATTTGATCAAACCGGACAATTCCTCTATTTTGTTTTTTACACTTCTGCAATTCACGACCATCAAAACAACATCCCTCCGTGATACTATCTTTTTTTTATCAGAGGGGCGTCAGGCACGTTTCACGGGTACAACCTGCTCGGTCTCGGTATCCCAAGTAAACACTTTTCCGTTGATTACAAGCTTATCATGCGTTAGTTTTACTTTGTTCGTTACGTCCTCCCTTTTAGCTTTAGCGTACGCCCAAAGATGACGTCGCTTTTCTCTAACTTCCAATGAGTAATCGTCAGACAAAGACACGAACGTACCCTTTAACTTGTATGCTTTTCTCATGATAGCATTTTTTTCATCGAGGGACGAGAAACGCACCAACACCGGTCGTGCTCTTTCCGCCGAGTATCTCCCAAGCCGGTGAATTTTTTCTATAACCGACGGCCTAATATCAAGTTTCTTTTCAAAAATTTCTAAAATCACCTTTTCGTTTAACAATGCGGGCGTTTCAGCCTCACTCTCGGCCACCCCGTAAACGACAATATTGTTTCGCTTGCCCGCGTTTTCTAGGTAGCTAATCCTGGAACCCAAGGAGTGAACCCTGCATCCGAGGTCCTTGACTAAGTTCTCACATCTTTCGAGGTTGGGGACAAGTTGCGAAAATCCCTCGACTTTCGTTTCAATTGAAGATAACCGCTGATTTGTTTGGCGAATATGTTCGTCCAGTCTGTCTCCAATCGACGATATGCTGGCATTAAGGGCCCTCTGGCCATCGAGAATTGCCGCAAGCTGAGCTTCAGAAAACGGACCCGGGTTAAGCTCAACGTCACCGCTCAGCAAAAGAACAATAAGACAGAGCGAATCAAAACAGTCGGCAACACACTTCAAAAAGGCCCTCGGGCGAGGCAGCACTACCAGGCAGACATTATTGCTTTTCACATCAAAATAAAAACGGTCTTTACCAACCTGGATGACGAACAACAGGTGGTTAGGTCGTGGCCGCATGCCTGGAGTGCTATCTCGCCCACTGACGAGGTTGGCAAAAGGGGCGTTGCAGGAAGGTTCCGGTGATGTTGATGACACTGGGGCTACACGCACATAGAACGGCGCACTTTCCGCGCAAAGGCGCACTTTCGTCAAAATATATATCTAAAAAAACACACGCAAGAAAAAAAAAACGCGCGTTTCTTTTGTTGCGATCGCGGTTCACTTAATGTCGCGATGCTTTATCAAAAACCTACCAAAGCAGTAAAGAATCGCATCCTGTTAACCTCTCGAGTTTCCAGATTCTCGCCAGAAGATTGCGTTCGGGCATTTTGAGATGGCGCTATAAAGAGCCGACGTGTGCGCGAATTTTTATACTTTTTTTTTTTGTTTTGATATTTTTTCTGAGTTAGATTTGTTAAAGGCGGAAACGTATAATGCACGTTGTCTAGATTTTTTTTCCTTCGTTTTTCGTACGCACGACACGCAAAAAAGCGTAGTGTTTTCCAATTGTGCTACCGTAATGTTAAATTTATTTTATAAAAAAAATTATTTGCAATATCTTTTTTGTATTCTTTAAGGAAGGTATATTTGGTTTTTGATTAGATTTGCCCAAGGCGCAAACATATTTTGCATGTTGATTAATTTTTTCTTTTTTTTTTTGCGTTCTCGGGTTTACGCGAGATGCGCAAAAAAAACGCATTGTGCTCCTTGTGCTCATGTAATATCGATAGTTTTTAGAAAATATTATATGATCTCCCTACTTTTTTTTGTGATGCCTTGGATTCGGGGTAAGAAAATGTAAACGCGCTTCAAACTTCTTTTTGTTTGTGTAAACGTCGAATTTGTTATATTTGACTTTGACAAGATAGACCGTTATAGTGCACTCACGTTTTACATTGAAATCGTATCTTTCGACCAACGTTAACATATAATTTTTTTTTTCGATCTTCGGTAAACCTCGAGAAAGCAGTTTGAGAAGGTACATCAAAGAGGCGGTACAACGGGAACGAATTTCTACTTTGTCATATTGCCTTTCGTTCATGTTTTAGATTGGCTGGCTATTGCGATCGTGTCAAAACTGCGCCGGATAAAGAAATATTCTCTCTCTCTCTCTCTCTCTCTCTCTCTCTCTCTATCGTACACTTGTGATGTAGCGCACAGAGATGAAATGGACGTACTTATGCTGAACATTGCCCATTTTGCATGTGTGTTATTAGGGACGTAAGAGAAAATGAGGGAAGCAGATAGCGTTTGGAGGGCTTCGCGAAATTGAAAGAAAAGGCCATAATGCGGACGCTATTCGTACATACTCAGGCACTGGGTGATTGACTTATCGTAACGCGATTCTATTCCTGAATGTTCAATGGGATGGACCTTGCATCGTTTAAAGCAGCGTTACTAGATTACCTCGGTTGTGGAACTCTTGCCGGAAGGGGGTGTACCCCCCCTCCCCCTCATTCACTTCAGTCCACCTCCCGTCGTTCGAAGCGCCATCTAGATTTTTGTTTACGAACTGTGTGTTCCATAGAGTACCGTGGAGCGCCCTCTAGACGCTGCGCTTCGAAAGGTACGTATCCCATTGAATACACTGCAGTTACCGAAGCAGCCGTCTGGCGCGTCGAACGACGGGACGCGAGTTGTGGTGAGTGAGGGGGGGGGGGGGGGGGGGGGTACTGCTCGTGAATGTAGCGTCTATATGAGCAGTTCCGTAACTGAGCTAATCTAATAACGTTGGTTAAAAAGTAATACGAAAAGGGGGGTATGAGGAGGGCTACCTGTTTTTTCAATATTTACTGAAAACCACCGATGTTCGCCGTAAGCCTAACACTAGCTTCATGGTTCAGGGACCGAAAACAAAAGAAAAACACGAAAACATAGAGGAACCATAAGAAAGAACGCAACTTTAGGGGAACGGGAGAATAATCGATCTACTCTTCGTGCCTGCTTCTCCCTCGATAAACTAAATAATTCCGGAGTGCCCCGGCGCTTAGGCTAATTAACGCCGTTTTGATGCTAAATTCGTATCTCTTGAAAATTATGTGGAGATTTAACATTTTGTTTCCGCATCATCACGGTCAAAATAAAAGCGGCTTAGGCTTTGTGACGCTTTAGTCTTTTTACTCGTATAAACCGTACTTAGATGATAGTGGAAGGATTTTGTTTCGTGACGTAAAGTCTTTGCACGTCTGCTTCCAACGCCACCTCGATTCATCGGAGGCTGTGCCCAAGGATTTTGACGTCATCATAGTGCGATGGAGCGGAGACACCGATCGCACACGAAAGCGGCGTCAGAGTTCGACCGGGCCTCTTGTCCAATGAGCGCGTCGATAGACACTCGGCAACGGGCTCGAATCGAATGCGCCGAGAAACTGAGGTAGAGCAGGAGACGAGGGCGCGAGGAGACAACTGAACGCCGAACTCTGGTTCGAACGGGAAGTGGATACACCCCTATAGCCTCCTTTACTCTAGAAAGCCAGTCGATTCCACAACGCAGCCATTGAGCGCGAGGCCACCGGAAAAAAAGGCGAGGAGCAGCGCCGAACAGGTTACGCATAGGGTAGCGCAGAGCCACTTTCCTGGGGTATCCCTTCAGCCAGCACCAATAATACGCGCGGTAGCAGCCTTCCCGCGAAACGGCAGATCGCGACGGAGGGAAAACAAAAGGAGGTTACAGGAGTGTGGAGAAACGGGGGAGGGGCGGAACAGAGGAAGGTCGACGCACCATATTCTCCTTCCCCGAAAAAAGAAGAAAAAAAAAAAAGCGCGTTTGTGTTTGCGGAATTTACCGCTGGAGCATTTTTTGGCGCTGCCCGAGAGAGCCCCTGCGCGCCCTCTTCTCTAATCTCTTTTCCCTTTTACAACAGCCACGTTCTTTCGCGATTTGACAGGCTTGTTGGAGCAAAGGAGGCTATGGTAGAACTAAAGCTAGCTTCCTTTGTCTCCACTGCACTCGTCGAATGCGTTAGAACGCGGAAGGTTGGCGTGCGGCGTTTGAATATCGAAATCGAAGCCGTTCGATGAGTGCCATTGAGACAAGGGCAGCCTTTGTCTCCCATAGCTGTACTAAATGCACGCTAGAGGTTCAACCACCGCTAGTGTACTGATGCAAATTGAAGCAGACAGCAACGAGTCAAAAATTGACTTCCGGTGATCCGTTCCTATAGGAGAGAGGGAGTGCATTTTCTCCCTGCGCTTGATTATAAGAGCCAAGTTCGCAAATAATTCGTACTTACTAGGTATAGCTTGGAACATTTCTCAGTCACGCAGACGAGATCATTGGTCAGCTACGGCGTTTTTTAGATGCGGAGCATCTCTTGCTCGGGTCTATGTCCCGCGGCGTCGGCGTCGTAGTCCGCACTCACACTACGCATGCGCAACTCTCCTCCTTCCCTCTCTCCAACAGCTGCGCGTTACTCTCTCCGCTCTCTCTCTCTCTACCAGCTGCGTGCACTTCGCGTGCGTTCGCTTCTACACACACCGCGCGCGCATGCGCAACTCTCCTCCTCTAGTCTCCTCTCCTTCAAGTGTGAATATAAGCAGCGCTAGCGCGCTGCGCGCGTTCAGTTCACCCGCTGTTGACTCCGCTTCACTCCGTTCTTCCGATGAAGTGTGATGGAAGCAACAGTCCCGTCAGTTAGTGGGTTGGCGCAAGCAAGCGTCAGCACCACGTATACCCTATAAACTAGCAGCAACGTATACGTCCACTGAAGACAAAGCTGCGCAGCGAAGGGCACGCGACGCTGAGCGCAAACGCTTGAAGCGAGCGGCAGACCCTGAACTACGGCAACGAGAAGCGGCGTCCATTCGACGCTGCTCAATAAAGACCTTCGTTAACCGTTTCACCTTCGTCTACGCAATTAAAAAAATTACACCATCTTCCGGAGGGGAACCATGGAGTGATGCGGAGCATCGCGGAGTTTCCAATAACGTTCACGCGATGTGTGGTAACCTACGCAAGTTAACAACGTAATAACACGCAAGTTAACAACGTTACTAACACCGTTAATAACACCGTTAATAACGATCCGCGATGCTCCGCATCACCCCATGGTTCCCCTCGGGAAGATGGTGTAATTTTTCTTTCAAATCCATGAGCATTAAACATTATGCTAAAACAGCTTCAGCACGTATATGCCCCCTGCTGGAAAGCGGCGACGCCGTGTGAGCGCGAACACGGCGTCGCCGCTTTCCAGCAGGGGGCATATACGTGCCGAACGAACGGAGGACATCTGGAAAACCAAGTAAGATGGCAAGAACTACGCAGTAACATTGAATAAGTAACTCCCTGTGCATGAAGACGATCAGAATAAATTTAAGCCCGCGTAATATGGTCCGATTTGCAATGAATAAGTACTGTTTTTATCTTTCTGCTCATAAATATGCGCGAAGATGCGATTTCTATGTTCAAAATATAACCCGCCCACTCGAAATCTTTGAAAATCGGAATACGCCATTGAACAAGTGCCCGACGAAAACCTGCCCGGCGTAGGAAATAATAAAAAAAAAAAAACAGCTTTCATAGTCCATGAACTTTAGGCTTTACGTTTTTAATGTTGTCTAACCGCTCGTAAAGATGTACGACGGTTTCATTTTCATATAGTGACAGGAAGGGCCTATTAGCAATATACGAGCGTCACCGGAATGCTCGCGAACTTTGAACACGCTCTACATTCCTTTCAATCGTTAGTTTGCTTAGTATTGTCGCTCCTTTTTACACACCTGCTTTGGAACAGAGGTTTGAACCTGAAATATAGCAAAGTTTAACGTCGTTCGCTGGTAAAGAAAAATACTGTAACTAAAGCCATTACACATTTACAATGCTAGTAAAGGTAGATCGGTACGACTGAAATAACCCAAGCGATACGTGTTATTTTCCGGCGAAGAGTCAGAATTCACTTCGGTTTTTCCATAGGAATGTACAGGAGCACCACAAAAGTATGTAGGCTACTGTCTGCGTCAATTTGCGTCCCGGAAGTCGCATGGACACTAGCGCCAGTCGAACCTCTATCGTTCATTATAATAACTCTACGTTGTCTCCGCTGCACTCGCGGAACGCGTTAGAACGTGGAGCGCCGGCGTCCTGCCTTTGGCTCTCGCATTCGAACGCGTTCGGCGAGTGCAGCGGAGACAAGGGCAGCTAGCTTTAGCTCTACCCACTAATCCTTCCAACCAGGGCACGGCGTTCTGACGTCCCCGGGCGCTCTCGTCTACTGCTGTCCGCTGTAGCGATCGTTCCATGGAGGAAGAAACTGTATTAGATGCCCGAGATGCGTTGGCATTAGTGCCCTGGGTAGCTAAACTCGTGGAGCAAAACATTCTTCGCTTTTTGACGTAGCGGGGGGAGTGACCAAAAGAACGCCGCAAAGTTTCCTCCTCCCTGCGCGCGCTCAACTTCGCAACTTTTGACGAAAAATCCCCCGCGATCCCTAGGCGGTGCACGAGAGCACGAGACAGCGCCGGGAGGCGAGCGTTCACGCCGCTCGCTGTACGTCGTCTTTGGGCTCTCTAGCGCCGACAATCCCGTCATGCCTCGGCCAGGCGAGGAGCGAGAGCAGACGACGAGAGTTCGTCTGCTACGATGAGGCATTCGCACAGCGGAACTGAAAGAAAAAGTTGGTTTTCTGCTCGAAATCGCGTCCCGCGGGCCACAAACTCAAACGCGAGCTTGATTTGTAAGCGTCTGATATTTCACGAAAGGAGTAATCGACGGCCCGTCTTTTATTTGCGAAATTTGAGTCGTTTTGTAGCCGTACAGACGCTGAAACCTACCAGTGTGCAATGAAAGGCCCAGGACAACCACAGGGGCCGCGAGATCTAGCATCATTTGTGTATGGGTGAAAAGTGCAACATTTTTCGACAAAGCTCCCACAGCAGAAACCTGCGACGCATTCACTCAGCGTCCGGGAAGGCTAAACATGGAGACGTTGCCTGAGACTCAAGCAAAGTCATATCTGAACGGCAGCTATCTTGCCCCGTCATATTTTGTTTTGAGAAAGCTCTCGTTCTCAATGCCTTCACCAGGGAAATAAGAAGTCTTACGAAATGTATTGCTAGATGTTCCAAAGAACTAGATTTAAGCCGTATCGTTTCAGTGGTTCACTCATAATGCTATGCTTAAAACGAATCAAGCTCTTGCGCGTACAGTGCCATCAATTTCCTCAAGCGTATGCTGTTTTGTAGTCAACTGGTTTCGGAAACTTACGCCGTCTGTAGATATCTCTGACAGCCGAGTTGCTTAAGTGGAAGTCATCGCAAATGTAAGTTCCACGTTGCAGCAACCAACGTTTAAACGATGGCAGCGACTGCACTCTCGCATTCCCACCCATCACGTCGAACAAAAAAGGCGCTAGTTTCGGTTTGAGGCCGGTACTTTTCTACAACATCTATGGCGACAGCATCAGTCTGCACTGGGTGCATTCGGCAAGTTCGTTCGGGGCCTGTTCTCCGTGCAGCACTCGGCGGGTGTAATGCATTAGAACTCTCACAGTGCAAGTCTGTATCCCGTCACTGGCCTCACCGGCGGCCATTGCTTGACGACAGGCAATATGCCGCGTCCTGTCTAGTTCTCCCTTCGTTTTCGTCCTTGTTGCTTTGGCCTTTTACATCATGAGGCAATACACGCAAGTCTAAGGAAGAAACATGCAAAAATTGGAAGCTTGTACGCGGTGCTCGAGGGCGAGCATTTTATGACGTGCTGCGATGATTATGTCGGGTTCTTGGAGATCAAATAGACATTCGTCAAGCGTTTGAACATCGATTAAAAAAAAATTGGCCGGAGCACGATTGACTTTACCGACGTCGCTTGCTTCGGTTGCTAAATAATTGGCACGTCGAGCGACTGAACGGCACGCTCCGAGTTTCAGTTTGTCACGGAAGCCCTCACAGGAGTTCAAAGAAAAAGCTTTCACCATGAAGCACTATGTACAAGCGGTCAAAACGATGCGAAAATCCCCAGTAAAGGCATTCTAACTTATCGTTTGCTGAGCTTTGATGACTCCGGAACCACGGATGACTCCACAATAACTCTCGGTAGCCCTTGTCTCATTAAACACATCACAGTTAACGCCCAACAAAGTAGCCCTGGACCCTCAACCACACAACATTTAGTTAAACAAGATTGGTATTCTAACGCGTTTAATATTCTTGCCCACAATATTAACTGTTATTTGCGGAAACATGATAGAAGTTTCATGGTAGAGAACAACCTACTAACGTAATAAAATTGAGTTGTGTCAAGCGATGACTGCCGGTGGTGCCGCTCGACCCCAGCAATACAGGCCTCTATCCACGATTTAGCCTCCTAAGAAATCAGTGGTGCCAGTGCTATTAACATAAATCGTTTATTTGCATCGGTTCATACCTGCGGGATGTAGGGACGAGGCGCAAAATCGTACATCCGGCCAATATTGAAGCCGGTTTTCGGACGATATTGCCTCGACACTCGCCAAGAAGCAACGTGCTGTTTCGGCGACTCGTTTGTGTAATTTATTTCTTCAGTCATATTAATGGGTCCCGGGCCACTGTGTACACCCCAAAAAAGAAACGTACTGTGGTAATTACACCTTGAGGAGAAGCAGGCACGTAGCCAGATTTTCGTTTAAGGGGAGGGGGGGGGGGGGGGGGGGGCGCCGATGACAAAGTGCTGTATGAGGGGGAGGGAGGAGAGGAGGCCCCAGCAAAATGGAAAATTTCGGGGGGAGCGGGAAGGCCAGGCCTTATGCCCCCCCCCCCCCCCTCCCCTTGGCTACGTGCCTGACGAGAAGGGGTATTGTAGTTTTACATCTTTATAAAAAGTTGTAGGCATTATCATACGTTTTAAGAAACGTGTTTAAAAAATCACACATTCTTAAAGGTGTGAAGTTTACATTTCTTTTATAAGGTCCATCGCTACACTTATTAGGGTGTTAGTTATGGGACACCCCACTTACATGTTTAAAGGTGGGAAAATGCTTAAGTGTATATACCTCTAACAGAAGACAATCTCTTTCATGTGATTACATCGCGTGCCGATGAAACGATCTGTCGATGACACGTCGTTCGATGAACTGATTTGACCGCCAATGAGTGACGACTGCCAGTAGAATTTCGGGGAAATAATTCTGCCGGCTGCCGGGAGACTCGACCCTACCCAAGAATTACCCCGGTTCTTGTTTGTTTTCCAACATTCTGAATTGTATACCAGCTTATTAGTACCTCTTCGTATATACAGAAAAAAAATTAAAAAAAAGCGATGGCAGCCGCAAAAACTTCGACAGCCCGGTTCACAGTCATGTGGGAGACTGACAGGTGCTCGTCAGTCGCCACCATGCCTTGAAAGCTACCGGTTCCGAAGAACCGGAGCACGCAGAGAACTTGTTGTTCCACGGTTCGAGGCGGCGAACGAAGCTCGTCGCAGAGTCAACGCACAACGGCTTTCGATAGCCCGTACTGTCGCCGAAAGTCGTCGTCGGGGAGTTGAAAGGCGTCCCCAGTGGTCTCAGTAGCGACGCCGACGGTGGCGGAAGATAAGCTCGGCCGCAGCGTACGGCACCGCCATGTTGACAAAGTTTAACTTCGCCTCGATCCGAAGCGAAGATCTCGAGCTCAAACCACGGCTCCCGCAAAGTTCGGAAACGTCACTTTGACGTCAGCGACAACTTCGACAAACGAGGTTTCTTTTTAACACAAACTTCGGAGGGATTTTGAGCGTCAGGAGTTCGCCTAGGGACAATCTGCAAAGCATTAATTTTAGCTTGGCGTAGGGATGTAGGGACAAATGGGCGCTACGTCATCGGCGAAGCCGTTCAATCAGCGGGCTCCTCGCGCCCCTCACGCGCCGCACGCGCGCCTCGATGAACTTTGCTTTGAATGATTGACACCTCGCTCGGCGCGACGTCAACGTCGCGAGAGTCCAATTAGCGCGTTCCGCAACTTTCGGACACAAAGTTGTGCTTGACGAGTTTAGCGACCCTGATATACGTGCCAGCACACGTATTCAAAGTTCGCAACGTCGCCACGGGATGGCACCACAGCCCTAGCAACGGAAGATCGCTGGCGACTTCTCCCTTCGCCGATTTCGGAGTCGTACGATGGGGGACGGCGGGTGTATCACTGCGGCGCTCTTGTATGCACAACATGTATGCACAACAACGAAATGGCTGTGTCGTTTTCCGCGCATCGCGCGCACGTACTTCGCGCACATTCTAAGTGGCCTGATCTGCTTGCGAAAAGGGAGAAGAGGGGTTTTGGGAATGTCCACCCCACGTAAAAGTGCTGAGAGGCTGCATTCACCGTGCTTTTGTTATGTAGGGTGCACGGTCCAAGTCACCAGGCTCGATCTAAAATGGACCGTAAAAATCGACGCCTGCACGTAGCAATCTAAACTTTTCGTCAAGGGTGTACTTCACAGGTCGGTTTTTCTTGTAAAATTGCAAAGCGTAGTTCTCTTTCTATAAAAAATAGGGCCAAAAAACTTGCCAGGGTTTACGAAGGACGACGATCCAGTAGCGGGATGTGTTTGGCGTTCGTATTGATAGATGGCGTCGGGAGCAGTGTCCGAAAGTGCAGCCGACCAGCGAAAGAAAGCAGACGACACGCAGACGAAATCTGTTTGCAGCAAAAGCGCCACCGTTATTCACACGCGTATTCTTTTTTTTTTTTAAGTTTTGCTTTTATTGACCACGTTTATTTTTAACCGAAGCTACATTTAAAAAAGATTATGTTAATTTTAATAAACCACAATGGTCGCGAGCCGTCGCGATAAGGAGGTAGGGCCATCTATCAATACGAACGCCAAACACACCCCGCTACTAGACCCCTGTCGTCTGCGTCGCTGCCCGCCGTAGACCCTGGCAAGTTTATTGGCCTTATTTTTTACAGAAAGAGAGCTACGCTTTGTAATTTTACAGTAAAAAACCGACCTGTGAAATACACCTTTGACGAAAAGTTTAGATTGCTACGTGTAGGTGTCAATTTCTACGGTCCATTTTAGATCGAGCCTGGTGATTTGGACCACTTTATATATAGCCGCGGCGCGAAATGTTAACTAATTTATTCGAGAATCAGCTAGCGTGGCGGCAGCAGCGATTTCAGCACGCTTTTGGTCTTCTTTTGTATAGCATTAGCGACCAAGCTAATTGGTATTGATCCTTCGTCGCATCACAAACATTCCACCAAAGTGAAGAACTCCCGACACATGTAAGCCTTTTTTTTCTCGTTTTAAATGTGTTTCCAGGGCAGTAAATAACCGGATCATTTTAACCGAATGAGGTTATTCCAAATTCAAGGGTTGAGCATTTGGGAAAGCATGATTTTCGGTTGCAACAGGTGTCTTCTAACATAGCGCATGTTCCATGTATTCTACTTGACTTCTACTAACTCGTCGCGGAGTAAAAGGTGTTAACGCGCCTCCCAGAAGTTCTCCACTCTACTTGTTTGCTTCGGTGCTTTATTTATTGCCCGTAGCTATCGTTAGTCACTAATTGCCGTTCCGCAATTCTTGGGAACTGTATGGTTTGTCTTTTCGCTTTTTTTCTGTGTATGTGTGTGTTTCGATGGCGTCTCAACATATATATATATTTTTTTTTTATATTAATCTTAGTATAATTTGTTTTTCCATACTACTCGGGCCTACAACAACCGCAATACACTGTAAACTACTTATTTTTCGCGGGCTCAATATTTCGTGAATTATGTCAAAGCTGAAGTTTTGGAATAATTCCCGGTTCCTAATTTTCGCGACGAGGTGGGATCTCTATATAGATTCCAAAGTGTTTACACATTACCGGAATTGTACGAGGGACCTATTTTTCCCGAATTGTAGGCGATTCGCGAAAATTAAGCTTTCACGAAAATGAAGTCGTTTACAGTATTGCAAATTTAAAGATATATATATCGTGGTATTAATTAAAACTTGTTGTTGGCCTAATTGGTTCATGATGCAGTATAGAGGTTTTCTGCGCAACACAGGGGACAATTACAAGCGAGTAGACACGGACAAGCGCAAACTTTCAACTACTTTATTCGTGCGCAATCGACCACGAACATCCAGAAAGAGCATGCTAGACACGGACAAGCGCAAACTTTCAACTACTTTATTCGTGCGCAATCGACCACGAACATCCAGAAAGAGCATGCGCAGCACGCAGCACGTCTGTGTAGCGTGCTGCGCATGCTCTTTCTGGATGTTCGTGGTCGATTGCGCACGAATAAAGTAGTTGAAAGTTTGCGCTTGTCCGTGTCTACTCGCTTGTAATTGTCCCCTGTGTTGCGCAGAAAACCTCTATACTGTATCGTGGTATTGTAGACATTTTGCATATTTCACCCATAGAATGAAAATGCTACAAAATAGCTCAATATGTTGCCCCAAATTTAACATTATTTTTTAAAGTCTATACATGTATAGTCGAATAACACTCTGCCCGTATATCTCATTTCTTTCTTGCGTTGCTCATGAGAATGAGAAGGTCTTGCACGGGTGTGCTCGTATACTTTCTCCCCCTTTTACTGCACAGTGTGCCTACGCGATCGGAACGGTCCATCAAACTACTTTTCAACAACAAGCCCCCTTTTCGCTGGATGGCAGCTATGAAGTTTCATTTGAAATAAAACAAGACCAGATTTCTAGCTTTATACGAAAGCGGTGTGCCCTATTGTGAATTGGTCACGGGCTACTAAAATATTGACTTCGATATTGTTGTCCAATATCACTGCATGATGTTATTAAATATTAACTACACTAGTTTCCAGAGCTGATTCACACTGCGAGAACGTGACCGAAAATGTCGGAAGCTATGCGGCACTTGTGTTACATTGGATCAACCTGAAAGGATATACACCACAGTTTAAGTATTTCGTCCGCTTCATTCCCATTAATTTTCTCTTTCTATGCCTTTCCCCTTCTTAACCACCCTCGTCATCTTCGCGTGAGCCTTAATATTGACTTTTGCGAAGTGTTTTTCTTTTCTTCTCTTTCATCTTTGGCAATCAAAATAGAAAAGGAGACATTGGCTGCCGCATCAGTGATGCCGTGGGCCGTTCCTTCATGATACGAGTACAATCAATTGTACTTTTACTTCATAATTTACAGCTTTAATGTATACGCAGAGCACGACACAATTAGCGCCCAAAAGAGATCCCCTTTTTTCTTTTTCTTTTCAAATTTACATAATGCGATAAAAAAAATGCGAATGTGGTTGAAAGTATTTCGTCGGAATGAAATACGAAAACGCGTCGATGTCGTGCTAGCGTTGTTTCGCAGCAATCAACTAACTTATATCGCCAAACAAAATCAAATTATCCTATTATTGTTGCGCGCAGTATTTATTCAATACGCTATTTACCGTCGCCTTAAAGAGAGCCGAAAAAGGGCCTTCAGGAGAATTAACCTCCCATAAATTTCTTCGGCGAACTGACGTTTGCTGAAACCCTGTTTTTTTTGTGCATATTGGCGAACAAGTGAAAGTCAGAATCAATTTCACCTTTCCTTTGTCGCTCCGAGTTAGAGTCCCTGCCGACATCTCTCTGAACTTCTACGAGGAAATTCACTTTGTCCAGGCTCTACTTTGCGCGTTGCCAGTTTTCTTTCTCCCTCGTAGCCTGTAGCCCGCTCGTGCTGCTGTCTTTTTTTCGGTTGTGCTTTTTGTTGCCGAATGTTAATACACGCACAAAGAGGTTCGTAGAAGCTGCGCTCCTTTGTAGTCTTTTTTTGTGTGTGTGTTCGTTATTGTACTATATTCGGTATGAATGATTTCAAAAGAATGTAGATAATTTCTAAAGAAGCGGTAGTTATTCAATACTAAAATTTTTATAGTCTCAACACTACAGGTTACAGTCCTGGAAAGAGGCTTTCCTGGTTATTCGTGTATTTGAGTTGTACAATAAAGTCGCATAAAATTCTTAACTACATCGTTAGCTCTGCGAAAGCGAATGGGAGCCAGTCACTGGGCAAGTAACTCGACGAAACGTTTCCGGGGTTGCTATTTAGATCGATGGAGTCTTTACAGAGTCCGTTATAACAAGATCCGATTTGATGCGATCAAGGTGTATCCCGTATGGAAATCTTATATCTGGGCCATATCTGGCCATATCAAACATTATATGATTATATACGGCCTATATACAGTCTTATCTGGCCTATATACAGACTTATCTGGCGTATATACAGCCTGATATGGTGTATATACAGACTTATCTGGCGTATATACAGTCTTATCTGGCATATATACAGCCTGATATGGCGTATATACAGACTTATCTGGCGTATATACAGACTTATCTGGCGGCCGGTTTTCAATATATTAAAAAGTTAAAACAAGTAAAAAAAATTCTTTGTTAGAAAACTCTGAATGACTTATTGTTCGCGACCTAAATGTTGGCACAAATAATTCCAAACTTCAGCTTCGACAAGCTTAAGTTTAAGATTATTTGTGCTAGTTTTCGCTAGGATTTCAATGTAGCTTAATTATTTCAAAGTGTTAACATTACGCCCGAATAGACAATTTGCTAAATCCCGTAAGTGCCTCGGCCTGTACTCGAGGAATCATGGGTACGGTGTTTCTTCAGCTGCTTAGTGATTGAAAATTTTGAGCAATTCTATGGTAACACAGATTTGAGTGTAATTCGGAGTCGCCCTGAACACGTGCTGTACAGAACCCAAATACCTGCCATACCACTTTTAAAATGTCCCGCCAGTGTCAGTACTGTGCATTCCGTCCAACCTTCAACCTGGGTGAGCCGCAGACATATCTCTTCCATTATTATCATTCTCGTACAACTTCAAAAACGCTGATATTAAGTTAGAAACGCTAAAAATGTCATAAACAGCTCTGCGGAATCCGAGCTAAATCCCGGTTTTGGTTGTTGTGATTTCTCAGCTTTTAAGTAATTCCTGCTGAAACAACAATCACGAGAATGATAATATGTTAAGAGATTTCGGCGGCTCAGCCTGGTTGAAGTTTGGTCAGAATGCGCAATATCCTGAACGCTGCCATTGACGAAAAACTTAAAAGTGATATGACAGGTACTTGAGCCCTATGGGAGGCTTGTTCACGGTGACTACGAATTACACTCGAAACTGTGTAATCATGGAATTGGTCAAAACTAGCGATCACTAAGGAGCTGAAGGACCACCGTTTCCATAACTCCTCGAGTGCGGGCCGGGGCACTTAGGAGAATTCTAGACAATAAAAAGATATAAAGTGCTGATTTAAGGCTTTTGTACTTTTGAAATGCCTGGCCAGATATGGAATTTCCTTACTTAGCCAGATCTGGGATTTCCATATCTGGCCAGGGGTATCAGGTTATATCTGGCGTTATGAGGCTATATCAGGCAGATATACCATATCAGGTTATATGTGGCCAATTTTTGATATGGCCATATCTGAAATAATCAGATCTGGCCAGATATAAATTTTTTGTAAGGGATTTCTCCCATTTTTATATATAAAAGAAAAATAGTTGAAATGGATGGCGACGCCGGAAAATTTGTCTAGCTATCTTTTGTTTCTCTCTCCTTGCCGTTTTTTACGCGTATGAAAAGGGCAAAGCATCGCGTAAGAGACATTAAATAAAAGGTTTTTTTTTGTGTGTGTGTGTGTGTCGTTCTACCAGCATTTGTATCCTCGTAAAATTCAGCAAATTCTGACACCCTATTGACCAGCTTGTTCTGAAGCGTGGAGGATGGACAGATGATGCATGGTGTTGTTTCGGGGGCCAATAAATAAGTCTAGCAAACAAGACAAGACGGGCAGAATATGAACAAAAGGCGGCCGGAGTGTTGAAGACGGGATTGCTTTTACTGCCAGGTGAAAAAGAAAAGCGGGCTGGACTTTTTTTTTTTTTACGATGACTTGTTTTAATTTTTTTTTCCCCATGTCACCGGACAATTATGCTGGCGAGTATGTAATGTAAACACCATTGCTTGACTCACGTGGATGACGTGCGGTTAGAAAATGCTGCTACAGCGACTCAGATTGCCCCTAACTTTGGGGATATCACGACGGCCATATTTCGATACCAGTCGTGTGCAACTCGTACCTTCGCGTTGAAAGGCTGTGCAAATTTTTGTCTCTGAAACTTAAGATGATTTTTCTTGTCGTTACTTCGCTTTCTATCGGGTAAATCACGGAGTTCACAAGCCCAATCTAATGTGTCGGTTGTTTGGAATTGCGTCGGTCTGACTCTGACGTGTATACGGTGCCCCTTGCAGGTCCGCAGATTACTTCTAATCGATTACTTTTAAAAGTAATTTTGTAATAATTTTATTATATTTATTAGAAAATAATCGCGAGAGTAGTTTCATTACTTTTGGAAGTACCTGAATGAATCGTAGCCGCAAATTTTTTTTCTCCACTTTCTAATGGTGCTTTTTGTTTCTAAAAGTTTCCTGCCAAGGAATGCTCGGACAGAGTTTCCGACGGGAACGTGGTCTATCAAAACTTTTGGTAACAAAGTAATCAAATTGAATACCTAAAAAAAGTTTAAGCGTAAATGTAATCAAATGTTTTTTTTTCTTTTTTTTTTTTTTTTTTCGAGTAACGTGTACAAAGTGTACAAGACTGGTCCTCTATTCGATCTGTTTTAATCCCTTATGCCCGATGGCGCTTCAGTTAAACCGTTTTGCCGCACGATTATTATTATTATTATTATTTGCTGAGGAACTAGTGAACGTATAATGTTGGCCGATGCTTCGATGTCCCTTTGTCAGCCCATTTCTCTTTACATTGTTTGTGTTTTATGCGTTCAATAGCGGTGGTAGCTAAAGCGCACCATCAGAAGAACAGTGAGGCAGTCAGACTAACTTCTTCACTATTTCAAGAGCGTGTTCAAATATGTTCCTCTTAATACAGTTTTTATTCACACACCTACGTTTTCCTTCTTTTTAGGGTGGGGGGTTGTTTTTAGGTTGTAAACGAATTGACCTCCGCGTCCTGGCGGCATTGCTTACTTTCCAGTTAAATTCAAATGTTTAGCGGGAGGCTGATGTTTAAAGTAATTCTTAGAAACAGAGTGGCGATGTGGGTGAGTTGGTTTATGTTTTGGCAATATATGAATCAGCTCGCAAAACGACGAAGACGGGAAAGAAGAGATACTCAGGACGGAGCGCCGGCATATATAGTCGTATAACAATTTTTTTAGAATTCTGTTATACGACTACGAATCGTATAACAGTGATCTTACGACCTCCTTTATGGCTATTGTATAGCAAATCCGAGTTGCCTAGGCTAATACTGATATGATGCTTTTTATTGGGTTCGTGCGTGTGTTTGACCCGGGGGGGGGGGGGGGGGATATGAACGTAATTCTCGAGGCTTCCTACTTTTCATACTCTAGATGACCGTTTGCCAAAAACACTAAATAAATAATTAAAAAAAAAAATTTTTTTTAATAAGCAGCGGTTTTGAAAGCGCTGAAATTGGAGTCTAAAGGCCTGTTCACACATACAGCGGAGCGCTAAGTTAGCGCTACGTGAGCGCTTCAAGGAGCGCTCATGTGGCGCTTCTTAGCGCTTGATGTAGCGCTCCGTTAGCGCTCTGTTAGCGCTACAGAAGCGCTTTGTTAGTGCTCTCACGCTTCTTGTACCGTGCTTGCTGCTGCAGAACAGCGCGTGCACGGCGATTCCGTTGTTGTTGTTTTGTCTTTGGCATTGAAAGAAGAGGAAGTAAAACAGCCGCTCTCCAATCAAGGGGTCGGGCAGGCGATTCAGAGTCATGGACTCTGAGCGACTAATTGATTGGGTACGACCTCATCGCTTTCTATTCGATATGCGTGACCCTGGTTTCAAAGACACGCAGTTAAAAAATAATCACCTTCGAAAGAGCTCCTTGGCTCGGTCCCTCAGCCTGGGAACAAGGTTCGCCGGATACCCGTCGGTATCTCGGTGGCGAAAGATTACGCGCACCCAGAAGGCTCTTCTGGGCGTTAAATCTTCCACACACACATGCACTAATTGCGTATGTTAGAGCATTTGTCGCATTTCTATTTCAGCATCCCACATGTCCACCATGGTGCTGCTGATGCACACCCAACCACAGGGACCGCATTGCACGGGCTAATCCGCAGCACCGCGGTACAAGAAGAGCTTCTGAAGCGCTAACAATTAAGGCGCTACTGGAGCGCTAACAAGGCGCTACAGAAGCGCTAATCGCGCGCTATGTTAGGACTAAGTCACGCGCTAGGAAGCGCCACATGAGCGCTCCTTCGAGCGCTTACGTAGCGCTAACTAAGCGCTCCGCTGTATGTGTGAACAGGCCTTAAAGAGAACGAAGACGATTTTAAACATGTGAGAGGCAAACGCCTCCCCCACAACAACGTTGCCTTATGTCTTTGTGCAATTCCTTAAATGAATGTTGAACCAAACATTAATAATCTTGAATGTGGGATATGATGACGTCAGTTTCGTTGCGTGTGCTCGCACACACCGGCGGCTGCTGACTCATGGAAAGATAGTGCGCCACTTATAGACACTGAAACGTGTGGTTCAGCATCTCTTTAATGGCGTATATTTAGTTCAGCCTTTGGAAGCTTGTTAAAACGAGATTTAAAAAAAGAAAGAAAAAAAGTCGGTTATTTGGACAGCAGTTGTCTTCAGGCATGAGTATTCAGAACCTACCGCAACGCAGTGGACATTACCTCGTTTGTGCCTATGCAAGGAGTAAGTCGCCTGCTTCTTGCGCAGGAGTGGCGGTGACGTCAGAACGACATCGAGCTCTGATTGGCTTTGATTGAAAGGAGAGTGTGTAGACCTCAAGGCATCTGGCATTGAGGTCTACCCACTATTTTTCTCTTTCATTCAGCCAATAAGAGCTCGGGCATTCTGACATCATCGCAACCCCTGTGCGAGAAGCAGATGAACTTGCGCTCCGTATAGGCATTTATTTGCAAGTCGAGCCTCGTCAGTTTTAACGGCAGAAAGTAGCCATTATCTTTCGGATCCCCCGTATCTGCGCGAGTAACTTGGACGCAAAGATTCTGCACTCGGCTGACGCCAGCTAGAAAGGCCTGCAACGTCCTCCTTTTTCTCCATGGAACGTCATCACGGTGGGATGTGGCCAACTCAGCGACTGGACCCGAGCTCGACGCGGAGCGCCCTTCGACGCGTTGGTGGTACACGAGGCCCAGCAAAATGCTGACGACGCACTCACTCTCAATCTGCGTCTTCTCTCGATCTCACACCCTGCTGGCATCAAAATTTTAGTGCACAGGCGTTCATTATTCTGGTGGTGTTTGCTCTGCGCGCTTCCGCAATGGCGACGACCTCGGATGCTTTGTGTAATGACTGACGCCGACTCACAGTAAATTAGTTATATTTACACTCGCATGACAGATGACCCCCAGCGTCATACACTGGCCCCGTTCTCAACCAGGCTTCTTCTTCATCGTCCTTGCGGCTTGACACCAGCGGGGTGCAACACGGATTGATGATCATCACATCTCTTCGCCCTTAGTCGCTGTCGACGCCGTATCGACACACAGGTCGTCGTTCTCGGAAAGAGCGACGCGGCTGTGGCGAACCTTGCTGTTCCGACGATGTTGCAACCGGCGGTGGCTGCATAGGTCGGTGCGGCGGTGTTGAATGCTGCTCACTATGACTTGGCTGAGTTTTAGACGGTAGCTTGAAGGACTCGTTTATTCCAGGCCTTGTGGACGGAGGAGTACTCGCCCACGCCTTCCTTACGTGATCTGCATGACGCCGATGTGTCACGCCATCAGATGTCTGCACCTTGTACATCACATGTCCCAGACGTTGCAGGACTCGGGCTCCTAACCACTTAGCACCCACCCCGAAGTTCCGCACATACACAAAATCCCGACGACTAAACACTCTCTTTGGTTCACTGAACGCGCAGTAGCCATCCGCGTGGCTGTCTGGGTGAAGCTTGTCCAGTGGAGACTGTAATTTCCGTCTAACATTAGCTCCGCCGGAGTCTTCCCGCTACCAGCGTGAGGAGTTGAGTGTTGTTTAAACAAAAATCTTGACACCTTGCATGCCACTGTTCCTTCCTCTTGCTTCTTGAGGGCCATTTTTAGTTCCTGAACCATTCGCTCAGCCCTACCATTGCTAGCCGGATGATAAGGAGCAGTCTGCATACTTTTGATTCCATTGATTTTCAAGAATTCTTGCATTTCTTGACTCACAAAGGCTGTTCCATTATCCGACACGACTAGGTCAGGTGGTCCATATGACGCGAATAATTTGCGCAACTTTTCGATAATCATCGACGAGCTTAGTGACGGTACAATTTCCACTTCTGCCCAGTTGGAATATGCGTCCACGACCATAAGAAAGCACACTCCGTTTACTGGCCCAGCGAAGTCGATATGGATTCTGCTCCACGGCCTATCAGGCTTGATCCAGAAATGAGTAGGCACCTGCGGCTCACTCTGTCGGTTATGTTGACATTTTCTGCAGTGTTTCACAAAGCAATCGATGTCCTCATCGATTTTTGGCCACCAAACATAGGATCGAGCAATTGCCTTCATGGCCGTTATTCCAGGATGGTTCCCATGCAACAGCTGCAACACCTTCATTCTCAACGACTTGGGCAGAATCACTCTGTTCCCCCATATTATGCAATCTTGCTGTATCGAAAGTTCCTGGCTCCTCACCTTGTACACGTGGTACTCCTCAGATAGGTATTCTTGCGGCCAGCCATGGCGAATCCACTGCATGACCGTGGACAGGTGAGGGTCTTTACTAGTCTCTCTGGCCACGTCCACTGCAATGACCGGCGGTAACTGGACAGCTTCGAGGAGTAGAACATCTCCTGGAACTTCTGCTTCTTTCCGGGTGACCGGCATCGGCAGCCTGCTGAGGCCGTCTGCATTTCCATGGTCCTGGGTTCGTCGGTACTCCACGGTGTACGTGTAAGCCGACACCATGAGCGTCCACCGTAGCATTCGCGGGGAAAGCACGAAAGGAATCTGCTTCTGGTGTTGAAAAATACCGAGGAGTGGTTTGTGATCAGTTATTATGGACAAATCTTCTTCCACAGAGATACTGATGAAAATGGCGGACGCCAAACACAATGGACAACGCTTCACGGTCGATTTGAGCATAGTTCCTTTCGGTTTTGTTTAGCGTCCTTGACGCGTAAGCGATGGGCAACTCGCGACCCTCTTTATCGCGATGTGATAACACTGCCCCTACCCCGACTGATGACGCGTCGCATGACAACACCAGTGGGACCTCTTTCTTAAAATGATTCAGCAGAGAATTTGAGGTTAGCAAGTCCTTAAGGCCATCAAACGCTTTTTGGTGTTTTGCATTCCATTCCCATGCTGATCCATTGTCTAGAAGTCTGTGTAACACTTCTGCTACCTCAGAGCGTCCCTTCAGAAACCGGTTATAAAAATTTACCATACCAAGAAACGCTTGGAGCTCCTTCTTGTTGGTAGGTGCAGGCGCTTGGTGGATGGCTTCCACCTTGGCCTGGCTTGGGTAGATTCCGTATCTGTCAATCTTGTGTCCTAGGAATTCCAGACTCTCGACGTAGAACTCGCACTTGGAGGTGGTCGCGCGTAGTCCGGCTTTTGACAGTCGCGTCAGCACCTCGATGAGCACCTGGTCGTGTTCTTCCGTTGTTTCGCTGGCGATCAAGATGTCATCTAGATACGCCACCACCTGCGGGACACCTGCTAGCACAGTGTCCAGTTCTTTGGAACAACCCTGGCGCGACAGAGATTCCATAGGGCAGCCGCCTAACCTTGTACAGTCCCTTTACTGTGTTGATAGTTGCAACCCCTGCTGCCGCATCGTCGAGCACTAGCTGTTGGTAGGCTTGAGTTAAATCCAGTTTGGTGAACACTCGGCTATTTCCCAGTCTTGCAAAAAGTTCTGTGCTGGTTGGCAAAGGATAAACATTGTCTCTCACCGCCTGGTTTACTGTGCTCCGATAATCCCCACAGATCCGCAAGGATCCGTTCTTCTTTCGCACCACTACTATAGGCGTGGCCCACTCAGCATACTGCGTAGGTTCTAGGATGCCTCGTTCCTGCAGCTTGTCTGGTTCTGCGCACACGTCATCCTTAATTGCAAAGGGTACACTCCGGCATTTCAAGAACCTTGGCTGTGCACCTTCTTTCAGCTCGATACTGATTGGCGGTAGGGCAGCTCCTGGAAAAGACTCTCCAAACACGTCTGGAAATTTCGACACGACGCTCTCGTGGGCGTTGGTCACTATGTGCAGACCCACCACTTGGATCCCCAGAGACGAAAACCAATCTTGGCCTAGTGGCGTGTTTCCCTTATTCGCAACGACCAGCAACGGAAGCACTAGACTCTTCTTCTTGAAGTTCACGGGCATTATGGCTTTTCCCAGCACATCAAGTCCCTCTCTCGTCCACGTGACTAGCTTTGTTTGGGAATCTTCGAGATGGACACTTTGATGAGCTTTCAACTTGTTGAACTCTTGCACGGAAATGATAGAACGCGCAGCCCCCGAGTCGACTTCCATTGTGACGTTTTCACCGAGTATTTGTACAGTCACCAAGATTCGTTCTGGTGAGCTTTTAATCTGCTTTATGTTTAAAAGCTCGTCGTACTCATGTGTTGGACACATTGTCACGTTTGAACAATCTTCCACATGGTGACTGGATTGTCTGTTCCCCTTAGCCTTGCAAACTCGAGATATGTGCCCTTTTCCCGAGCAGGCGAAACAAATCGCGTTCTTGAACTTGCACCGACCTGGATCGTGATAGCCCATTCACCGATGACAGCGCGATGAAGCATCCGCTTTTAGTTGCATGCCTCTCTCCTTGCTTGGTGTGCTGACTCGCGCGGTTACGTCTTCTTTGCTTTCTTTATCGCTCCGCTTGCTACCGATGTCTTTTTGCTGCTTAGTTGTGACCTCTGCCGTGATAGCTAAGTCATACGCAGCCTCGAACGTCAAACTTTTTTCCGCGAGTAGTCGTTGCTGAACTACCGCGTCAGCAACTCTGAAAACCAGTCTGTCACGGAGCATGATGCTTAGTGGCAACTGAGCGTCACTAAAACCGCAGTTTTCAGCCAATTTACGTAGTTCCGTAACGTAGCTGGCAACCGATTCGCTGTCGTGTTGGTCCCGCTTCGAAAAGACGTACCTTGCGTGGAGTTCGGATGGCCTGGGGTTGACGTGGTTCTTGACAGCGTCGACGATGGTCCTGTATTCCACACTCGGTGGTCGAAGGGGCCTGACGAGAGTCGATATCAGCGAGTAGGTGTCCTGGGGGCTATGTTGCGCTTTTGCACTCCCAGGAGACTAGGGAGAGGGAAGTGACGTCAACGACACAGCAAACGCAGATTGGGTGTTGATTTCGTTTTCTTCTGTCAACATCCAATCTGCATTTGCTGTGTCGTTGACGTCACTTCCCTCTTCCAAGTCTCCTGGGAGTGCAAAAAGCGCAACATAGCACCCCTGGGGTGCAATATTGCGCTTTTTGGACTCCCAGGAGACTAGGGAGAGGGAAGTGACGTCAACGACACAGCAAACGCAGATTGGATGTGGACAGAAGAAAACGAAATCAACATCCAATCTGCGTTTGCTGTGTCGTTGACGTCACTTCCTTCTCCCTAGTCGCCTGGGAGTCCAAAAAGCGCAACATAGCACCCCTGGCCACAACAGCTGAGCAGTGCGGCCCTTTTGTCGATTTCGGTAACCAGCTTGTTCGCGGCGCAGCATAACTCGACTCGTTCCACATATTCTTCCCATGAAGAACCCCTGCCAAGATCGAATTCACCGATTTTTGCGCCGAAAGCCATTGGTTCGTTCCTTCGTCGCCAATGTAATGACTGACGCCGACTCACAGCAAATTAGTTATATTTACACTCGCATGACAGATGACCCCCAGCGTCATACACTGGCCCCGTTCTCAACCAGGCTTCTTCTTCATCGTCCTTGCGGCTTGACACCAGCAGGGTGCAAGACGGATTGATGATCATCACACTTTGGATTACCGGACGAGCGTCCACCACCTCCGTCAAGGTGGTACACACCATAAAAGCCAACCTCTTTACTCGCATGATCGACTAGGTCAACCGAACCATTTCGAACAAAAACAAACGCCTATCGCCCTCTCTGTCTGTTTGTTTTCGGTGCGGGCTTTTCGGAATTAAGCCCGGCGTATGTGCCTTTTGGGGCAAATATTGCAGCAATGCGCGAAGAGCAAGTCGTTTGTTTCTTGAACGGGAGTGGCGCTGACGTCAGAAAAACGCCGAGCTCTGATTGGTTCTGAATGAGTAATGGTGGGTAGACCTCGAGGCGGCTTGAAGAGCAGACGACTTGCTCTTCGCATAGTGACAGGCAGGATGAGAGCAGCGGCGGGAAGGAGTTTCCGTTGTCCAGCTTCCAGCACGAGTTTCCTACCTTCGATAGCAGCTCTGGGTCTCGTGAGCTTCGAGCCTGCACGTGCTGTCAAAGCACGGCGGAGGGCAAGGAGTGCGTGCTGGAAGCCTGGCATCCGAAAAAGACGCGCTGCCTTTCTCACCACATGTCGATGACTATATTGCGTAAGGGTTCCAATAGTCGCTTGCTTCCTGACGTGCGTGCGGTGCTTTTTCTTTTTATGTTTTCAGAATCATCTTGGAATCGGCGTACTCTCTTCACGACAGTGCCTTCTTTAGCAATATCGGAACTATCCTGTTGTTCGCAGTGCTGGTGAGTGATTTGCTTCCTTCTTATCGCGGTAGGCTGCAGAGACCTTGACTCTGGTCATTCGAGGTTAATACTTGTTATTCGGGAATTTACCTCCGCATATTTTGCTCCACTGTACGGAGGTTAATCTGAATACTCAGTCTTGACTAAGGGAATTCGTAACTGCTATTCGTTGAGGTATATTTAAAAGATGAGACATTTTGTGGGCTCTACTTGGAAGGTTTTTTCCACGTGAGATTTCGTGTAGCCGCCT
This sequence comes from Ixodes scapularis, assembly GCF_016920785.2. Classification (NCBI taxonomy): domain Eukaryota; kingdom Metazoa; phylum Arthropoda; class Arachnida; order Ixodida; family Ixodidae; genus Ixodes; species Ixodes scapularis. Next base: position 115,099,359 of record NW_024609846.1, on the reverse strand, counting down.
GACGGGAGGTATATGGATTATGATTGATGTACTGGGACATTATTTAAAGGCTCGAGAGCTCTTTTATCGGAAGTCTATCGAGAGGTTTGAAAAAAAAAACGTAGGTCGGAATTCATCGTGGGTATTGAGCTAAAAAAAAAAAAGTTTTTTCTTTTCTTTTTTTTTAGCGTGATTTTATACAGTTTGGGAGGAGCGAACAACTAGTTTTATTGAACGAAATGCGATTGTGACTTCTTAAAAAGAAAACGAGAGAACAGCGACTTGGAATGCTTACGATAAAGTCCCCGGCTACCGTCGCAAAACCCAAAGGTGCGCGAGCAAGCGTCTCACTTAAAGTACTGCTTTGTTTGGACCAGCCTTTGCTCACGAACCCTTATTCGGGTAGCAGGCTTGCCCGATGGCCGGCAAGCCTGTTATGATCGAGGCCCACCGAAGGCCGCCTATTTCTATGTTAACAGCTGACAAACACTGTTGGCAGACATGTCACACACATCTCGTCCGCAAACTTTTTGGCGTTTCAACTTCAGCAACTGGCCGTAAACGTTAGATGTTTGTGAACAGTCAGTGCTCCGGAGGACTACTCGGGACGCAAGAGAACTGAGGACTTTGTTCTGTTGGGGGCCAACGTTAATGTTTGTCGCGCTGGTGGGGCGAAGCCGTTAGCGAATAAATGATAAATTCTTCTCACATACGAGCAAAGCACATCTTGCTAAACATTTTTCTTACGCTTGACCTGCGCCAAACATCAGATGTTTGGGAACGGAACAGGCGGCACCATTTAAGGTAGCCCAATGTCGCCAAAAAAAAAAAAGCGTTTTAAAAAGTAATAAAAATGCTGGCTGTTTTTTTTTTTTTTTTTTGCCTTGATATCAGTGGATTTGCTTTAGACTATTACAAGAATTCGAATTACGCGTAATATATTGCTTTTATTCGAGAGGCCGCAACATATTCAAGCTGGTGACCGTTCGCAGTTGAGAGGCCACGAGATCGAGAAAACAAGTCAAAGTGTTTCATCAGTCCGAAATTTCCGCAGTGCTAACTTGTAGTGTTAGCTTTTTTTAATTGTTTGCTGACTGTTATATGAAAACAATCAAAGCAAAATTCGGTTACTGTTAGCTAATAATTGACTAGTAATTATTAAATTTGGAATACATCTTCATCGGTCTTTACGTCATGACTACGGCTACTATACAGTTTTGCACTATTCACCTATTTATTTTCACCGTGTGAGGGAAACAAAAATCAACACGTCCCGCGTAAGGGACACATATGCGGCTATTATGATGTCTATCACCAGCTGTATGCAGGACATCTGAGAGCTCAGGTACGAAGGCGTCTATCGATAAAGTTTCTTGTCGGTGCGACCATTCGCACAAGGAAGTCACTTTCTAAAGACGGATCTCGCACGTGCGTCTCAACGCGCATTGGAAGTCTTGAGACGGTGTAGCGAGCTCTAAACTATAAGTGTTACGTTTCTTGAACTATGTATATACGTTCAAAATTAGACGACGAGCAATGCTGATATATTGACCTATTGAACTACTATACAGGGTGTTTCACGTAAAAGTGATATTTTTTTATCAGAGAATTTGATATAAAAGTACTATTTCTTCGGGATTACGTTGTCCACATAAGGACATAAGAACGCAAGTGTTGAGTGTCTATTAGACACTTAGTTCCCGAAAAGTCAGCAAAAAAATTTGTTATCCTCTGGCTTTAACTAGCATGTTTAAGTTAGAAATTTGCAGCCGGTCGTATACAGAGGCTGAAGCAGTTGAGAGGCATTCGAAAAAATTAAAATTCTACTGAATTTCGGCAATCACGGCGGCGGGAATTCAAAGCTAACTGCAGGAGCAAAAGAGTTTCGCTGCCGAAGAGATGTCAGAGCGTGACATATGGTGACGCGTAAGCAATTGCTGTGAACACGTGACCAAAAGCTTTGACCCAATCCCAAATCGGCTCGCGGGAGTAGGTGGCGAGACGATTTGAAATTGAACCAAAGTGTTTGGGCAGGTGTTCGCAGCAATTTGCGCTTCACCACACGGCACACCCTTCGTCTTCTTCGCCTCTTCGTCAACAAAACTCTTCCCGCCCTCCCCCCCCCCCCCCTTTTTTAAGAAAAAAAAAAGAGAAGGGGGGGGGGGGCAGTGTCTGGAGTTCGAAAACTTTGCGAATCCTCTGTGACACGACCTTCCGGAGTTTTACAAATCTCTTCCTTCTTTCCTTTTACTTTGGTGTGCGCTTGTTTTCCCGCGGACCTCGTTAGTCAAAATGCAAATGACCCGAACACGTGATCCGTGGACCGGCTGGCTGGACACGGGGTCTAGTTAATTTTGTCAATCCCCGCGTCCGGCTTCCGTGTGCAAAAGTCAATGTCTTCGCGCTAATTTATTCGCTCCCGTAATGCCGTTTTCACTGATTAGAAAGTTCGCATTTCCTATTTCCCTTACCTATTTCAATTTATATTTGTATATTACGCCACCGTGGTCATGTGTTCGCAACTTTGTTATTTGATGTTTTTTTTTTTTTTACAAGTTGTGTTTGGTTTTTTACAGGGTACAGTAATAAATGCCTTCACAATAGGTAAGTTGGGATTTTACCTATATTTATAAAATGTGCACGCTTGACCAAATTATTTGATGAATGCGACAATCTACCCTATAATCTCAACTTTTCGGCAAAAACGACCCGAGATACTGTCATTCCGTTGATGTCACATCGCAAATTAGGTTCAAAGTTACGCCAAACTATTTTAGTTTAAAAGCCGTAGTCGAAGAGTTAGGAGCCCAATACTTTTTTCAAAAGTCCGCGCCATCGCCTGTCCTCCATGTACGGTACGCGGAACACGGCAACGGTTTGCTAAAAGTCCCCATCGAGAAAACGTAAGGTCACGCTCACTTCCCCTGCACATATTGCATGTGTTTGGTCTACTGTAATCGTGTTCTGAGTTTCTTCATTCGATGGTATGCTTCTGCTGTTACTTCGTAATTAATATTCTCGCGTCCTGCAAAAAAAAAAACAAAAAAAAAAAACTCGCAACTTTATATATATTAGGGTGTACAACAATATGGTTGCTACGGCATCGCAGGTCCGCTCAGTGTGTCGTGGTGGAACTACGATGCCTGGAGCGCGTCTGCGACTGTTCCGTTCAGCGCCAGTTATCCCACCAATAGAAGGCGTCCGCGAGAAAATTGAACCCTGTTTTTCGCACCGCAAAAATAAACTAGACATCGCGGAGAGTTCAAACTCCATCAGAACGTTGCCCCAGCCGTTCGAGCAAGATGCCAAAGTTTCAGGTACAACCGTTATCTTATTCAAAAGTTGTTAGTGATTTTTTTTTTTTTAATTTTTAATGGGAAAATGTTTAGCGCCATGGAGCTCCATGTATTCGAGAGCTCCGTGTGCCGCCATTTTTCCATCGAAATTTCAGAAAATCGGTCATAACTTTGGCGCTGAAACTTTGGCTTCTTGCTCGAAGGGCGGGGGCTAAGTTCCGACAGAGTCTCAGCTCTCCGCGGTGTCTAGTTTACTTTTGCGATGCGAAAAACAGGGTTCGGTTTTCTAGCGGGCGCCCTGCGGTCTCGAAGTGACAACAAATGACGTCATAGAAGCCGGGGTGTCGTTCCGTCGGATGTCGCGATCCTGGTAGTTGGTCGCAAAAGTTTCGTTGAAAAAAAAGAAAGAAAAAAAAAGCCCGAGCAACCCCGAGTGTCGTTGTCGTCATGGCGTCCCGTCTCTTGGCTTCCGAAGCTTCCGTGAACTGTCGAGCTGGAGAACGACCTGCAGCAGAACAGACGTCTGCCACATACGCGACCGCTGGTGTGACGCCGCCAGGATCGCGGCCGGCGACAGCGTGACGCTTCTCTGACGTCATCTAGCGGAAATCGTGAGATGACTTCTTTTTTTGACGCAGTATAAACACACCAGTAGGAGACGCGTTCCAGCCACCACAGTGGAACGCGACGAGTCGTAACGTACCCGGAGCGAAAGTTCGTCTGCTTCCTGAGCAGGGGTTGCGGTGACATCAAAACGCCGAGCTCTGATTGGCTCCGACTGGAAGGAGAGTGGTTAGACCTCAAGGCCAGGTATGCGGAAAGCAAGTACTTCTGCTCCTTTTGCAATGGTTCTGGTGACGTCAGAACGCTGAGTGGTTCTGAATGAAGGATAGTGGGTAGACGTCAAGGCAGCTTGCTTTGAGGTCTACCCGCTACCCTTCAATCACAACCAATCAGAGTCCGGTGTCTTTCTGACGTCACCGCAACTCCTGCGCAAGAAGCAGATGACTTGCTCTGCGCATAGTCGGTTACTCTCAAACGAAAATGTTCGAACCAGCTTTAAAGCTCGTACATCTCACGAAAGACGCGATGTTCGCTGCAGACACGATGACAGAATTGTCTACGGACTCATATATGCTTCGAACGTCTCTGCAGACAGTTTTTGTCTGCCCAATGTGACCCTCATACAAGGAACAAACACGCCCCAGACAGTGACTGCAGACTTTATTCCGTACGGTGTATTAGCAGTGTTACTGGGTCTCTTAATGCTAAGGACTGTGTCTGCCTGCACCGATATGCGGAGAAATGAGACTCTGCTGGGCCAGCCCCACTGCTGTCAGCGATTCCCGTGCGTCCGTCTCCCCACAGAGCTCGCAGAGCACTAGTCAATGCGATCAGGTAGAAGATATAATAACACGCCCCCCCCCCCCCCCCCTTGAAAAAAAAAAAGACACCTGCACTAGAACATTGAGCATGCATGTGAAAGGTCATGCTCAGTAGTACTTTGGTACAGATCGCAAGTTCAAGTGGAGAGTTTTTTTAGAGCGCATTTCTTAGGCGCGCGTTTCTGGGTTGAGCGGCGTTGGCGTAATCGCGCGCGTTGCATCATGGGACGTCACAGTTTCCCCGCTAAATTTAGCGGGAGAACTGAATTGGTGTTGAGGTCACACGACGCCAATTTCCCCGCTAACTTAGCGGGGAAACTTAACCCGTTAAATTTAGCGAGGAAAATTTTCCGCTAAATTTAGCCGGAAATTTAGGGATATGTTCCCTCTAAATTTAGCGGGAAACTTAGCGAAAATATTCCCGCTAAATTTAGCATGGAAATTTTTGCTAAATTTATGAGAAATTTACCGAAAATTTTCCGCTAAATAGGAGGCGAGGAAGGAAGGAGGAAAGGAGGGTAAGGAGGGAGAGGATAGGCATACTTTCCCGTTGTACCCTCCCCTCCTCTTCCTCAAGAGCTGCGCTCTAATTTTGCATTACAGAGATTTGTAAACGTCTTTCATTTTTCGTTTGTTTTGTTCTTTCTCGTTATACTCTAGCTTCTTTTCTACACCTTTCGTTGATTGATCTTACGTCCGGGATTCGGGAAGAATTGACGGACGGGCCCGTTGTGGCTCTCCCGCTGTTCCTGCGAGATTCGACCTTTGCGCGCGCTGCGGTCAAGAAAGGAGCTAGGCTTCGTTCTACCGTAGATTCAGACACAGCGAAGGAGGAGGTCGCGACGTCAAATTTTTTTCGAATCATCGTGCTCCGTGCCTCCCTCGCGTTGCCCGAATAACCGAATAATCATAAATAAATAACAATACCGAATATATCAGTATTGTGGATGCCTGATATTCGACTGCTTCCAGGGGCACGAAAGAGTCGTCGCATGGTTCGTGAGAACCGATGTAGAACCGCAACCACGTGACCGCACATCGAATATATATGAGCCATAGGACAGGGTCAATACATGGTTTGCACATGACGTTCTCGCATCATGCTGATGGACGTTCATACTTATTTTTGCCGAGACAAAAAAAAAACCACTCTGGTGCGAAATCCACGCTGCAGAAGGTATGCGCTCAGCAGCAAGGCCATTGCAATGGCCGCTGATGTGACGTCAGTGCAAGCCATGGATACAAAAGCGTCGCACAGTTTTCCCAGTAGGTGTCCCGTCGCAGCGTGAGAAATGGACGTCCTCCGAACCAGACCCGTGGGTCCTCCCCGCCACGTCGCAGGTCCAAGTTTGTACTTCTTGAGCAACGTGGGAGCCATCGGTCTGTCGGATCTGGACCTCCTCGAGTGCCTTGTGTTCAGCTCCCTCATCTCGGCCGTCGACCCGGTGGCCGTGAGTGAATCGTCTCGTTCAACTTGTCTGGTCTTTTTCGGCGCTTTTTTTTTCTACACGCCATGAGTAATTTCTTTCCCGTCCGGGCTTGCGTGTCCCGTCTTCCACGGAAACACTGTTCATCCGCCAAAGTGCTCCGTAAACAGACGGTGCGGGTCTCGCACAGACTCTGCTCCGCTCTACTCCGTTCACCCATGAGCTGACAGTGCGGCGGGAGCTAAGCTCTCGACGGACCGATCAACCGCCTCCTGTTCACCACGTGACCCCGTTCTCTGCACGTGGGTATCAACACCACCTAGAAGATTCGAAGCATGTGCACTAGAATCCTGACGTCAGCACAGTGAGATTGAGCGAAGACGCAGAATGGACAACGAGTGCTGCGTCAGCAATCGGCTGGGCCTCGCGTTGAATCAACGCGCCGAAGGACACTCGGGATCGGGCCCGGGTCTTGTTGCTGAGTTGGCCACATCCGACTATGATGACGTTTCATTATGGAAAGGGAGAGTGTCCTCGGGCCTCGATTATTCTAGGTGCTATTGGCGGGCATGGGCAGGGAGCGTGATCACGTGGCGAAAGATGGACGTGTGACTGGTTCAACGAGGACGTAGATTCCCTCGCACTGTCAGCTTAGGGGCGAACAGAATATAGTTCCGCCTTTGCTGATGCGGGAACCCTGTTCCCCCCTTCTGCTCTATCTGCAGGTCCTAGCAATATTTCAAGAGGTGGGGGTCAACAAAGTATTGTATTTCTTAGTCTTCGGAGAGTCTCTACTTAACGGTGAGTGCGTTTCACTAGTATGTTTTTTTTGTTACCGGTTATTTGACGATGTCTCTGCGCTGACGAATAGTCGACTTTGATGAGAATTGAGACAGCACTTCTCTTATCTAAAGGATTGTTCACATGTTTTTGACTGCTTACGACCGGAGAGTATAAAAACTGGTCTTAAAGAAAAAATCGTAAGGGTGCAGGCGAGCTGGTGAATATTAACCATGTTGATTTAACCTGAGACTGGAGTAGAGAAGAAGCACCAAAACGTAGAAGGGACAGAAAATAGACAGGACGACGTTTCAAACTCAGCTAACTGGTTTATTTAGTCCACTTTCTTATATAGTCTCAATCTCAAGGTCATTTCCACCAACACAAAACAACAAAAGGACAAAATCTATACAGTTCAAGCGCCACAGTCTTCACCCCACAATGCAAGAACGTTGACAACCTTTATGCCTTATCGCGTCGACCTGTAAAGGTTGTCAACGTTCTTTCATTGTGTGGTGAAGACTGTGGCGCTTGAACTGTATAGATTTTGTCCTTTTGGTGTTTTGTGTTGGTGGAAATGACCTTGAGATTGAGACTATATAAGAAAGTGGACTAAATAAACCAGTTAGCTGAGTTGGAGACTCCTGTCTATTTTCTGTCCCTTCTACGTTTTGGTGCTCCTTCTCTACCCCAGTCTCGGGTTAAATCAACATTGTCTTAAAGCCTCTTGTGACTGCTTGTATCCGCTGCTCTGGTCGTAATTAAGAAGCTTAAAAACCAGTTGTGGCGCAGTCGGTCGTAGTCAAATACAACTGTGTGAAAAACATTTAGTTGTTGTTTTTAACGCTGAATTAACGAAGACGTTAAAAGACTTAATTTACCGCAACTAGTCCTTTGATCTGTCTGCCTCTCCCGTGTTTTGCTCTGAACGAATTGTAATCCTGTTATTTTATGAAGTTATCCCCCAACTACATAATCCTTTCTCTTTAAAAAAAAAAACAACGTGACTTCCATAATCGAAGAGTTTTTCGAGTAGTTCGAATGGATATTCGAGGTATGGAATCTATTTAAACGAGGAGAGACGGCGAGAGACGGTCACATTTCACTGCAATTGATGTCTTGTTCTCTTACTCGACGTGTTTTCTGCCTTTGCCGTTGCATGGTCTTAGGCGCCGCTGTTGGCATTTCTCGTAAAAATATTTTCTCGAACTACGCAAAAAAAGAAGTATCGAAGTTTTTTAATGCGCTACATTTGCTCCCATCTCCATAACTCAGTTGTTCCTAACTCACAGAGAGTGATCGTCTGTCCCTGTCCTTCGTTGTATTTTCCTTTCAAGACTATAGTAATTCATTCGCAGCACGCTTGCATCCACTAAATACCTGGAGTTTTCGTTATCTTAAATATTTTTTTGTAATTTTTGTAGTTACTGGTTTTTATATATGTGGATGTACAAAGATGATACCGTACATACCTTGTTAAGTTATGAGAACTGCACCTAACTAAATATTGGCGCGATTAGTTTTATAATCTAATAAATTGTCTTAATGCAGTAGCTTAAACTAAGATTCTTGTGATATATTTTACTCCTGATTCAGTAAAGGTTTAGTCACTAGCAGAAGAATAGCAGATAAAGAGAGTCTTCCAAATTGTAAGTTTTTCGAAGCCGCTTCACAAAAATGCAAATGGCATAAAGATTTGCGGGTTAATTGAATCTAAGCAAGGGGGACGTCTAAAAGACTCTTGAGCAATGGTATTTCTTTTACAGAACATTGAATATTTTGTTTAAACGATTTGTATGGAACTTTGGAAGCACGTAAGAGAAACGCCTAACTCGGCACAAGTTTGCCAATCCTTGGGGCCTAACTCGGGCCTAATGCAATTTTGCTTCAGGGCGCTAGTCAGTGCCAGCATACTTTTCTTTGACATTTGAGGGCAAGTTCAGAGAAGCAGACGAACGTGCGCTCCGCATAGCTTTTCTCAGGCTCGCCACATAGTTGCCACAGTGCCAGAGTGGAGCCAGAGAGGCCACGTACGAAGCGAATAACCAGCAGTGAGGCATAAATCAGGTACCTGTTTGGCAATTCAGGCACAAAGTTGCCACTCAAAATCCGAACAACCTGAAGTCAAGATTAGGTCTGGCATTTGTTTGCCGATTAATGCCCAAAGTTGGCAGATGACAGCTAAACGAACAGGAGTGAGGCCTAACTTTGATACTTGTTTGGCGAATTGGGGCCAATAGACTCAGATTCGGGCCAAAGAAGTTTGGTTCGACCTTGGCTCCTTCGGGCTTTTTAAGGCCATAAATTTCAAAACGTTTCGGTTTACAGGCATTTCGGTTTCTGTGAAATTGTGATATGCAAAGGTAATTTAAATAAAAGTATAAAGCAACTTGACTGTCTGTCTTGCAAATATTTGTGCAGATGCTGTCACGGTCGTCCTGTACAACATGATGGTCGGTTTTTTCGGTAGCGACATCACGGCCAGAGAGGTGGGTGGTCTTTGGACGTTAAAACAGGTGCTTTCCCGTAATAACGACAATAAGGTGTCTTTTTTTTTGCGTGAAACAACAATGATAAGCTGCTCTTAGAGTAGTTTTGGTAGAATCACCACCGCGGCACAGAAATATTTTTCTAGGAGTGGCACAAAAGTGCCATTTCTATTGATGCACCGAGCTAGGCCAACACCACATAAAGGAACCTAAGTATATAAAAATCCTCCTATGTCTCCCGTAAACGTCAACTCACTCGGACGGTGCCAACTGAACAACTGGGCCCGAGTCCGACGGATTGAATGGCCGCGTTACGTCCGTGCTCCGGAGCGCGAGAGTTTGGCGCTCCGTTCACTAAGCCGACAGGAGCGCCGCCGGAAACTGACACTCGAGCGCGCTCTTGTGCGCCAAGTATTTCTCGGAAATCGAGTGACTTCTTCGCACTCCACGACGTCACACCACAAGCAAGATGGCTGCTGCGCTGCCAGAAACGTTGTCAAGACAAAGAACGCAGTCGGACCGCTGCCCCTTTTCAGTTGAATAGTGCCTAATCCAGCAGGTAAAAGCGGTTTGATTTGAAAGCCAATACAGCAGTTGGTGTTTCTGAAAAGATGTGTTTGTGCATCTCGCTTGCAAACGAATTCATCTATCCAACGGTGGCGGGCCGATAGCACAGCGAGAAGAAACGTTATCGAGATGAGAAGAGAGCTCGGCCCGCTGCCTTTTTAGAATGCTTAGCCCAGCGAAAAAAGGCACTCCATTTCATTTATTAGCCATTTTGAAGTGAGGTGGCAGGGACAAAAGGTACTTAAAGCACCTGACCAACGTCCCGAGGCCCATACAGGTTTCAGAGCGGCAACACAGATAAAAGTAATAAAAGAAAATAGAAAAAAAAAAAAAAAAAAAAAACAAGGTTGTTCGCACATTTTTATGCAATATAGTATTGTATTTGATTGGAAAGCCAAAACGTCAATTAGCGTTGCGGAAACTGTTTGTTCGTGCATCTTGGCTGAAAACGAATTGGCGTCCTATCTATTGAACGGTGGTGTGCCGGTATACTGCGCATCGACGGGTTCCGCCTCGCGCTGCAGGACGGAACCACGGAACATCTGACAAGTTTGACAGTTTCCTGCGTCGACAAGCGGTTTCAAGAATGTTGTCGTTAATTTAAACCTCAACAACATGCGTCGTCAATAAATAGATCAGTCAAACGGGCTCGAAGCGAGTCTTCAGTCCTTTCAGGGATATTAAAACAATCATGGAAACTTTATCACGTCGCCATCTCTTTTACTTAAGACTCTGCCGCTCCACACGGGCCTTAATTAATTTATCCTCGAAATAATTTTGGCTTCTGCCACTCGTATCCACGAGACGCCGGGTTCGTCATAACCGTGCGGTTATGATCTCGTGCAGCTCGTCGATAGTTTTGGTGTGTCGCGCTCCTGTACGCCATACGCCGTTTAGTTACTGCGCTCCGAGTACGAAACTCGGGGCGTCGGAGTAGGAGTGAAAGAGCGCGGACTTAACGCGCCCATAGTGAAGGCCCGTTCACACACTTGCAACCGAGTACGACCGACTGAGTCAAGACCGGTCTTTAAGCCTCTTGCGACGACTTACGATCGGGTGCGCTGCTGCGGAGCTGGTCGTCCGCGGAACATCAGTTAAACCGGTCCTGTCTCAGTTGGTTGTAGTCGAGCGCTAGTGTGTGAACGGGCCTCAAACGACGCCCAGTGAACGCAGACGCAGCCAATTGTGCCCATCTGTGTACGCCCTTGATCTCACTGTGATGACATCGAAATTCTAGTTCACGGTCCTTGATCACATAAAGAATAAAACACATGAAGGACGAACACAGACGCCCAGTTCAGTGAAGGGATCAGTGTAGGAAGTGCCAAGAATTAATCGTGGCTCGTCGTGCTTGGGGATATTGCTGAACGCGCCAAGTTATCTAATACACTGTGCTGGATGTGAAGCGCGACACACCGTTAGGGTATTATAGATGGAATCGCTCAGGTGGACACGGTTGTGTCACGATGGACGACGTATACTTCACGTGGCCCACGTAGGCCAAGCACTTTGGCCCTCCCTAGGAAGAGCTTCACAATAAGGAAGATTTATTAAGAAATAGCGAAGGAGAGGCAGTACTGCAGACTTGACTGTTTTTCTTTACTGGGAAGTTTGTCTTAGGGATAAGTGAATAAAGAAAGCCATACGACGTCAAAATAAAAAGTATAAGACGCGAATCTCAAAGTTGTCTTCCTATAGCTTTGCACGAACGAAGTAATGATATGCTAATATTCTGCCATGAACCAAAATGGACCAATCACAGAGTTATTAATGATACAATTATTCCCTTATTATGCTGCGCGGCGCGAGTATGAACGATAGCTTGGTTCCGGCGCCACTCACCCAACCGCTTGCTGCATAAAAGGAGCTTGAAGCACTACTTACCACTAGAGGTTCTCTATATCGTGGGAGTATTCAGATTTCTGTATTTGTACATGATCGCGATAATGCGGGGATCTTGCGTTGTCGCGGGGGAAAGCGAGAGATGAAAAATCTGCTCTTGACCCCTTGCCCTTCCGCTTCACGATGGCCTAGCTCTTCGGAAGTCGTCCCGTTTAGGAACGAGATGGACAAGTTGTTTTTCCTTGTTTGTTTTATTTGTTTGTTTGTTTTACTCCATGTGTAATGATGTCTGCTGATGACTATGCATGCCTTTATCAACTTTCTATAATTTGTTTCACAATAAGTTGAAACGCGGTCAAATGTTTGGAATTTAACGCAAACTAAACGCGTAAAGCTCGCGCCGCTTGATTGGAATAGCGGCTGATAGAACACGCATAGAACGAGGACAAACGCGACGAACTTTTGGCTTTGCTTAATCGGCCCAGTCAGCTCTTGAGGCTGGTTAGCCTGCATTCGCGTTTGAGTACAACCAAGGGTATGGAAACCGCTTGTGACGACTTCCGATGTGAGAACAAACTGGAGCCCATCAAGTAGCCCTGACTTTTCCTCTCTCTCTCTCTCTCTCGATATATATATATATATATATATATATATATATATATATATATATATATATATATATATATATATATATATATATATATATATCACGCATCATTATTTTGTCATAGGCTCGAAATAATTTGGAGAATGTTATAATCGGGCAGTTCTTTGAATACTGTGTAGATTTCAGCTCAATAATTCTTGTAAATTCGCCGTTTAGTTATACGCAGAGTGCAATTGGGTTTCGGGGCTATCTGGTAAAGCGTGAGTCTCTTTTCTTGTCAAAATTAAAATCTCTGGATCCTGGGAAAGTAGCGCCAAGCTCTCCGTATGGTCGTTGTTTTGGCCCATGGAATGAGCAGTTTCTGCTTCACGTCTCTCTTGATGAGCCGATCCAAATTCGCGGTGATAGGTTGCTTTTTGAGGACTTCCTTATATACCGAGATTTTCTTCACACTGGCAAAACAAGCGCACATTTTCGCAGCGCCTCCCTTTCTTTCTGGAAGAATGGCGGTGCTGATGCGCTGATTCCCTAAACATCGGCTCGCGATTTTGACTCATGCGCGTGTCCCTCGGTATGCGCTGGTTCGCCAGGTTCTCTAAAGACCTTCGTTTGAACGGCCTTTGAAGCGTTATGGATAGCGCATCGCATCGAGTGTACATATATATCTCGTCCTGCGGAATGCGATTCAATGCTGACGCGATCTTCTAATCTTGAGAATCGGACCGATCCGTGAAAAGCTTCGCATGCGCACGTCCTGCCTCTGAGAACAAAATATCCCAAAACCGGTATTATAACGTTTTTTGGGGGGTAGCCTTACCTTAATACCGCTGTTGTTACCACTATACTGAAATCGTGCCGGGAATATACTACAATCAAGCTGCGACACCAACGACTCTCAATACCACTTGTTTTTCCGGCACGATTCCGACGCGGTTTCGGCACGGTAAAAACGGTAACCTACGTGTCATTAGAGAGTTTTAGGAAACCTTTTTTTGCACACCCGATACGATACGTCGCGCCCTCCGGTATGAACTGCGCATATACGAGTGTTCTGCGGAAGCGCAGGCGCAGTGCGTACCGGAGGACCCACCGTACCGTATCGGGTGTGCAAATACGGTTCCCTAAAACTCCCTATTGAGGAGTTTTTGTTGATTGTTCCTCCAACTTTGAACTTTGAACTTTATTTCAGCAACATTATGCCGAGGACACCGGACAAAAAGCTAACAGAAGCTAGCTTGACTGGGTCCGGTGCCCTTGCATCTATACAGGGAACACAATCATATTTAAACAATCCTAAATATTTCTTACAATATTCAAATCAAACAATTTAAAATGTTCCTATAAAATTTTAAAATCACCGACACTAGAGAACAATTTTTTTTTTCTTAATTTAACAACACAAAAAAGTACGCAATGTTTTCTTAGTTATACAATGGATATCGATGCGGTTCATTACAATGTTGTTAAGCAATGTAGGTAGACTATGAGCAAGAGACTGCAGTGCATAATTTGTACGAAAATGGGGAACCTTCCAGAATTCTCTACGACGAACATCGAAGACTGATTCACGCTCAGTCAGGTTTGCTAGCTGTGACAAAAAAGCAATAAACTCCAAAGTTGAAAAGGCGTAAGAAAATAGCAAACGATAGTCATATATACAAGAAAATAGGGAGTTTTAGAATAGCGCACGCTAAAGCTTTGCGTACGCAAAGAATAGCGTCGTCGCCACTGCGCATGCTCCGAACGCAAACCAGGTTTTGCGCTTTGCGTGCGCAATTTTAGCGTGCGCTATTTCTCGGAAATAGCGTGCGTACGCAAAGAGTCTTTGCGCTTCTCCAAGGAGGATTCGTGATGAGAAGTTGGCTGAAGCCAAGACGAGCACAGTTAAAAAAAATGGCGGCTTCCAGGATTATGTCAGCGGCTGTTTTGGCGGCGTCGTGAGTGCGACGTCGACGGCATCCTCGCGACTGCGATTTTCAATAGGGACGACATTGTACTCGGTTTGGCAACGATCACCGATAGCTTGATGTTTGTGACGCGCGAACATTTCTCGACGAAGGTGTGATGTGCGAAGGTCAGTACGCGAGACCTCTCTTGCCGAAGCGACGCAAGCGGACACGACCGGTCAACCGCTCGCGTCGTATTCTCACGTTTAAACAAATGTAAAATAATACTCTGGACCAAAAAACTTGTTTTTTTCTCAAGTTACAGCATTTCATGTGTGAAATAAAAATTGTTACTCTATCTTGGTGGCGTTGCAAGCGCGAGATGCTTGGGCTTTTGCGTCGCGACGGAGAAACGCTATTCTAAAACTTTCTTGCGTCGCGTGCGCTAATACAAGCGCTAAATTTAGCGCTAGCGTGCGCTGAAATTGCGTACGTTATTCTAAAACTCCCTATTAGGGAGTTTTAGAATAGCGCACGCTAAAGCTTTGCGTACGCAAAGAATAGCGTCGTCGCCACTGCGCATGCTCCGAACGCAAACCAGGTTTTGCGCTTTGCGTGCGCAATTTTAGCGTGCGCTATTTCTCGGAAATAGCGTGCGTACGCAAAGAGCCTTTGCGCTTTTCCAAGAAAAATTCATGATGAGAAGTTAGCTAAAGCCAAGACGAGCAGAGTTAAGCAAAAATGGCGGCTTCCAGGATTATATCGGCGGCTGCTTTGGCGGCGTCGTGAGTGCGACGTCGGCGGCATCCTCGCGACTGCGATTTTCAATACGAGACGAAATTGTACTCGGTTTGGCAACGATCACCGGCAACATGATGCTTGCGACGCGCGAACACTTCTCGGCGAAGGTACGATGTGCGAAGGTCAGTACACGAGACCTCTCTTGCCGAGACGACGCAAGCGGGCACGACCGGTCAACCGCTCGAACCTAAAGTGGTACTCTGGACCAAAAAGCTTGTTTCTTTCTAAAGTTACAGCATTTCGTGAGTGAAATAAAAATTGTGACTGTATCTTGGTGGCGTCGCAAGCGCGAGATGCTTGGGCTTTTGCGTCGCGACGGAGTAACGCTATTCTAAAACTCTCTTGCGTCGCGGGCGCTAATACAAGCGCTAAATTTAGCGCTAGCGTGCGCTGAAATTGCGCACGTTATTCTAAAACTCTCTAATCTCATGATATTGTAGCTCAAATATAATGGTTCAGCATGTGTGTCGTACGAAACATTAGCAATGAAACGAATAATTTTTTTGAAGAGTTATTAGTTTGTTGACGTTACTTTTGGTCTTTGTGCCGCAAACTAAATGGTAGTAGTTGATTTGTGAGCCGAACAGAGCATGATAAATTTGAATCTTAACTTTTGTAGGAAAAAGAGAGCGCCAGTGACCGATGATGCCAGCTACCTTTGCCAGTTTGTGAGTTATAAATTCTATATGTTGATCCCATTACATAAACTCTCAAAACAATTATGCCTAGCGTTTTATGATGACTTAATTTTAAGAGCATAACTAGCATCAATATGTTTATTTGTCGATGAGGATTCCCGATAATGACACGATGAAAGAGCAAAGGCGCCGGCGGAGTATGCGGTATCGTTATCAGAGCTATCGTAACTTATTTATTAAAACTCCCTATAGTAAAATTGCTTTTTTTTTAATAGGAAACAATCTCTCCGTTGAAACTCTAACACCACGTTCCATCAAAAATATGTTTGGGTAAATTTGTTGATCATGACTAGATGTGTAGCTATTAAAATAAGTTTTTTTTTTTACTTTTTTTTTGGTTGGGGGGAGGGGAGGGGTGAATACATTTTATTTTACGTTACTTGATTGTAATCTTCTGCCTTCCTCTGCCAAAGGTAAAACAAAACGGGTGGGCCTGATCAAGCCAACCTATGTTGGCTTTTTGCCCATTCCCCGTCACCTGTGCGTATGTATGGACGGAATAAACGGAATTTGAATTTGAGAAAAAAAGAGCAACAAAGCTTCTGGTACAACTAAGTCACAATATCACAAACCCCCTAAATTGGGGTAAAAGAGTCGACGTCCTAGTTCCACCTAAAGATTTTTTTTTGCGTTTTGGTAGTTTTTATGGGCATGCTGTCATTTTTGTTTGAGATTTGTTTTCAGCAACTATTTTAAAGAATCTTAATTTCGCCGTTTTTTTCTTTTTTTTTGTAGATAGTTATTTATTTTTATGCCACCCTCCCATTTTTATAGTTTGTGCAAATCCGTTGTAAAATATTGTAAATAATTAAAACAGGGAGGATAGGACCGCACTCACGTTGCTCTCTTCTCTTCTTTTATATTGTACACACTTGAAACCTGCATTCAGATTACTTGACCCCAATATCTGTCAGTGACCTGTACCACGAGATATAACTAAACTTACGACATGGAGTGACTAAGAGAGCTCTCCTCGTAAAACCGCTGAAACGGCACGTCTGTCATTAGATCACGATTTTTACGAGATACAAGTACAACATTTCAAGCAAAGGACACGACGCACTTCAGAATTCTACAAATATCAAAGATTGTGTAAGCCAAGCCTCCGTATAGTCAAGCCATAAAAGAAGGACGGATATATCAAACAGGGTTTGCACCGAAAACGGCGCATCTAAGCTGCTTATAAGTTATTCTCTGCTATATTTTTTTTTTATATATATATTAACTTCAGTTGGTACGTGCCTTACACTCTGTCTTTTTTTTTTTTTTTTTTTTAATTTTGCGTACCGCTATCACGCGGTACCCAGACCAGAGTGGCAAATCTCGTTTCTGCAAAAGAGCATTTTTTTGTTGTTGTTTTGCTTTTATTATTTTATCAAAATGCGGTGCATGTCCGCGAAGCTCTAATGGCCTTTTAACATTGCTCGTCAGGATAACAAAAAAAAAGTTTTCTGTCGACATGACCCGCCTTCGACAGTACCCCTTTCTTACGGGCAACGTTTTGGTCTCTCGTTGAAGACGCTCGAGCATTTTGCTGACAAGATTATCTCGCATGACCAGACACGCAGTGTTTGCTGTTCTCTAATCTAGAGGGACGGTATGGTGGAAAAACAACCACCAGACCCTTGCTTAAGAGCACGTACAACCTTGTAAGCAAGCTTTGTTAATTGTGAGCTTCACCATCCCATCAAAAGAAGACACGAAAAAGTTGGGTACAAGCGTCACTTTCATACGCCGGTATATTGTTTTGTTGGTGAACAGAACTGTCATTGTTACACTAGCAGCATACGTCATAATAGAATGAATAGCAGGATAAGTTGGCGAGCGTTCCTGGCGAAGACAGTGCGAATAGAATCGAGGATGAAAGGAGAGCTAGAGGGGCCATACCAAGCGCTGAGTAATAGCTGAAAGTCTCTTTGAAAAAGAACGCAAATATCACTTTTGCTCGGGGTAAGTGTGCGCGAGCCCAGTACACATGGTACCCTTACATATTTCGTTTAAGTCTCCCAGCTTGAGACCACTCCAAGCAAAGCGGACACCGTTGGAAGCGGACAAAAGCTAGCTCGAATTTAGAAGAAATACGCAAGCTTGATCATTCTGTCAAGAACCGGGGAGCACAGAACGTGTTAACCTCGCAAAAATTGACGTCACGTCACTTAAGGTAACATGACGTGGTCACGTCAGACCAATTTCCCGGCTAAATGTAGCGGGGAAATTAATTGACGTCATCTGACAATAATTTTCTTGCTAAACTTTGAGGGTAAGTTATCGTCATTACGCGTATTCATATTTAGGCGTACTCAGTACTTGTAACGCGCGAGATTTCCCAATCGACTCAGTGGGAACCCGGGACCCTGCGATCCGCATCCCGGCGTTTTTATTTGGCACCACGAAAGGGGGTAAAGCGAGCGCAAGCAGCGCGACCAAATGTGACTCACGCAAGCCTTCGTGAAAGAAGCGCTCAGCTAACTCCTGAATTACGAAGTGATCCCACAATGTCACCCACATGATCCCACAATGTCACGGGGCACCTTATATAATGCACTAACGAACAGCGCAGCGAGCTTATGATATCACTACTTAGCGCAGCAGCCAAGAAATGTATTAGCGCTTGCGATAGACCCCCTTTCCTCGCGATCACTTCAGTTGCCACAAGGGGCTCCTCGCGATCCGAGAGCACTAAGGGCCCAAGACGCTACATGCAACCCTCGAAAGAAGCAGAACCCAAATACTTTACTAGGAAAATAAATTCTACTTCGTTCATTTGCATTAGACAGGGCGCCCTCAGCACCAAATCCTCACCGAGCAATTCGGAAACCCCCGTCCGAGGGATACCGCTGTTGCACCGGGATACCGGGTTCGCCGAGACAGCGGAGACGGCTATTTCCACTGTCTCGGTGAGTTCATGCGACGATAGATGGCGGCAGTCACTCCTTCCAATTCAAAAGGGAAAACACCGAGGCTGTGCGCGTCCAGCCGTTCTAAGTTCCAGGCTTCCTTTCCTTTCAACACTTCTCTCTCTCTCTCTCCCAGCCGTTCTATCTCAGCAAAAGCTATTGGCGACAAGGTCAAAGAATTTTCGCGTAGTAAGATGTATTCCCTAATACGATTTCTTTCCAAGGCCCGTGAAAACCATTCATTGACGCATACTTCTCACACACTCCACTCCCGAATAATTTTAAACTTGGTTTTGTTCATTCTGATAGACCCCATGGGCACATCGGTGTGTCGGGTGTGCAACGCATCCAAAAACCAAAGCTTCCTATAGCGAAGTATAACTAACCATAACGCACGCATAATAAATGCGCAACATATTCCGTGCTTTCCGGCTCTACCAGCTTGGTCAAGACAAGTTTGACTTTTTTTTATATATAGTAGATCTCAATTATTTTTCGTGATAGTTCAGTTGGTATTTGTGTTCTTAATTAGCGGTAGACTGCGCTGACGGCACGCTACCTAATGCAGATGAGCGAAGTACAATATATATTCTCTTAGTACAGTATTTGTGCTCCGGTTGTTCTGATGGTTCCCAGGACCCCCTTGTGGTAACCGAAGTAATTGTTAAGTGAAAACGTCTATCCCACCCGGTAGTCGATCTGTCGGCTGTTAAGTCCCGACGTCATACGCCAACGGTAGTAGTCGTTGATGCGTTATAATCTGCCCCGTGACGTTGTGGGATCACGCAGGTGGCGACGAGACAAGAGGTGACCAAATTGATTTTTTGAAGCTATACAGGACACCGCATAAGTGCGTGTAATGGCGTAGGGATAGCCCTCAAGCACCGAAAGTCCTTGCACGATCTCGGGTCGTCAGAACTGGAAACCATTGGAAGTGCAGATGATTGTTCTCGTGTAATGGCCCTGAAAGTGACGGGAATCGCTCTCCTCAAAAAGGTGAAGCAGCATGCCTCGCCCTATACCGTGGCACCGTAAAAAAAGACTGGTTTTTTTAGTCTTGTGAAAAACATTCAATCCTGCCACTTGTGGGTGAATGCTCAACATAGAAATGGGTCTCTCGGGGTTGGGAGAAAGAATAAAAAAGCGGATCCTCAAAAGTAATGGTAACCTCACTTAAAATCACTTTTTTCTTTTATCACGATAAACGTCACTGTGAGCTTATAATACTAAAAATGCTATATATTTTTATGCATTTCCCCCGTTTACTTGTGTTATTTCTTATTGTTTCAAAAAAAAAGACGAGAAGTTTTAAACGATCGAGCCTCGCCAGCAGACGTGATGACGCGGCCGCATAAAAGAAGAAAAACGTTCGCACTCGGTCCGCTAGGTTTCTGAAAATAGTTTATCTCGCCCCTTCATTGCCTAACATAGAGGTTTGGGAAACTTAATTTTTATGCTTGTTAAATACAATAAAAAGACGTTTCAATAAGGTTATTTAAAGGAAAGTTCTGAAATCTTAAGATTTTATAAGTAAACTGGACATGTGGATTATTTTTTTATTATTATAACTTGTCATTTATGCCTCATTTTTACTAAAGGGTACATGAGGTATATCATAGATAGAATGGTCACGGTACAAGCATATATATATGTAATAATCACGCAAACTATTCGGCAACGGCCCATATATTCTAATCTTTGAATGGAGGTGAAATATGTCTTCTTTTGAAACGCACTGCTTAACATGTCGAGACCGTACATGTAAAAGAAATGTATTCCATATATAAGACACATACAGAGATTTTCATATAAAAAATTACAAAAAGAAGACACGTATTTAAAAAACTTTAGTTGAAATTTGTATTTTTAGCATTTCTCCTTAAGAGTACAGTGTTGTTACTTTTATATAAACTATACATAAATTAACAATATTATAATTTTAATTGGCTTAGATACAAGCTTTTATTTGATATGTCTTTTTATGCCTTAAAGAGGTCATGAAACGATTTTCCTACTTTTTCCTCCTTAGCTTTAATCCTCATCTCAAATGCGAATAGTGAAATCACGTCGTAGTGACATTCTTCGGTGCGATGACTCCTAGCTTCCACCGTGCTTTTTATGCACACCATAGAACTTGTCATTCCCCTGTGACGATAAGTTCCGTCAGGGCACTCATTGGCCACGAGCGCGAATCCGAATATTCGTCGACGGATTGATTGTTGACGAGCGCGTACGTCCGAGTAACGCAGTTCTCGTGTCCAATGCGTGAGCTGGGCTCGGCTGACGTCAGGTTGGCACTGCTGACGCGCTTTGGGAACCGCGGATGTATCCTAGTGAAAAGGCGGAAAGCTTTCGAAGGCAAGAAGGTACAAAATAGTCCGCTATATTTTCAAATGTTCGTAGCGAAAATCTGGCTTTTGACTTTCCGCCCTCTTTCTTCTGCCCAACTAAACGAAACGCGATTAGTAAAGCCCCAATTTAAAATCATTTATCCCAGCCCAAAGTTCGTTTCATAGCCCCTTTAAGTGTCAATAATTGTACATCAAAAGCTAGCTCGATTCAAACTTGGTCCATTATTTTCAAAGGTGCAAGGCTCAAGAATTTAATTTTATAAGATAAAATTAAAAAAAAATACACTTCTAGAAAATTTTAACCTTTCTGTACGAAGTCTTAAAGCAGTAAAAGAAAAGTTATAATTGTTTTGAAAAAAAAAACAAAAAAAACCTAGAAGTTTCGAGACTTCTAATGCTGTCACTCGTGAAAACTGCAAAAATTGCAAGACGTACCTTCTGCCCTTTCGCAGCCCAAAATTCAATAACAAAAATGTTCCGTAGTTCTAATTTGCTGTTTTGTTTTAGTCACAGATTTCCCACCAACACATATGTTTTTCAAAATCGTTCGAGGAGCCATCTTTTTTTTTTTTTTTTTTGCACTATTTGAAATGAAATGGCCCATATATACAGGGTGTCACAAAAGAAAATTTACACGGCAAAAATAAACTAGGCATCGCTGAACGCTCATTCTCCGCCCAAAGGTAGCGCTAGAGGTCACAACAAGATGCCAAAGTTTCAGCCCAATCCGATAACTTAATCAAAATTTATGTGATTTTCTGAAAATTTCAATGGGAAAATGGCGGCCGACAGATTTTTCAAACACATGGGGCTCTATGGCACCAGAAACCGAAAACGGGCAAAAATGGGCTCCATTTTCCCATTGAAATGTTCAGAAAATCACTTATAACTTTTAATTACGTTATCGGATCGGGCTGAAACTTTGGCATCTGGTTGTGACCTCTAGCTCTACCTTTAGGCGGAGAATGAGCGTTCGGCGATGCCTAGTTTATTTTTGCGGTAAAAAAGACCGTGCAAATTTTCTTTTGTGACACCCTGTATATTGAAACGTAATTCGTAAACTATATTTCACGGTGTATATGGCGACGAGGTACCCATTCCATGACTTTATGCACTGTAATTAATTCATTGGTGCAATAGCGCAACTACGATTCAACTTTTAGTACTGTGAAGCAAAGCGATACCAATCAGCGGTACCTTAGGCGACCCACCACACTTCGTGCCAACCTTTCGATTCGGGTAAAATGTATGCGACCAATGTAAACAAATTAATGTTGGGTCGTACAAACACGACGTTGTGTACGTCAATATAGATTTTTTTTTTTTTTTTTTACTCTTTCGTCGAAATTAAGTAACGCAATTTTTCTTATTTTTGGTTTCGGGAAATAAAAGGAGAATGTACAAGCGATAGAAAAAAGACTATACAAAATAGTTAGTCGTTTCATGCGGATATAGTATAACGCGGAAAATATAATATACCGAGCCCGGCTCCGATCGCAGCCAGCTGTCTTTCAATGGTTTCACAATCTCCTACTTAGGAGTGGTTACTTTCCCTAATTATTCACTTTGATGTTGGTTCGGCCAACACGACGCTTCCCATGACTGCCCCGTGTCGACAATATTTTCGCGAAACCTCTGAAAACGCGAACTGTATCCACAAAAGAGTGTTTATCCGATAAGCGACAGCATTCTCACTAGAGAAATATATGTAGAGCTTCGAATGGTGAAAAGTACATCAACCGTGATGAGTGTGTGCGTACCAAGTGTAGATACGGCATGAGCTAACATTTGCGAATGTCATTCGGATGCGGGCAGTGAAATCGATATGCCCGCAGAGAAGGTGGGCAGTTCGTTACAAAACAGAAATGATGCGGGCTCATTCGTTCTTGTCGCTGATAGTATCCGCGTGGCATGCCGTTTTCGTTGGGTAACCCTGTACGACAGAAAAAGGTACGCCTATAACGCCTCTGAAGGGCACTCAAGAGGGAATTTTACCAGTTTATTTCAGAGTGCCTCGCTATATTATTATACGCTTTACGGTGCGTTCATTACTTGCTTTACCTTCCTCCAAATAAGACTGAGGCTACGACGGCACGCCGTAAATCAATAAACCCAAAATCCTCTTCTTGAGTAAGACGAGAGAAGAAAGTTGCGCTTTAAAAGAAGGGCCTTCGCCTATACTCAGCTTAGGGGCCCTGCTGGAATATTAATCGGGGTTCAGCGAAATACTTAAGCCCGTGAAACAAACTCGCACATAAAATCATTAAAATGCTTAGGTAGCTTTCAATACGTCAGCTTTCAATGTTTATTTCTTTTTTTTATCCGTCGCAGACGTTTTTTTTTTACGTCTAATGGCTGATTTTTCATTCAAGAAGGTAAATTTACGGGAAAAAGTCTCCATCAGTGCAGACTTGAAATATCTAATTTGCCTGCTTCAGAAGGTAGACTGAAGAAATAGATTATCCTTATGAGTATTGGGAAATGCGAATCTGTTCATTCGTTTTTGTAGCCTTTTTACTTTTCCAAAACACAATTGATGGTTGTAGACGTAACTAACAAAAAACTAGATAAAGCGGCAGAGTTAAAACCTTAATTCCGAACAGTGAGACAGCTAGGCAAGATAAATTAGTCCGCCCCACAATGGCAAAGTTTTCGAAAGCTATAATCTATTATTTACTGCTCTCGGTCGAAACTTACGGCCTTAAATAAATATGCCTGTTACCTCCAAGGTTCGTGTGTCTTACATTTATTTACTTGTGTTTTTGATTTCGCAAAAATAAGTACTGCACGCGACAAAAAAAATATACTTGAATATTGCCGCGCGCAGGGGTCACGGTCTTGTAGACGATTCTTGTTTATTCTTGCTGCGGACATACCTTCTATCGTTTATCCCTGCTTCTGTTGTTCCAGAAAATGCGTCTTCATTCTCGCCCCGAGCGCGCTACGCTCGAACCATCTCCGCCGAATCTTCGAGATAGTGACTCACCTTAGATAAGAGGCCGCCCGCGACCTTGTCGAGTCAGTTTCGCCTCAGCGTTCGATCTTGCTGCTTCGCCGCCTTCGACGCCCGCGACACTCTGTTGTTATCTTTCTTTTTCCTTTTATTTCCGGGCACAAGTTCGCCCCATTAAACATTCAGTTTACTCGGTCATTCGCCGCCGCCTCGTCACTTGTCATCCGTGACATTCTGGTGGAGGTGCGGGGTACCGCATGTCCGTGCAGCGCAGCCCTCCGAGTTCCCGCTGTACAAGTCCGAACCCAAGCTCCCGAGGACCCAACGAAGACCAGATCGAGACTCGATCAAGTCGCCGCACCCAAGGGCTACACCCGGAATACGGACTTCTACCTCTCAGGACCAGGCAGCCGACGATGGCCAACCAGTCGCAGACGCAGGCCGCTTCTGCTGTCATCTACCTGCCCGTCGCACCACGGACGGCTGCTCCGTTCCACGGCGAACTCCACGAAGACGTCGAAGATTGGATCGACCAATTCGAACGCGTCGCCCGCCACAATGGCTGGACCAATGAGCAACGGCTGCAAAACGTGTATTTCTCGCTCGAGGGGACTGCCATGTGCTGGTACGAAAATCACGAGTCTTCATTGACATCCTGGGACATCTCCAAGAGCCAGCTGAAGGCAACGTTTGTTAACCAGCACCGCCGAGAGAGAGCCGAAGACTTACTGCGTACCAGGACTCAGGGCCCCAACGAGAGTATCACCGGCTTCGTGGAAGACGTTCTGCGCCTGAGCGCCCGCGCCGACCCTCAGGCTACGGAAGAGAAAAAGGTTAGAATCCTCATGCGGGGCGTGAAAGAAAACATCTTCGGCGGCCTTGTTCGTAGCCCTCCGACAACTGTCGAAGGTTTTGTCACCGAGGCGACTAACATCGGGCGTGCCCTGCAAGCCCGAGCCAGTCACTACCATCGACCACCGGGCCTCGCTGCCCTTGCGCCGTCTAGCTTCGACCTCGGCTCCAGTCTCCCAGACATTCGCGAGGTAATTCGAGACGTCGTCCGAGAAGAGCTCAGGAAGCTCCAGCCTGCTGCCAACCAACCGGCTTCGCTGTCAATAGCCGAAGCTGTCCGCGAAGAAGTTCAGCGGGCAATCCAACCGGAGGCTCCTGCCACCGTAGCAGCACCAGAGGAGCCCGCTGTGAGCTACGCCGCAATGCTCCGCCGAGCACCATCAGCACCGCGTCCGTACATGGCGTCTCCCCGACGTGTGCCTCCAGAGCCGCAGCATTCCCGACGCCAGGAAGATCGGGCGCACGTTCGTCCAGAACAAGTTGCGCCAAGGAAGACCGACGTGTGAAGGACGGCTGATCGACGCCCGTTGTGCTACCACTGCGGGGAAGCCGACCATATCTACCGACGATGCCCCTACCGCCAGCTGGGTGTACGAGGGTTCGCGCCCAACGACCCTCGACCACGTCTTGGAGAGCGACCTCGGGACATCGAAGACTACCTCCGCCGCTCTTCATCTCCTGAGTCGTCTCCCCGCCGAGTATTCCGTTCGCCATCTCCCCGACGCTCGCCATCGCCCTTCCGCCGGTCTCGCCGAGACAGCCTGTCACCCATCGCGTCCCGTCGGGAAAACTAGGCGCGGCAATGCCGGGAGGTGGTGTTGCCGAAGACGAACGATGCCAAGATCCTCCAAGATCGTCGGAGTTCTCCCACTCTAACGCCGCAACGCCCGAAACGACGTTTCTGTAACAGTGTCGAAAAGCGTCAGCGTTATCATCGACGGCCACGACGCGACAGCGCTCGTCGACACCGGAGCAGATTATTCCGTTTTGAGTGGGAGACTCTCTCGTCGCCTTCAGAAAGTTACGACGTCGTGGGATGAACCACAGATACGCACCGCCGGCGGACACCTAATCACGCCTGTCGGCAGTTGCACTGCTCGCGTTGAGATCCACGGTGAAACCTGCCCTGTCAAGTTCGTCGTTCTGCAGGACTGTTCGAGAGACGTCCTTCTCGGAATGGACCTTTTGTGTGAATACGGTGGCGCCATCATCGACCTTGGGGAGAACAAGCTGACGCTTCGGAAACCTGTTACCTCGGCGGAAGATACCAAAGCGACGTTAGCTGCAGTGCGAGTCCTTACCAGCCACGTAAACCTGCCGCCGCTGTCCAGTGTCTTTGTCCCCGTCGGGACCGACGAAGCCACCTGCGGGATAGCACTGTTGGAAGGAAGCGTCCAACTTTTCCTTGGACGAGGGATTGGTATTGCAAGAGGCGTAACCGAGCTCCAGGACGGGCGTACCGTAGCCCTTGTCACCAACTTCCGGCAAGAGTCACAGCATCTTACAAAGGGTACAGCTGTAGGCTAGGTCGAGGAAATTCAGGACTCGGCCGCGATCGCCGTGATCTCAGAAGACGCCTCTCCGACGCACCACAAGGGAACCACGCCGTCAAAGCTCGACATCGACCCATCCTTCCCAGCCCCACAACGACGACAGCTGACTGACGTTCTCGCTGAGTTCAGTGAGTGCTTCGCCACATCGTCAAGGCTACGCCAAACAGCGGTTGCGAAGCATCGAATTGTTACTGACGATGACGTGCCCCCTATTCATCAGTCGCCGTACCGAGTTTCGGTGAAGGAGAGGGAAAACCATCCAGAAACAGGTTCAAGAAATACTGGACGACGATATTATCCAGCCTTCAAGCAGTCCGTGGGCCTCTCCAGTCGTGCTGGTGAAGAAGAAGAACGGAACCCTTAGGTTCTGCGTGGATTACAGGCGGCTGAACGCTGTTACAAAGAAAGATGGCTATCCGCTTCCCCGCATAGATGACACCCTCGACCGTTTACGCCACACCCGATACTTTTCGTCGATGTACTTGAAGAGTGGGTACTGGCAGATTGAGGTCGATGAACGGGACCGCGAGAAGACTGCCTTTGTCACGCCCGATGGACTTTACGAGTTCAAGGTGATGCCCTTCGGACTCTGTACGGCGCCGGCGACTTTCCAGCGGGTCATGGATACCGTACTAACGGGACTGAAGTGGCAGAGCTGCCTCGTTTACCTGGATGACGTCGTCGTTTTTTCGCACGACTTCGACGAGCACTTGAAACGGCTTAGGGCCGTGCTCCAAGCCATCAAGACCGCAGGGCTCACACTCAAGCCAACGAAGTGCCGCTTCGCCTACGGCGAACTTAAGTTCCTTGGTCATGTCGTTAGTAGCGAAGGAGTACGCCCTGACCCCGCGAAGACATCCGCCGTAGCCGAATTCCCTCGACCATCGGACAAGAAGGCCATCCGCAGATTCCTGGGGCTGTGCGCGTACTACAGGCGCTTCGTTCAAGATTTCGCAAAAATTTCGGCGCCCCTCACACATCTTACGAAAGACGCCGTGAAGTTTCACTGGGCAGAAGAACAAGAACAGGCGTTCGACGAACTGAAACGAAGACTTCAGACACCTCCGATCCTCGGACATTTCGACCAGCACGCCGAAACCGACTTGTAAAAGATTCTTGTTTATTCTTGCTGCGGACATACCTTCTATCGTTTATCCCTGCTTCTGTTGTTCCAGAAAATGCGTGTTCATTCTCGCCCCGAGCGCGCTACGCTCGAACCTTCTCCGCCGAATCTTCGAGATAGTGACTCACCTTAGATAAGAGGCCGCCCGCGACCTCGTCGAGTCAGTTTCGCCTCAGCGTTCGATCTTGCTGCTTCGCCGCCTTCGACGCCCGCGACGCTCTGTTGTTATCTTTCTTTTTCCTTTTGTTTTCGGGCACAAGTTCGCCCCATTAAACGTTCAGTTTACTCGGTCATTCGCCGCCTCGTCACTTGTCATCCCTGACAATATACTGGATGACAAGCCTCTCGGTGGCGCGGATGTTTTTCAAGGGACAATGAAGACGATTTTGGAAGTTCAGTTCTACTATTGAAATAGATGTCATGTGTACTCCAGGTAGTGTTGACGAAGTTTTAGCCCAAAGTTGCGCTTGCGCGCGCCCCACAAATTAATTTCTTAGGTCCGGCAATAATCACGCCGGGACTGATGACAGCGACGCACGATGCTGCTAAAAAAAAGCCAGCTTTTGAGTGACGTGAAGCGAGACATCGAGTGAGTCTGTCAGATGATTAGTCGAAGTGAACATAGTTCGCTCGTCTCCGTTTTCGATCGTGAGTTGTAAAAATAGTGCGGTTTTCTTTTCTTCTTTTTCTTTTTTTAAATTTAATAGCAACGAAAACTATGCACATATGGGGTTTCCCAACTCACCAGGCCCGGTCTAAAATGGACGGTAAAAATCGGCGCCTGTACGAAGCTATCTACACTTTTCGTCAACAATGCATTTTACCGGTAATTTTTCTTTCTTTTTTTTTTTTTTTTTTGTAAAATTACAAAGCATAGCTTTCTTTCTGTAAAAAAAATAGGGCCAAGAAACTTGCCCAGGTCGACGGGGGACGGCGACGTAGACGACCGAGTCGAGATGCGGGTCACATTTGGCGCGCGTATTGATAAATGGCGTCGGGAGCAGCGTCCGAATTACGTCCGAAGGTGTAGCCGACCAGCGAAAGAAAGCAGACGACACGCAGACGAAATCCGTTGGCAGCAAAAGCGCCGTCATTATGTAAACGCGTTCTCTTTTTCTACATGAAGTTTTGCTTTTATTGTCCGCATTAACTTTTAAGCTAAAGATACTTAAAAAAAGGATTATGTTCATTTTAATAAACCACGGTGGTTGCGGGCAATCTTGATAAGGAGGTAGCGCCATCTATCAATACGAGCTCCAAACGCGCCCCACCAGTCGACTTCGTCGTCTGCGTCGCAGCCCGCCGTTGACCCTGGCAAGGGGGGGGGGGGGGGGTGAATTGGTGCCCGAGTGGGCTAGCGCACACCAGCTCGGAGCACGTGGAGCGAAAGCTCGCGCTGCAAAACCCAGGGATCCTCCCCACCCTTTCCTGTTTCGATCTCGATGAGCATCGTACCGGCGTGTGGTCGTGTACCACTACTGCGTGGTGCACGTTAAAGACCCCAGGCTAGCAGTCGTACTGCACTGGCTAAATTTCTGATCTACTACCTCCTGCTGTATAAATATCTAACGCCAAATCTGACATTTGACTTTGACCTCGCAAGTTTCTTGGCCCTATTTGTTTACAGGAAGGGAGCTACGCTTTCTAATTTTACAAGAAAAAAAGTGAAAGCTGTTTACAACTCCCTGTAACACCGAATTAGAGCGCAGCTCTTGAGGAGGAGGAGGGAAGGGTACTGGGGGGGGAGGGGGTGAAGTGACCTGGGGGGGTCACGTGACCTTGGGGGTCACGTGACGGTGCCGATGATGTCATCAGTGACTATGACGATGCGGACTCCGATGACGTCATCAGCGATGATGACGATGCGGATGTCGATGACGTCATCAGTGAAGTCACTGATGACGTCATCCGTGATGATGACGATGCGGATGCCGGTGACGTCATCAGTGACGATGACGTCATCGGGGAGGTCACGTGACCTCGGCGGGGGTCACGTGACTTTGGGTGCCACGTGACCTTGGGGGTCACGTGACCTTGGGGGCCGCGTGACCTTGGGGTGATCTTGGTTACGCCGACGCCGCTCAAGCCGGGAACGGGCCCCTAAGAGCTGCGCTCTAAAAGAAAGAAACCCGTTTACAACTTCCTATAACTCCGAATTAGAGCGCAGCTATTGAGGAGGAGAAGAGTACTGAGAGGAAGTTATACCCCTCCTCCTCTCCTCCTCATCCTGTCTGCTACTCCTCCCTCCGAGCGGCGTCGCCCTCGCCTCACGAGGGTCACGCGACCTCGCGGGGGTCACGTAACCACTGTGAGGTCACGTGACGATGACGTCATCATCATCATCACTGATGACGTCATCAGTGACGACACTGATTGCGTCATTGGCATCGGCATCAGTGACGTCACCAGTGACGTCACGCATCCCATAATGCACCGCGCGGTTACGCCGACGGCGACTGCGACGCCGCTCAAGCCGGAAACGGGCGCTTAAGAGCTGCGCTCTAAAATGAAAGTCGCTTACAACTCCCTGTAACACCGAATTAGAGCGCAGCTCTTGAGGAGGACAAGGGAAGAGTACTAAGGGGATTGTATACCCCTCCTCCCTCCTCCTCATCCTGCCTGCTAAACCTCCCTCCGAGCGGCGTCGGAGTCGCCGTCACCGTCGGCGTAACCGTGAGGTCACGTGACCCTCGTAACCCCACGGGAGTCACGTGACGTTACCGGGGTAACGTGACCTCACGGTGGTCACGTGACGTCACCGGGGTCACTGGACCTCACGGGGGTCACGTGACCTTCGTGAGGTCACGGGACGTCATCGTGAGTACGTCATCGTCATCGTCAGTGGTGACGTCACACTGACGTCATCGTCATCGCCTGTGATGACGTCATCAGTGACGTCACGCGTCCCATAATGCACCGCGCGGTTACGCCGACGGTGACGCCGCTCAAGCCGGAAACGGGCGCCTAATAGAGCGCAGGCTCTAAGAACTGACCAGTGAAATATACCTTTGACGAAAAGTTTACACTGCTTTGTGCAAGAGGTCGATCTTTACGGTTCATTTTAGATTGAGCCTGATGACTTGGGATACCATATATATATTTTGGCTTTCGGCGGGTTCGTAAAAACGTTGATTCTTTGATTCATTGGATTAAGTACGATTCATTCATCTGCATATGTTCGTTTATTTCCTCCCCGGAGACCGATGGTGTGAAGTGTCCGTGATATATATATATATATATATATATAGAGAGAGAGAGAGAGAGAGGGAGAGAAAGGTTTTTTACAATTGAAATAAAGTAGTATTTTGGTCTTAAATAGCCGACCGCCTTTCACTCCCGAATCTCGGGTGGTAACTGACTTCAAAAGCGTTTAGTGTGACAATAACATTATTTTTTTTTCCTTTTCTAATAAAAAAAGATGCCGCATCATCCTGTTTTGGTTGTTTTGTCACGCGATTCTTGGTTTCACGCGTGAAGGGAGCGGCAGGAACTACTCCAGGCTGACGTGCTGCCGTTTCCGGTATAGTCTTCCGGGTCCATGTAAGAAAAGCTTCTGTCAGGCCTCGTCTAGTACGTCCCGATTTTTCTCGCACATGCATTCAACCTTTCATCCAGTGAGACCTTTCGTGCGCCCGTGGTGTACTGAAGTGTTGTGCGCGAATATGCGGGAACGGGGACATCAGTAAACGCCCCTACGCGAGCCCAAGACTCCGTCGCTTTTACGCCGAACCTCCTCGAGCAGGACCATAATTCCGTCTTGTCTCAGGTTCTCAGGGTGTTCTGTCTTACTTGGTACGTGACAGGGACACACAACGAGTCATCTTCGTAATCCGATAGCACCACTCGCAAAGCAATCGGCAATAAACGACGTGGACAGTAAATAAGGTCCACACACACACACAGCTGCGTTTGAATGCGTTTGACTGCGTTGGGTCGACAAACGACCGCGAGTCACCGGGTCTGGGGTGCCTTCATGTGCGCTTTGCTTAGTGTGATGACATATAGCCATTATGTTCCGAACGCATATTTTTTTTTTTTTATTTGTTCTGGAGCGCGTGAAGGAGCGTCTCCTTGCGCGCGCTCTTGGCCTTGACTGTGTTACGGCGGCATTTTGTTTTCTGCAAATCATTCTTTTTTTTTTTGTGTTTTTTCTGCAAGCCCGTGCTGTCGGCATCGCGTACTACGAGAGATGTCATCACCCCATAGCCTCCTCTATAATTACAAATCCTGGCAGATCGAAAAGAGACGCGGCCGCCGAAATTAAAAAAAATAGAGCGGCAGACAACGGATTAGAGGAGAGCCTAGGGTGCCTAGATGTCTGTCTGTCTCAGGGTGAAGACATTCATTTTTGTCCGGAATATGCCAGCGCGTGACGCTCTCGCGCACTCGGTGCGTGACTTGGGCGGTAAGATGGCGTCTATATGCATCAGCCAGAGCTACGCGCTCGAGCTGAGTGACACCGGATTGCGCGCACTTCAAAATGCATAAAAAAACGATTGGGCGGAAAAATGGCTGAGATGTCACCACTCAAGCAAAAGCGCGCGTGTGTATGAAGGCACTCTAGGAGAGCCTAGGGTGCCTGCATGTCTGTCTGTCTCAGGGTGAAGACATCCATTGTTGCCCTGAATGTGCCAGCGCGTGACGCTCTCGCGCGCTCGGTACGTGGCTTGGGCGGTAAAATGGCGTCTCTGCATTAGCCAAGGCTACGCGCTCGAGCTGAGTGACACCGGATTGCGCGCACTTCAAAATGCACAAAGAAACGATTGGGCGAAAAAATGGCTGAGATGTCACCACTCAAGCAAAAGCGCGCGTGTGTATGAAAGCACTCTAGGAGAGCCAGATGACGGGCGCCCCGTTGCGGCGAGACGCCGAAACACACTTCTCCGGAGCATGGCCTCCGCGGGCGCTTCGGGATCTTGGAGGCCATGCTCGGGAACGATGGAATGTCCGCTCGTGCTCCTCGCGTTCCTCGCGCCACCGCTTCTTTTCTCGTCGGGTTGGAAAACACTGTTTCGGGTCCCCGCCGCTGCAAAAGCTGTGCGCTGAATACCAGGTTCCCCGAAAAATGCTCTGCGCTACCAGATCCTCGCGCTCCAAAATCTGCGACAGGGCACTCTATGGCTCCGTCGTCGAACTGCCAGGCTTTGTGAGTATAGAGAAGGCTATGCATCACGCTCAATAGAATGACACCGCGGTGTAAGATAATACTCTTCACCGTGAATGACACTAAGGCATCCTAACCGGGTCACCCGTGCTTCGTGTGAAGCGTGGCCACCAATTAAAGGAGTAGCTTTGCAAGCGGCGTACGAAGCACGAAGGTCCTGGTTTTTCGCAGTCGCAACGCGGCACAACGCTCTCAAATCACAAAGTGCCGTTTACTCTAAAAAAAAAAAAAATAATAATAAATAAAGCCAGTGCATCTGCTTTCCCGCACAACACTCGGAGAGATATGTCTGGACATCGTCATTCGCTGAGCTGCCTCCGTAAGTCGCGGTGATTGGCTCTCCGAGTGTTATGAGGGAAAGTAGACGCACGGCTTTTTTGTGGAGTGTACAGCTCACCGCGCCAGCTGCGCTCATGAACGCTAAATTCAACCGAAACCGACTGTTCATTGACGACGTCACCTCCGTTTTAGCAGGTTGTGTGGCGGGGAAGCCGAACGCCAGTTTTTTTTTGTTGTTGATTTATATTACACGAAATCATAACCTCCATATAATTGTATAAAAAAGAAATCGAGCATATTGCCAGGTCCCTACAAAGTCGCAAGTCACCGTTTTTTTTTCTCTTTTTTTTTTTTTTTTTTGATTGGGAAGTTTTGGATTTTATATTTAAAATTGTCCTTAGTGTCCCTTTAAAGTTTAAACCACCTCAACGGCTCGTTGTTTCGAGGGCTGTCTTTATTGATTGTTCCGGGGTTACTGCTGGTCACTATCGTCACTGACAGAATAAGAACGGTGGGGCGTGCCTTTCGAACTCCCCGCCTGCAGCGCGGGCTCCGGGCCTTCCTCCGTGCTTTGGCTGCGCGCGAGCGCTCGAGGTGCGCGAGACGCGTTCTCGAAGGTAGGAAGCTCGCACTGAAGGCAGGAGACAACTGAAGCTCCTCCCTTCCGTTCTCGCCCTATCAGCGACTAAGAAGCCTCGCTCGAGCTTCTTTGTCTCAAGATCGACCATCGCTCTGGATAATTACGATTGCGATATAGACGACAGGGACTATCATAGGCTGCTCTATACTCACAAAGCCTGGCAGTTCGACGACGGAGCCATAGAGTGCCCGGTCGCAGATTGGGAGCGCTAGGATCTGGTAGCACAGAGAATCAAAGAGCCATTTTCGGGAACCTGGACGCCAGCGCACAGCTTTTGCAGCGGCAAGGTCCCGAAACAAACTCGCTCGTTCGCTCGGGAGAAGTGTGTTTCGGCGTCTCGCCGCAGCGGGGCGCCAGTCACGTGGCTCATGCGCAAAGCTCAAGGCGCAGCTGGACGATGCCGTAAAGGATCTCACCATCCATCTGGAGGTGTCAAACAATCAGAAGTGAGATTTTGAGAGAAAGCAAAGAAGCTGAAGCACAGAGCACAGGACAACATCGAGGAGTGCAAGATGCAGGACAAGAGAGGATTGTCTAGGGTGAAGGAGTTGAAGAGGCAGTTCCAGACGGAAAGAAGACGGGCAGACAAGCTTCAGGAGAGACTTCAGGAAGTTCTCAACGGCACGAGTCTCGGGAGATCTGACGAGCTGTTTCGGCCCATTAACTACGAGGAGCGCCAGTGCGGTGGCTCCAGCAGCAACAATACTCCAATTTCTTCTTCTTTTTTTTTCTGGGGGGGGGGGGGGGGGGGGGGGGGAAAGGGGGGGCGTGTCTGTTTTGCAGACGCTCGTTGCAAAGAGCAAGCGCCGCATAAATACATACATACATACATACATACATACATACCTCTCATCCGTTGCTTTCCGCTCCACCTTTCCCATTTCGGCGGCCACTTCTCGTGGTGACCTGACAGGCTTTGTCAGCATATAGGAGTCTATGATACTATCTTAATCACAGTTGGCGGGGGACACGGGAGCTCGTGACATCCATGATCTATCAGAGCTCTGTGTGCTCTATTTCATACATAGTGCACTACGCTGTCAAAGGTGCTAGCGCGAGCATGGGGTGTGATCTTGCAGATCATTCGCACGCGTTAGTGCAAAGGAAACCGTAGATAAAGTCACGCGCTCGCGCCAGTAGCTTTGACGGTGTATTAAACACGAGGGATGCTTTTTGGGGAATGATGTGATCGGCGGAGCCTGCGCGGGACTCCCTCCCCGACCCAAGCAATCCCACGAAAGGCGGGGAGCTGAGAGGGATGGTCAGTGTTTTCAGAAGCATTAAGCGGTCGCACTTTCGACAACCGGGTTCGGTGCGCGCGGATGGGAATAGAAAAATGAAAGCGTATACAGAATGCCCCCCCCCCCCCCCAAAAAAAAAATGCATTGTTTTCTATTGCAAAATTAAATTACGCATAGCCAAACGATCATTCTCCGCCTAAAGGCAGCGCTAGAGGTCCGAAGGGTTTGGATTTGGGCTAGTTGGTTGAACATGTTTAGGGGTTAAAAGCGCTAAAAACGACGGACGAGTAGGAGAGACACACACCAGAGAGCGCTCGTCCGTCGTTTTTAGCGCTTTTAACCCCTAAAGAGGTACGAACCAGAGGCCAAAGTTTCAGCCCGAACCGATATCTTATTCAAAAGTTATAGACATTTTTCGTGTACTCTCGTCCCCAGCCACCGGTATGGGCGACGAAAAAATAATAAACGTTTCAACCTGTAACCAGTAAAAAAATAGAGGGGAGCCAAAACGAGAATGTGTGACGGTTACGCTTATATCCTAAATGTATTTTATTGTTGTGGTGACGGCAAAACAATGTTTTCGCCCATACTGGAAGTGACGACAATTCAAAATGGCGGCGCCCTTGACGAAGAGGTCTATAAGTGATTTTCTTAAAAGTTCAAAGGGAAAATGGGGCCTATTCATGCCCGTTATCGGTTTCTGGCGCCATAGATCACGTATTCGAGAGCTCTGTCGGCCGCCAT
This sequence comes from Ixodes scapularis, assembly GCF_016920785.2. Classification (NCBI taxonomy): domain Eukaryota; kingdom Metazoa; phylum Arthropoda; class Arachnida; order Ixodida; family Ixodidae; genus Ixodes; species Ixodes scapularis. The sequence goes on along the minus strand of NW_024609846.1, from coordinate 115,063,805 downwards.
TTTCCCATTGAAATATTCAGAGAATCACATCATTTTGAATAAGATATTGGTTCGGGCTGATACCTTGGCACCTGGTTCGGACCTCTAGCGCTACCTTTGGGCGGAGAATGAGCGTTTGGCGATGCGTAGTTTATTCTTGTGGTGAAAAAAACCCCTGTAAATTGTTTTTCTGGCACACCTTGTACATGAAACGGCGATACGCGATTATGGCAGCAGCGCTGTTAGATGCGGGGGACAACGAACTACTTAATGCTAAAAGAAATATGCTTCTTGAATGGTTGGATGCAAGACAACACAGAGAAAAATCTATAAAGTTTTGCTTTGTGTGTTTAAGTCACGCTTTCTCTAAGACACGCCAACAAAATACCGCCAATTGCAAAGGGATCCCATGCCAATACGGGGAAGCGTTTGTGCAGACCGAGAAAAAGCTCCCCCATCCCTCGTGGGATGTCTCTATCAACGCGGCGCCGCGGAAAAGCGTTACGTTGTTACCACGTGAGGAGCATCCCGGAGAGCAAAGGGCGGGAGTTCTTCTCCGTATGAATACCCCTATACGAAGTATGAAACGGAGTGTAATACCTGAGGCCCACTGGAGCGACGAACAGAAACAACCGACACCTATAAGCTTCAAACACGTGCAGCATGTACGCGAAGGCACCTTTGCTAGGCTTGCAATCACTCGCACTTACTTCACGAACACCGAAAGACTCCAAGCCTGCCAAGGATATACCATCGCGTGCATGCTGCGTGTGTTTCAGCATAGCCTCCGCTATACTGACACAGCCTGGCAGTTCGACGACAGAGCCACAGAGTGCCCGCTCGCAGACTTGAAGCGCGAGGATCCGGTAGCACAGAGCATTTCTTGGAGACGCTGTAGTCAGCGCACAGCTTTTGCAGCGGCGAGGACCCGAAACACGGTTTCCAAACCCGACGAGAAAAGAATCGGTAGCCAGAGGAACGTGAGGAGAACGAGCGGACATTCCATCGCTCGAGACAAGCGTATTTCGGCGTCTCGCCGCTGCGGGGCGCCCGTTAAATGCCTATCCCGGAGCTCTGGCCTATCCTATAAGGTCCCTGCCTACCCTCTCATCCGTTGTCTGCCGCTCTATCTTTTCACTGTCGGCGGCCGCGTCTCGTGGCGATCTGCCAGGCTTTGTCAGTATAGAGGAGGCTATGGATTGAGTCTTGTCGGCGTTGGTTATTTCTGTTTGTGATCAATAGGTGAACGTTGGCCGAGTGGTCTAGCACACATTAAGCGCACACGAGCTCGGAGCACGTGGAGCGAAAGCTCGCGCTGCAGAAACCAGAGATCCTTTGCTCAATCCCTACCCTTGCCCGTTTAGATCTAAATGAGCATCGTACCGGCGTGCGCTCATGTATCACTACTACGTGGTGCACGTTGAAGACCCTAAGTTAGCGGTTTTACCGTACTGGCTAACATTGCTCAGCTACAGCTGAGACACCCGACGCCCACTGAGGCAGACTAAAGGCTCCGACATCGAGCGTAGCAAACGCGGCGTAGCGCAGCGCACACAGATAGTGATTGGTCGCAGATACCGAGTTCCTGCTCGCCGGCCAATGAAACGCGCGCGTTCTGCGCTACGCTGCGTTCGTTGCGCTCAGCGTCGGAGTATAAAGGCCGGTTCTCACATGCAGCGAAGCGCCGATATAGCGCTGCTCACGTGTCTTCAGCTACTTATCGACTGCCATGAGCAGCAGTTTTGACGGTGCGATACAAAGCTGATGAACGCTTCCGTCAGCACGCGCTTAGCGCGAGGTCAGCGCTACGCTTGTAGCGCTCCGCTGCATGTGTGAACAGGCCTTAACGGAACCTTAATATCCGGCTATAAAAACATACAAGCACCAATTTTGTGTTCCTTGCGTTTCCCGTCGACCTCTTTCTGATGCACTGTCTTTGTTACTTCATAATATTAATAGACCGATCTCTCTAGGCGTTCGGCGCATGCGTGTCGCCGCCATACCTTTAGTTCACAAGAGTCAGACGGCCGTGCATGCGAGGCCTCGTGTCGTCTCGTGCTCCACACGCGCAGAGCTCCAGCGGGGTTGTCGCACGTGCAGAAAGACTAAAGTTCCCTCGATGCATTGCGGCAGCGGTGGCGTAGTCAAACTGGCTGGTGAGATCGGTCTATTGAACGCGGTTGATCTTTGGAGTTATGCTTTCAGTCGTAATAATACGTGAGCCCATTGTTGTTCATGCACTGTCGGCCGTCTGGCAGTTTTTGTATATTTGAAGTGTTTTTCACTCCCATATCTCCAAGTTGGAGAAGTTAGTATCTATAAATAATGTAAAAAAATAAAGAAGAGAGGCTATCAATCATTACTTCTCAATCGATTGTTGTGCGAGCAATGTGACAGCGGCCTAAGGTGCTCAAACACGTTGAGTGCAGTCTTAGGCCTAAACTTGGCTGACCGCGTCCCTTTCAGATCGGCGTAGGTTTCGCCGCCTTCCTCTCGGTGAGCACGGGAGCCTTCGCCATTGGGTGCATCATGGGAGTGATCACTGCCGTGGTCACCAAGTACACGCATGACGTCAGAGGTTCGTACGTCTGCCGCTCTTTCACATTTGGTCGCTAGACCAATCACGCGCTGAGAAGGGTCACGGGGCGTTCACTCTGCCTGATTGGTTTAGCAGGCGATATATTAAAGACGACGAGGGCCGTGACGATGCACTTTTGGTGCTTCTTGACTGCCTCCGCCGGATCGTATAATGCGGAGTGCAAGTTCGTCTGCTTCTTCTGCAGGGAGTTGTGGTGACGTCAGAATGCCGAGCTCCGATTAGCTTTGATTGAAGAGGATAGTGGGTAGACCTCAAAGCACGCTGCCTTGAGGTCTACCCACTATCCTTCAATCAGAGTCAACCAGAGCTCGGCGTTCTGATGTCAACATAACACCTGCAAATGGAGCAGACGAACTTGCGCTCCGCATAGCGTTGGCTACAGTCGGACTTAGCGTGAAACGGGGTATATATAGTGTCGTTCAAGATCTTGAATACTATCGCTTTCAGCGGTTTGATACTTTAGGCCCATGATACGGATGAAAAAAAAAATTTAAAAAACAAAGTGCGAGGGCGGCCAAAAAAAAAACACACGCTTTTTGTGTAAGGCCCGTCGAATATATGAGGCGCTGAAGAATGCCAGCTCTCTTTTTGTTCGCGTTCCACCCATTAAAAAGCACGCGGGAAGCGCCTCTGCCCGCACCTATACTTGGTTTCTGCTAGGGTCCGAGCGTGGCCGTTGTTATGAGTTGAAGGTCCAACAAAACAGCGCAAAAAGCGCAACGTCATGGCTTTCTCTGCTATTGATAGGACGAGCCGACGGAGAAGCACGCACTGAAAGGTGGTGAACACCGCTGGTCCTATCAACTGTGGAGAGCACGCCATAATTGTGTGCCTTTTTCGCCGTTAGATTGGCAACTTGGTGCGTAACATCGGCCACGCTGGGACTTAAGGTGAAACAAAGTGTAGTATCGCAGTGCCGCAGTGTCCTTCCGCATCACAAAAGCAGACTGCTTTCATCGCTGTCACCATGGCAACGAAGACAAAACTATTAAACTTTGGCTAGGAAACGGCGTTCGTTGCCATGGTGTCGGTGATGAAAGCAGACGGCCTTTATGCTGTGGAAGAACACTGCGGCGCAGCGATACGACATGCGTGCTGAGGCCCTTCTGCATGCTTTTCGATAGGCGGAACGCGAACAAAAAGAGTTCGAAATTAGGATTTAACGCAGAAGGCTGGTTTTCTCCAGCGCCTTGTAATTTAGCATATCTTACACGAAAAGCATATGGTCTTAAACCTGAGTTTGCAGAAAGTTATTTTTACAACATGCGTCTGAAAGTATCAGTCTTGGAGACATATTCCATAGGACGCCATTTCTGAACTTCTGTGTACCACTCTAAAAAAAGCCCGTGCGTCTACTTTCCCGCACAACACTCGGAGAGCCAATCACCGCAACTTACGAAGGCAGCTCAGGAATGACGATGCCGAAACATGTTTAGACCAAAAAAGGCAGTCTCACTCTAAAAAAAGTCTGATGCATCTACTTTCACGCACAACACTCGGAGAGCCAATCACCGCAACTTACAGAGGCAGCTCAGCGAATGACGATGCCGAAACATCTGTTTAGACCAAAAAACGCTGTCTGAGTTGTGACATTAAGTAATTCAAACGTGACGTTTTGCATTGCTTAATGTCACAACTCAGACTGCATTTTTCGGTCTAAACATATGTTTTGGCATCGTCATTCGCTGAGCTGCCTCCGTAAGTTGCGGTGATTGGCTCTCCGAGTGTTGTGCGTGAAAGTAGGCGCACATACATTTTTTAGAGTGCTGAGTTGTGACATTAAGCAATGCAAGAGTGAAATTATGCATTGCTTAATGTCACAGCTCAGACTGCGTTTTTTGGTCTAAACATATGTTTTGGCATCGTCATTCGCTGAGCTGCCTCCGTAAGTTGCGGTGATTGGCTCTCGGAGTGTTGTGCGTCTTGCGAGAAAGTAGACGCACGGGCTTCTTTGAGTGCTTGGTTACCGTGATCAAGCTAATCTCAAGAATGACCGCGAGAAAGACGGAAAGACGGCCTTCTGTACAGTTGACGCTACGATCTAAAGGAACCAATCAAGCAACGTCAAAAGTGCAAGTCCTGGGTCTTATTTGTTTATGATGCTTGACTCAGTGATGATATCACACGTACAGAAGCATGACGTACACTACGATGGTGCCTTCTTTACGCTGTCTGGTTGGTCCCATGTGCTCGTAGCGTCGGCTGCGTCTGAACGTAAGGTGAAGCGAAATATATAAACATGCTGCCGCGCACGCGACTCCACAGTTGACTGGAGAATGCACCAATGAGCGACGTCCTTTCTCTGTCCTGCAGTTGTTGAACCTCTGGCAGTCCTGGGCATCGCGTACCTCTCCTACCTCACGGCGGAGTTGGTGCATTTTTCGGGAATCATCAGGTGAGGGTGCCACGTGTATTCCTGCCGCGCACCACCCTCTGACTTTTTTTTTTTTTTGGTTACTAAAATTAGGAATTTGAATTTTTCCGAACCAACCATCATCAAAGCGTGTGATTTTGTCACCTCACTCAAACATCGTGGTTTTACTAGGATGCTTAAGAAACAAATATTAGAAAGGAATACTATCATTAATTCGTTCTGACCTTAGAATGAATTCACGCGCTTGCAGATGGCGAAACTTGGTTCTGATGCATGTGCTTTCTATTAAAATTTTATTGTGGTTGCTCTCTCGGTTAAGTAACCGTTAGTTCTTAAAACCTATACGCTTAAGCTGTATTCACGCATGGCAGAAATCCGCGAAGGAATGTGCGTGACGTCATCAGCGAGCGGAATTTTCTACTCAGCTTCGTCGCTCACAAGGATGAGGTGCTGATGGGGGGGATGTCGGCGATATATCACTCGAATTTAGAAGTTTTTATTTTTGACGCCACCGCGGATGAACGTCACGGCTCCTACACTTGGCACCGAGGCATTTAACGACAAAATATCGTTAATAGGCAGCTGATCCTGTGCCAAGCAGTCACTGTTTGTACCGCTCAAGCATTCCCGCTGCCTTCCGCCGCGGAGCTTACGTCACTGCGTCGCGCCGCAAAAGCATGACGTCTTTTAGTCACGTGATGTGCGCTCCGGGAAGAAATATCCGGGTTGGCTTTGGGGTTTGGGAACTAAAGCGCCCCACTCCGCGCAAAGAGATATGGCATCCGCCAACACTCGCGGTCCCTAATCACCATTTCTCTTTCCCGAAAAAAAAAATCATTTTTAACGACAACGAGGACCTAAGACGTTCTGATTATCGTGCATCTCCTCGAGATATCGCCGTAACACAACATCTGACACGAAACTCCCGGGACCTTCTCTCCCCGATTAGCATCATCTGCTGCGGACTGGTGCAAGTCCAGTATGCCATGGGAAACATCTCGCGAAAGTCCTACACCACTGTCAAGTACTTCACCAAGATGCTCAGGTACCTCTAAGGTTTCGTCTCTAGGCCGACACCCTGTTTGGAAACAAGGCCGCGTCTGCCCACACGAGACGTGGGCACTGCGCGTGCGCCGTGCCGACAGCAGCGCCACCGTAATGGCGTGACGTCAGGGAAGCATCAAAGGCTGGCTCACACACTTGCGACTGCTTACCACCGTCTGCCTTAAAATATATGCAAAAAGAAAAAAACTTTTTTTAACAGCCCGTATAAAAAGAAAATCATAAAATAAGTTTACAACGGAAAAATAGCTTTTTTTAGGAAGGTTTTGAAAGGGCGCCAGCACCACGTGACTATAGTGGCCAGTCACGTGACTGTAGCAGCCACTTTTCCGCGGGCTCCCGCCGGCGCCAACTACAAATTTGTTTCGCGCCGTAAATATAGCTCTCTTTTTTTTTTTTTTTTAATTCATTTTATTATATTTTTTTTTTTCATCCAGGTTGTTAAAAAAAGTGTTTCCTTTGCATGTGTTCTTTAACATCCTCCTAAAATCTCTTACGTCGAGAGAACACACTGGCGTCTATCTGGTAGCCGTAGAACATTTGTAGTGTGTAACAGTTGTAACGACAATTTCTCATAGATTTGGTCTTCCAAATACCGCAGAAACTTTCGCTCTGGTGAAATGCTCCTCCAGAGTCACATTATAGATGGTGCCAGCGTGCCAGTGATGTTCTCTCGTCGTAAGAGATCGTAAGGACACAGGACAGTTTGTTAGTCATCGGATGTCTGTCCTTCATCTACTTTGTGTCCCGTCCTTTTTGCGCTGTTTGTATTACATGTTATTACAGGGGACCCACAGCGGCCTAGGTGGGCAGCCCACGTGAGGTCGCCCCGTGAACCTCATTTCGTTCGGGGTCATTTCATCTTTTCCTTGCGGTGTGGGGTAATGCAGTGCATACCAAATTGAGGATGCCTCACTTTCTCCGTGGGCCCACTGGACATATTACCATTTTGATAAATCAAACGTCTTGAGCGTCGCCACAGCAGATTGAGCATTTTAGGTGTACGATATGGAAAGAAAGAAAACTGTGCACATTCCCAAATAAAGTCTTGTTGGACAAGTAATCAGGGTACATAGCCAGCTTGAGCCGTCTACGGACACCGAATTTTGGAAAAGATAAGACATCCGACGATTGTGTTTCGAATTCACCCTCAAATTCAATCAGTGTTGCCAGAGCTCCCCAGAAAATAGTAGTAGATTTCAGCTCGAAAATTCAACAGAAATCAGTAGATTTCCAAATTTCGGTAGTCTTTATTTTTTATTAGTTTGTTTGTGTTGTACGGTCATTGCATTGATTATTTTCACAGCACATGTGAAAAAGGCCAAAAAAAAGGGGAGCAGCGAAGAAAAGTAGAAACTGTATGCAAAGAAAACTTCCCAAGACCTCTTCCTATACCATCAAGATCTGTAAATCGGACAAATTGGGCGCTAACTTGCGCCACCTGGCCAATGTGAGGCAGCAGTGTATACCATGTTGGAACAACGCCTTCTGTTGGGAGAGTTGGGAGCGATATTCGGAGCAATATCCGGAAGTCAGCTGCCAGAAATCGCTCAGTTTTTATTGCATCCTGGTCTGCTCACTCAAGTAGTTTCACACTTGTTCTTTGAGTGTAAAATTAGTTGCCGGAATTTTTCTTTAAAGTCCCCATATCCCGGGGTGTCTTAAAAAGAAGGGCCCTCCAATGGTTTTTAACTGGTCGATAACTTGCGCTGAGGTAGACCTCAGAAAACGTAGTAACACGGGGGAAAAAAATCGTGGTGGAAAGCTTTGCGTTAATTTGGAAGTTATAAGCAAATTAAAATGCTCAAACCGCGATGCATACGGCACGGCCAATAGCAGGCGCAAAGCGAGGTGCGCCCTCTCAGATGGCCGACCGTGCCGTCGCTCTGTAGTGACTCTAGCTTTAACAAGCCTTCCTCCCCTTTCCCATTTTTTACAACTCACTCCATCTCACTCTCGACCTACCCCAATCACACTAAGGGTCAGCTCTCCTTGATCATTATTTACGTGAAACGTATTCATTTTTGAATATAAATAGGCGATACGAAAATATCGGTGCGCGAAGGTCGAGTGTAACTAAACTCCGTTTCACGCTAAATCCGCGACCGCAGCCAACACTATGCGAAGCGCAAGTTCGTCTGCTTCTTTTGCAGGGGTTGTGGTGACGTCAAACGACGCCGAGCTCCGATTGGCTATTGAAAAGGATAGTGGGTAGGCCTCAAAGCAAGCTGCCTTGAGGTCTACCCACTATCCTTCAATCAGAGCCAATCAGAGTTCGGCGTCGTTGTGACGTCACCACAACCCTTGCAAAAGAAGCAGACGAACTTGCGCTTCGCATACGACCCGACGCAGCCAATCCAAAAGCGGACATGCTTCAAAAGTGCATCGTCACGACGCTCGTCGTATCTTCTTGCGCGTGTGCTATATCATCGGCTCCAGCCAACCACGCGCGGGGAAGGCGCTGTGATCTTGCGCTTTTTTTTGCAAATACACAAAGGCGACGATCGCCATAACGGTCTACTTTTGGTGCTACTTGATGGGCGCGCCAGCATGAAACGTCCTATGCTAAAAGAAGGGGCCATCGAAAAAGTTTTGGCTCGCGTCTCGAAGTGAATTACCCTCGCTCGTTAATGATTCAGAAAGCGCCGAAAGCACTTAGGGTTGTTTCTTTCCGCGAGAAAGAAGGCTGGGCCGCACTCTTTGAAAAGTCGATGCCGCGTAATCTTTTAGCTTTTTTTTTTTTTTTTTTTTTTTTTTTACGAATGGATTTTGTTTTGGCCGAGCAAGAAATGCTTGTGCAGCGAGAGCAACTTTTAAATGTGCTGAACTGAGACTGCCAGCGGTCCATTGACGCGAATTAGGAATTTTTTTAGTTATATAAATTATTTCTCGGAAATACCGCGAGGAGCCGAGCAGCACTACTCTAAAACGGATTTCCAAAACTGCCTAAGATTTAAGAGTGGGGTTGTTCGCTGGTTTCTGTTTTTAGGCCCTTATTTTCATTATTCATTATTTTCTTCGTATTCACGCTACCATGGAGGTGTGTTTATGGACATTACAAGAGGTATGCAGGGAGCGTATGTGAAGGTCAAATTTAAAGCTCTTAACTGTATTTTGGTGCAGTAGAGAAACAGATTCCTTCAAAACTGTGTATACTGTTGTGTCTCCGCTTTAAATGAGCAATTTAGCCGGTGCATAGGGAAACAGCGGGGCTTGGGTTGCCGGCTGGACGTCGCGAAGCAGCGTTTACGGGGGAGGGGGATTAATATGTGTGTAATGAGCAGCCACAGACTGTCGGAAACTGTTGGCCCAGACTTTATCCGACTTGCCTTTTAGGTTGATTTCTCAAACTCTGGGCTGGGCTAACCGGAAACTGTTTGCTAGGGCTTTATCCTACTTGCCTTTTAGGCTGATTCCTCAAAATTGATTATATTTTTTGCTGGCAAATTGCAAAGATTACAAATTCGGACATACATTTTTTTTGTGTTGCTAAATCTCGCCTGAACTTTTAATTACATTTTGTGAATGTCGAGTAGTACCCAGTTTGGTAAACATTGTGCCTCTGGCATCTTTCTGTCCCTAACGTGCTCAAACTTAAATTTGCAATCCTAGTACAGCTTCCATATTAAACCCGACCTGCTGAAATCGTATACTGTGTTTCACACTTTGATCCGTGTTTGCATGCATTTTGGCTCGCGTGCTTCGGGTACGATTTTCCAGTACAAACACAGCTTGTGCAAACCGTTTCTTTTCTGTCCTGGTATATTTCCCGGTATCGACCCGTACTGTTCAACTATTTTTTTGCAAATCCCGTACGTACACTGGTTTATGCAAACCGTTTCTTTTCTGTCCTGGTTTATTTCCCGGTATCGACCCGTACTGTTAAACTATTTTTTTGCAAATCCGGTACGTATACTGGTTTATGCAAACAGTTTCTTTTCTGTCCTGGTATATTTCCCGGTATCGACCCGTACTATTAAACAATTTTTTTGCAAATCCGGTACGTATACTGGTTTATGCAAACCGTTTCTTTTCTGTCCTGGTATATTTCCCGGTATCGACCCGTACTGTTAAACTATTTTTTTGCAAATCCGGTACGTATAGTGGTTTATGCAAACCGTTTCTTTTCTGTCCTGGTATATTTCCCGGTATCGACCCGTACTGTTAAACTATTTTTTTGCAAATCCGGTACGTGTACTGGTTTATGCAAACCGTTTCTTTTCTGTCCTGGTATATTTCCCGGTATCGACCCGTACTATTCAACTATTTTTTTGCAAATCCGGTACGTATACTGGTTTATGCAAACCGTTTCTTTTCTGTCCTGGTATATTTCCCGGTATCGACCCGTACTATTAAACTGTTTTTTTTTTGCAAATCCGGTACGTATACTGGTTTATGCAAACCGTTTCTTTTCTGTCCTGGTATATTTCCCGGTATCGACCCGTACTATTAAACTATTTTTTTGCAAATCCGGTACATATACTGGTTTATGCAAACCGTTTCTTTTCTGTCCTGGTATATTTCCCGGTATCGACCCGTACTGTTAAACCATTTTTTTGCAAATCCGGTACGTATACTGGTTTATGCAAACCGTTTCTTTTCTGTCCTGGTATATTTCCCGGTATCGACCCGCACTATTAAACTGTTTTTTTGCAAATCCGGTACGTATACTGGTTTATGCAAACCGTTTCTTTTCTGTCCTGGTATATTTCCCGGTATCGACCCGTACTATTAAACTATATTTTTGCAAATCCGGTACGTATACTGGTTTATGCAAACCGTTTCTTTTCTGTCCTGGTATATTTCCCGGTATCGACCCGTACTATTAAACTGTTTTTTGCAAATCCGGTACGTATACTGGTTTATGCAAACCGTTTCTTTTCTGTCCTGGTATATTTCCCGGTATCGACCCGTACTATTAAACTATTTTTTTGCAAATCCGGTACGTATACTGGTTTATGCAAACCGTTTCTTTTCTGTCCTGGTATATTTCCCGGTATCGACCCGTACTATTAAACTATATTTTTGCAAATCCGGTACGTATACTGGTTTATGCAAACCGTTTCTTTTCTGTCCTGGTATATTTCCCGGTATCGACCCGTACTATTAAACTATTTTTTTGCAAATCCGGTACGTGTACTGGTTTATGCAAACCGTTTCTTTTCTGTCCAGGTATATTTCCCGGTATCGACCCGTACTATTAAACTATAATTTTGCAAATCCGGTACGTATACTGGTTTATGCAAACCGTTTCTTTTCTCTCCTGGTATATTTCCCGGTATCGACCCGTACTATTAAACTATTTTTTTGGAAATCCGGTACGTATACTGGTTTATGCAAACCGTTTCTTTTCTGTCCCGGTATATTTCCCGGTATCGACCCGTACTATTCAACTATTTTTTTGCAAATCAGGTACGTATACTGGTTTATGCAAACCGTTTCTGTTCTGTCCTGGTATATTTCCCGGTATCGACCCGTACTGTTAAACCATTTTTTTGAAAATCCGGTACGTATACTGGTTTATGCAAACCGTTTCTTTTCTGTCCTGGTATATTTCCCGGTATCGACCCAGACTGCTGAACCGTTTTTTTAAATGTGGTACGTTTCCTGGTTTCTGCAAACCGTTTTTTTTTTTCTTTCTTGGTATATTCCCCGGTATAAGCCCAGACTTTTAAGCCGTTTTTCTAAAATACGGTAAGTTTCCTGGTATATTGAAACCGTTTTTCAGATTCCTGGTTTGTTTTTCATACTGTAATCATACTGTTTTTTCGGTAGGGCAGTATGTCTGCTACGCGCTGTCATTGAAGACAATTTAAAGCTGCTTTTTTCACTACCTCGAAAAAGAAAAGGAAGCCGAGGTCCTTTTTTTACAAAAATATGTCGCAGTTTTTGTGTGTGTGTTTTTTTTAAGAAAGTGCTTTGATACAGAAGGTAAAAATAAACAAAATGCAACATAATTATCTTATACAACAATCTCGACTGTAACGATACACTCAAATTATTGTTATAAAACGTTCGCCGACTGCATAAAGCGCTGGTGTAAAGCGGTAGCTTTATAGGGTGAACTAACCTCAGGGGCTGCGTAAGCACAATATATGTAGGCCGGTTAATCCGTAACCGTTAAACGATAAAAAAATGGCAACTGGTGCTGGGGTTAGGACCCCGGTCACGGACGTTGAAGCCGAGTCCGCTGCTGACTGAGCTACGGACCCAGCTCACAGGAACGGGAGGAGCAGTAGCAGGTGGTCTCAGAAAGCGTGCGCAGCAGAGAGGGGTGGAAAGAAAAGAAAGGGAGGGGCAGAAACGGGTGGTGTAGAAAGAGCGCGCGGTACGAGGAGTGGAAAGGTCATGAAAGCGCGCTTCCCCCTTCTTCTCGACCCAGAATATCCAGCGCAAAGGCTTTGTATCCGGGTGATACTGAAAGGAAGCGCGCACAGCGTCACAAAGAGACGATTGTGTGACGTAATCTGTTTCCATACAATACCCTGCCCTACGCACGACCTGAACTAAGAGCATCTCCCACCCCATACAAAAATGGTCTATGGTCGGCTATAGAAAATCCTTTGTATGGCCGGCTATAGAAAATTGGCCCAATTAGCTATAGCCGCTTCTATGGCTGTCTAAAGCTTCTCCTATGGTCTCCCCTATGGTTGTCTATAGCTTTTTCAATGGAAATTTGGCTATCGAATTCTGTATGGTTTAATGTATGGGTCTCTTTAGAAAGGATGCTATAGCCGCCTATGGCTTTTCTTTTGGTTCCTTTGGCCGTCTATAGCTTCTTGTAAGGTCTTTTATAGAGATCTCTATGGCTTGCTTTATGGATCTTTTTAGACACCGTGCTATAGCTGCCTATGGCTTTTCCTATGTTTTCTTTAGCCGCCTTTTGCTTTTAGTATGGTCCGCTATAGCTCATTCTATAGTTCGTCCTATGGTTCTCTCTACCCATCGTGCTACGACCGCCTATGGCTTTTCTTTTGGTTCTTTTGGCCGTCTATAGCTTATTGTTTGGTCTGCTATAGAGATCTCTATGGCTTACTCTATGGATCTTTTAGACACCGTGCTATAGCTGCTTATGGCTTTTTCTATGGTTTCTTTAGCCGTCTATGGCTCTATGCATGGTCCGCTATAGCTCATTCTATAGCTCGTCTTATGAGTCTCTTTACCATCGTACCATAGCTGCCTGTAGTTTTTCTTTTTACCGCAATCGTATGCAATGTGAAACAAATTATTTGTTATCACTGGACATCTTAAAAAAAAAACTTGTGAGACGTGCCGAACTTCATAGCCCAATTTAAAACAAAGAGCTATCATTTCAACAAAACAACAAAAACAAATGCACTCACTCAGGTGTTTGCAAAAGCACAGGTAAACAGACACAAGGTATTGTTTTCAAATCTCCTAGAAGTTTATTACACACAGCCCATTCTGTAGACAAGCACACACTAAGCAATCTCTACTATATGAAGAGGTACTACTGAGCTGTTATACAACTAAGAATATTGCAAAGCAAACAAAAACCAAAGGCAATTCCTGGGTAGTGTCTAGTACCCCGGCAGCCGGCCGAATTCCCCCCCCCCCCCCTTCCCCCCGAAATTCTAATGCCAGTTGCCACTCATTGGTGCTGCAATCAGTTTATCAAAAGACGTTTCATCGAGATTGTTTCATCAACACGTGACGTTTATAAACAACTCAAGATATATATATATATATTTTTTTTTTTTTTTGTAATGATTTGCCAAGAAGTGGCGTGAACGGGTGGGCTGAGTCGGTGAGCACGCGCCTCAGGAATACAGGCGCGACGAAATGTCCCTGCAGCGTGCAATTCGCGTAACGAGTGCCGACTAAACGTGTGTCCAGGAAACGTGTACCCACGAAAAGGTGTCCATGAAACGTATTTTCACAAAACGCAGGGAGAATAAGAATGTCAGTATTCTAACTACAATTTTCACATGATTTCAGAGAGCTAATGGCAGGCGACTGCGGTAGAATTACGAGGAAATTATTCTCCCAGCTGTCAGAAGATAGGCACTGCCAGGAGATAGACACTACAGAACGGTCAATGGTCGCCGAGTAGGTTGCAGCGCACTTACGTTCGAAATACCGGACTTGAAAGATGTAATCCGAAATATACGTCGACAGGGGCACTGCAGACGAACCACTCAAACACAAAACCGAGAAGGAAGGGATCCGTGAAGATTCACCACGATGTAGCACAAGCTGTCATTTGCCGAACCGAACACTGAACGCACCACAAGAATGTCTTGGGCTTCTTTGAAGAAATCGCTTGTTGCCGACATACAGGTAGGAATTTTCGATCGGGATACGTTTTACCATAGAAGCGAAATCCACAGCAGCCCCGCGGACCGCACAACACGCGGGCCGCACGACACTCGAAACTAGGTCCGCAAGCAGCCTCATTCCGGGATTGGCAGCGGCTAATGCGTCATCCGTCAAACCACGTGATCACGCTCCTTCCGTTACATGCGCACAGAGAGCGGAGTGAAGCGATAAAAAGTCTACGGTCGATTGGTCCGCCGAGTCCGCACCTTCTATAATGCTTTCAGCTTAGGGAGAGAGAGAAAACAGAGGAGTTGAAAAGCAGAGCTCCTTCAAGGCCAGAACGGGGGTGCGATCACAAAGACTAATCTTCAGGGGCATACCAACAATGAACACAGCGAGAGAATGTGTCACTTATATCGTGTTGACAGTTCGAGCCAAGGTTGATAGTGCAGTGGACGCTATGTGTGACCTTGGGCTTAAGGCAGGTGCCGTGTCCAGCGTTATTACCAGCTTCCAGACAGTTGTCACGGGACCCTAACCGGAGACATGATCGGCCTCAAACACGCATAGCGTCTACTCTGCTGTCACTACCGAGTGAACGGGACAGCTCCATGAAGGCCCCCCAGCTTTTGGACTTCTTTCTAAAGCTGCACTTCCCAGAAGTGAACCAAAACGAGGCAGGTTTGAAGATATATTTTAGGCCGTGTAGCCCACATTATAATTTAAAATGAATAATTAATGGCGAATACTTTTTTTTTTGCGCAGGATGTCCACAAATAAATAAATAAATATATATATATGTATAGTTTTTACCAAGCACTTTTGAATAATGTGTACACTCTTAGGTTCGCATTTTTAAACTTAAATTTTGGGAATCTTTGCATCGTTGTGGCATTTATGATTGCGTGGTTTAAGAAATTTGTGCCGTAATACGTTTTTCATCCGTGAGTTCAGTCTATATCACTGCCATCAATTACAATCTCTGAGCACCATGATGACGCATGGTGGGGATGTGTGCTCCAAGAAGCTCCAATGACTTTAATGTCTCATAATTTAAAAAAAAAAAAGAAGAAAAATTAGCCACAGCGCTTGCCGATTTCTTGAATTCGCAGAACAGAGAGATAATAGGACGCACCTGGGGTAGCGCGTGCCTAATGATACTAATTTTTTTTTTCGGCTGTTATTTGTGTTTATTTCACGGTTCTCGACATGGGCGTTGACGGACATTGCACCGCTGCTTACGCCCCTGCCGGGGTAAGCTTTACTGTTGTCACGACACTCTATCGCGCTATAGACGCGTCGATTTAACGCTCATGAAGTCTCGAGAGAACTGTCAATTGTATAGTCAGAGCAACGACGCAGCAAGCGCGAAGTGAGAGACGACTGCACCTCACTCTGATAAAATGTGAGCGTGGGACTCTCGAGCAGCGTTAACTTGTTGATGATGCAGGACGCTGCTTTGCCGTTGAGAATCTTTGTCCTGCGAACGCCGGCGAAAACGTTCCAGTGCTCGGCGTACCCTAGGCAGCAGCGCCTGTCAGCGTCCGCCCGCGCAGCATCGCAACCTTTCTGGAGCCTACTGGCAGTCTGCGAGCGCCGACGATTTATCGTCGCGACTTGAATGGGAGCATTTTATGAATTCCTGCGGCGAACATGAAACACCGCGAACATAATCCTCGCGACGGCGAACCGCCGGCGCTCGCAGACGAAGGGTTCCGATGCTGTGCGAACGGTTGCTGGAGGACGCTACGTAGGGATATACGCCGGGCGCTGGAACGGCTTCGAAGCCATTCGAAGGGCAAAGGATTCGCGACGACCAAGTAGTGTCTAGCATCTTCAGTAAGCTAACGGGGCTCGAGAGCCCCAAGCTTACATTTATACAGAGCGAGCGCGGCCGGCCAGATCGAGGTGCAGTCAGCACTCGCGTCGCGATTGCTACGTCGTTGCTCTACCTACACCGATGACATGTGAACCGGCATTCGAAACCACCGCCTCGAGACTTTATACGAGTCCAAAAGACTGCTTTATAGCGCGATAAACCGTCGTGACAAGAGTAAATAAAGCTCACCTCTGTAGTGGCGTAAGCAGCGGGTTTGTGTTCGTTGGCGCCGCGTCGAGAACGACGAAATATGCACAAAAACGTTAAATATATTTAACACAGCAGGCAGAAAGAAATACAAACATGGCAGCGAGACGGACAAAGTAGAAGGCGCGCTACGAAATACATATGCTTACAAAATACACTGGAAACGACAGATAATTAGAGCTAAAAAACGGAAGATTGAGATGACGTCAACGCCGAAATAAGGCAATGCGCAGGAAAAGCAGCCGGCAAAACTGCAATAGCCCTATAGGCGGCTAAGGACGCTTTTGTGATCGCTGGCGTATAGCCGCGGCGATGTACGCCCCGTTAAACTGGATGAAGAAAATTATCGCCCCGATCGAGCGCATGAATTCTACTTTCGTACATCTGCAGTAAAAAAAAAAAAAAAAAAAAAGGGTCGCGGGGTTATAGCCTAAGCAAACCATTGAGCCGAATAAAAAAATTGGATGGTCGCGAGTCTATAGCTCGGGAGACATACATCCCTCTATAGCCGGCTAAAACACATTGTAAGGCCGGAGGCTATAGCTTTGGTGACATAGAACGCTATTGATTCGGCTAAAGAAAATTCAATGGTCGCGACTCTATAGATTTATGGACATACACCACTCTATAGTCGGCTAAAGCACATTGAATGGTCGGAGGCCTATAGCTTTGGTGACATAAAACACTATAGAGGCTGCTAAAGAAAATTTGATGGTCGCGAGTCTATAGATTTAGGGACATACACATCTCTATAGCCGGCTAAAGAGCATTGAAAGGACAGAGGCCTATAGCTTTGGTGACATAAAACGCTATAGAGACGGCTAAAGAAAATTCAATGGTCTCAATTCTATAGATTTAGGGACATACGCCACACTATAGCCGGCTAAAGCACATCCAATAGTCGCGAGTCTATAGCATCAAGGACATACATATTTCCATAGCTCGCTAAAGAATACTGAATAGTCGCGAGTCTATAGCTGCATAGTCATAAATTATTCTATAGCCAGGTATAGAAATCGGAATGGTCGAGATTCTAAAGCTTTGAAGACATACATTTTTCTATAGGTGGCTATAGCGTGTTTTATGGTTTCTTATGGCTGACCATAGAGGGCCATAGAAGGTGATAGCTCACCATAGGATTTTCCATAGACGTCCATAGACCATTTTTGTATGGGGGTCCCAGGCACTAAAAGACTAACCGCCGAATTCCAGAAACCTCACTCAAACTACACTCAAACTGAAGGGCCCCTCCACTTCCTCGAGGAAGGCGCGAGGGCCGGCGCTGGCCAATCGCGTGGACGGATCCGCCGTCGCGATTGGCCAGCGCCGGCCTTCGCGCCTTCCTCGAGGAAGTGGAGGGGCCCTTCAGTTTGAGTGTAGTTTGAGTGAGGTTTCTGAATTCGGCGGTAAGGCTCATACCACCCTATGAAGCTACCGCATTTAAGCGCGTTTGGCGGAATTACCTAGCACGCAGCTACATTTTTTCATTCCAACTGTGGCGGCACCGAGGCATTATCCGTACATTTTCTGGCTCGTCTGCCCCGATACTATACCTACTGGGCCGTGTCAGCAACTCGGGCAGGTTATCCCCAATAAATATCCACCCAGACTACAGACGCGACATTCACTTCAGTGTCAGTTTAATGTTCACCGTGTTATATTGACTTGACGAATGCACGACTGTATGATATAGATAACAAACCACATTCCGGTGCGCTCGAGAACGCATGGCGTCCGAGTTCGCAGGGCTGGTTGTCGCTCCGAGTGCTCCCGACCTCTGGTGCGTTCGCTCCCTCGGCCACCGAATCCCCCGAGGTTTTCATCGACGCGCATCGTGTTCCTAAACGCGCTTTCGTGTTGAAGCTGCGCCAAACATGAAATAGCCGTTTGCAAGATCCTCCGGAGCTGTGAACTAATACTTGCGCCCAGTACAACAGCGCCGAGCGACTACTTGGCTGTTCTTGCCGCTGCGTTTGGCTCCGGCACCGGTCTTGCCCGACCCTCTCGGGGGACTTTTAGTAGATTGTATGCAAGAGCTTTGCGGTGCTAGCGGGAGCTCGTGCCTTCATTTGGGGTACGGACTGAGCAGGCGTCCGCCGGTCCCGAATTCTGCAGTACACGATCCACGAAAAGCAACAGCAGAGAACTCCCTGTTCCTTTTTTCGTTCTTTCTAGGCTTTCAACTGTTTCAACTTTTATTGCGTTACTTTCGCACGGTTCTAGAATATGCACAGTTCCCTAGTTACAAATTTCCAGTATAATTGTGGAGTTTTCTCAGATCGTGTTTTCGGAAATTGATACCGGCAGTGTGAGCTTTCACGTTTTGAAGCGCTCGCCCCGGGGTAGCGTGAGCCGTGTCAAAAACGGTTCGTCCAAACTCCCTGTTTCCAGCAGCAATGGAACTGTCATCGAATGGTGATTTACTTTCGTTCAGGCAGGCCTTTCTTTTACTGCAACAAAATATAATGTATACAGCGCGTTTACTCACCCTTCACGGTGCGCTTTGACCGAAGACAGCCGAAGCCCGTCTTGTTGACTCCATCGACAAAAACAAACAAACTGTACTTCACTTGCCCAGGGCTCTATTCCATCTGCGAAGTTATTTGCGGCGTTGCAGGAAGCCCTGACGCGAGCGTACGGCTTCGGAAAGGATTTTTCTGGCGCGAGTGTTTGCGCAAACAAAACCTTTTTGTTGACAAATGCGCTCTCGTGCTGGAGCCTTTGCGTGCACTCAACGAAACTTGTTTGATGGATGATAGAAAACCGTGCATCGCCTCGGGAATAGGCGATATGTAAAATGACTGTCCGCTTTCGTCATTGCGCCACTCAAAGCTGCCACGTTAGAGGGTTTTTGCCATTTTTCATCTGGAGATGAGGCGCGTGTGCGTTTAAACCGGCTTTCACAATATTTGGACAATGTTTTTCTATATTCAATGGGTTGTCGTTTAGTTTAGATGCAATGAGGAAACGAAAGATGGCCGCAAGATTGCGGAAAATGAAATGGGCGAGCCAGGTAAGAAAATGGTCTTTATCGAAGACAATGTGCCAAGAGTTTTGACTAAACTGGCAGTGCACACGAGCATATTTTAGATCTAGGGCACCCACCTTGCCGCGATCAATAGAGAGTTTTAGTAGATCGTTCCGATACCTCCGATAGCCCCGATAACGATACTATGCATGCACAAGGGAGGCGGTGGCGGAGTATCGGGTATCGTTATCGGAGTCATGGGAACGATCTACTAAAACTCTCTAATGTCTCCTCGGCGCAAATATGGAACGATAATTTTCCATTAGAGGGGAAGCTGCATCATTGATAATAAATACACTAGATATCGCTCCTTTTTGCATATGGTCTCTTGCGACATGCGTTGAAGGCAGCGTTCTCCGTGGTCTTTTTTCGGCGCTCGACTTTTCGTTGGTAACGTCAGGAATCACGTAGCTTTGCTCTGAGCAGCTGAGTGACCGTTTTTTTTCCACACATGACATGATCACATTATTAAAACTTCACTACGCCACTCCGATGACGGGGCAACTCTATCAAGGAACTATTACTGTAGTGTTTTCGATCTTTTTTATTTGCGTGCACTCCAACGCAACCTCAGTGCCTCATTTTTCGTGAGCCTCCGTGGCCATATTTCAGCAGCGCTGAACTGAGCACGTAGAGCGAAAGCTTGCGCTACAGAATCCAGCAATCCTCGATTCAATCCCCGCCGCTGTCGGCTTCACTATGGACCTGCATTTTACCGGCATTAGCTCGTGCGATCGCTACTCCTTAATCCACCTACTAATGTTACTAGATTAGCTGAGTTGCGGAACTTCTCATAAACGCTGCTTGCACGAGCCCTTCTCTCTCCCACCACGGCTCGCCCCACGTCCTTCAACGCGTCATCGTTCCGATGGGGAAGGCTGCTATAAACGCTGTTGTTGTGCTCTATGTGTTCTGTGTGATTCGTATGTTTCGAAGCACAACGGCTAGATGGCGGTTCACCGTACTCAATGGAGCACACAGTTTTGAAAGGATATTCTAGATGACGGTTTGAACGACCGGGGCCGGGCTGAAGAAACTTAAAAGGGAGGGGGGGGGGGGGGGGGCGCTCCACCCCCCTTTGCGGGAGTCTTACACCTGAGCTAATCTAGTAACGTTGGAACGTGGGCACTCATTGAACAGACTTGATGTCACAGTATCACGTGACACGACCACGAAGCTGTGACGTCAATTTTCCTGCCAAACTTATCGGAAAACTTTATGTCACGTCACGTCGTCATGCGACCTCAATTCGCGTGGTGTAAAACTACGTTACGTCAATTTACCCGCTCAATTTAGCAGGGAAATGTGTAACGGTTGAATCGATTCAACACGTGTATTTATTTTTGAAAAGGTTCGCCTGTTTATGGCTCTGTTGTCCTGAGGCAGGGAGGGGGGGGGGGCAGGGGGGGGGGCAGGGGGGGGGGGGGCAGGGGGGGGGGGGGTTAGGGTTGATGGCTGAAGGGAAAGGAGGCCGGAAGTGGGTTCAGTTTTCCAGCTGCTTCTGTCAATTATCCCGCTTGGTAGAGAGTCGCACGCAGTTGATTGCGTCGCCTGAAGATGCTGCACTTGAGCGTTGCATAGTTTTCATGGAAAGTGACTGGTAAAACACGGTCTGTGTAAAGAGGGAGAGCAATCGAACACAGTGTCACACAATTACACTGGTTATTTTCTTCCGACCCTTCGTTCAGAAGAAGCTGGTAAGAATGTCTTGTATCTCAAACAACGACATCTATCAAGCAGCTTTGATTTTAACCACTAATAAAACGTTTACATACTGACTCAAACAATAAACGCGCGAATGCAGGAACGCAATGTGCGTACCGGCCGTGTCAGCGCCCTCTAAATAAAGAACAGCAACATCAGGATCACCCTTCCTTTGTAATACATAGGTAGAGTTCCGTGTTTTCGGATAAATCCGAAAAACTCCGAAAAACAGCCGCCGGTAAAATTCTGGTCAATTCAGATTTATCCGATAAACTCCGAATTTTGCCGTGAGTGTGCCACCCCCCCCCCCCCCCCAAATAAACTAAATAAAGACGGTATTTTACAATTAAATTTGATCAGCGCACAGGGTCAATGGTCCTGAGAAAATGCCACCACAGTCATCTTTCAAATCTCGGATCATTGACAAAACAGGTTTCTTATCTCGTCAAGGTTCAGGACGACATGTCATTGTACTTTCAGGTGACGACAAAAGCCTCTGTATTGATTTCCAGTTTGGGCCATACTGTTTGTGTTTCAAAAGGAAGGAGAGGTGTTTTTGTAAGTTAAAGCTATAGACCATAGAGATTACATAAAATTGGAAGAGGTACAGTTGAAACTTCCCTATTACATCCTTTACCTCGCGCGGCCGCGGCGTAGCATGGAATGGATGGAATGAATACGTGCTTCCCAGCGATTACCTCCAGAAGTTTATTTTGAAGGTATCGACGTTTATCGAAACCACAGATGTGTGCAACTTTTGCCGTGGGACAAATTGGTATTGCCAATGGAAATGGCACCAACACCAAATCGAGCTGAAGAAATATTAACTGATACAAGCACGTTTCACTTTTCTTTATCTATCATATGTTTACACCCGGATATTATTTATTTTTCATGAGAAACACTGCTAAATTAAGCTCCGAATTTCTGAGATTTCGGACTCTAACAAAAATAAAGTCCTATTCACTCCTAATTTTCGGGGGGGAAAAAGCTCCGAAAAACATCCTCCGAATTTGGCGAAAAATAAACTCCGAGAACACGGAATCCTATATATGGGGTGTTCCAGATATGAGTGACAAGAATCCTAAAATTAATGTATTCGACGTAAAAAGATACTTTTCTCGGGACCGCATTACTCGTTGTGGCGGACGTCAGGAGATGCGCGATATTTACTAATGCGGTCGCTCATTAACCAAAAATAACTAATTAACTTTTTAATTAGTGAAAATAGACATATAGTTCCGATTAGAAACTTGCTGAACGTCATCGAAAACCACTAAATCAGTAATTTTCAGAAAGGCTTTGAGTGCGTGAGAAGCGTAGTAGTGCGCTAAAATTTCCACTCGTGGAGCAAGTACAAGGCTGGGGCTCCCATATAAGACGGAAAAATCGCTCGTGCGCCTTATGCCTCAACCGCTAGCCTTGTACCTGCTCCACGAGTGGTAACTTTAGTGCACTACTACGCTTCTCACGCGCTCAAAGTCTTTCTGAAAATTTATGATGTAGTGGTTCTCGATGACGCTCACCAAGTTTCTAGTCGAACGTGGTGTGTGTGTCTGTGTCTCCTTCTGTGTCCGTCGTTTTGTGGCGCTTTTTAATCATTATGAATCACCAACTTGCCCAACTTTCTACCCTCGGGAACCATATGCCTATTACCTCTAATTAAAAAGTTAATTAGTCGTTTTTATTTAATTAGTGAACTAATTAGTAAGTATCGCACATTTTCTGACGTCCGCTACCACGAGTATATGCGGGCCCGGGAAAAATTATCTTTTTACCTCGAATGCATGAAAACCCTGTATATCCACACTTGTGACTAATTAGATGTCACCGCACTGCCGCACTTTCGGAGTGTATTGACTTATCCTTACTGCGTGACTATGTTAATGAAAGTGGGAAAATGGATCGGAGTTCACGCTCAAACTTCGCAATACCTTTCCACATCTGCGCTGTCACCGTCGCTAAAGAAACAAAAACGTATCATGGCAGTGATTTGAAAAACTGACATCTACAGCTGAGGCAACCGCCTGTCAAAAGCTTAGGTGCCGTTGGTTATCATGCGTGTCTGGCAGCTTGACACTTTCGCAAGTCTCCTTTACTTGCCGTTTTCTTACTGGTTTGTTTTATGCTTGAAGTTTTATAGAGAGACACTCTTTCTCTTCTCTGGCTTTCAAAGTCGGAGACACAAAAATATTTTTAGTAAAGAGGTGACGCTTGAATACTTATTTAAAATATCGTATGCCTGAAAAAAAAAAAAAAAAAACCTGAATAGAAGAGCACTTTCTTGAACAAATCTTTTTGTATATATATGGTCTTTCTTTGGGGGCCTCTTTGGTATTATCGCTGTAACGGAATTGGCTCGTTAAATAATCTGCTCAGAGCTCCGGGAGACACATGTGCACGAGCGCACGGCTTTTAGATTGCTTTTCTTGCGCGAGCGATTGTGCAAATACTGCGTGTTGTTCACTTTTTTGTTCCCAAGTTTCAGGTTTTTGGAGACGTTGAAATACTGCATTTCGCCAAGCTCGGTTCGTGCCTCTTTGCCTTTGATAGTTCTTCACACAACCTGTGAAACAGCTGGCAAGTTTATTAAGAGCGGTTCACGCACGGGGTTTCGGTGTATCATTATTTACGGCTCCGAGCACCCGTCCACATTAAATGTCACTTTTTTTTTTTTTTTTAGTTTGGTAGATTAATACTTAGCAGGTTGGGTCAACTGCTTGCACCAACAATGTGACGTCATCGCAGTCAGATCGAGCGCAGACACAGATTAGACACCAGTGCTGCGTCACCGTTCTGCTCGGTCTGGTTGCCAACCAATAGAGAGTTTTAGGAGATCGTCTTTGCACATCCGATACGGTATACGATGGGCCCTCCGGTACGAACTGCGCATCCGCTGTCACAGGAGACTCGGACATGCCCAGTGCGTACCGGAGGACCCGTCGTACCGTATCGGATCTGCAAAAACGGTTCCCTAAAACTCCCTATTAGGGAGTTTTCGTAGACTGTTTTCCCACCTCCGCTACGCTCTCCGAAACAAAAGGGAGATTTCGTAGATGGTTCTCGCCGCCCCACAACGCTCTCCGCAACCCGCCACGATACCCGGAACTCTATAGTCAAGGCCATCGGCGCGCAGGCGCAGTAGCGGCTTCTTGGTTGCAAAGGGTTTTACGGAGGGGGAAACGCGGTCTACGAAAACTCCCTAAAGACTCCAGTACTGCGCCTGCGCGGCGCTAGCCTCGCCTGCAGAGTCCCGGATCTCGTAGCGGGTTGCGGAGAACGTTACGGAGCAGCGGAAACCGTCTACGAGGGACGCCCGGCGTCCGGCTCGGACCCAGTTGCTGAGTTGACGCCATTTTAGTGAAATGGCGTTACGTGCATGGAGGTATAGGGGGCCGTTCATATGCTTCGATTATTCTGGGGTATGGTGGTTGGCCTCCGCAACATCCGTCAGCCGACGCACGATGCATCCCTTGGCTAACGTCTTCAGCCGGATTCTTAGAGCGCAGGTCTTACGCGCCCTTTTCCGGGTTGAGCGGCGAGCGGGAAAATTGACGTCACGTGACGTCAGTTTTCCCGCGTGATGTGACGCTAAATTTAGCGGGGATATTCAGTTTCTCCGCTGGATTTAGCTGACAAATGCGGGGAATCGAATTAGTGTTGAGGTCACGTGACGTCAATTTTCCCGCTAAATCTAGCGGAGAAACTGAATTTGTTCATAGGTGATGTGACACCATGTCGTGTGACGTCATTTTCCCTGCTAAATTTAGCGGGGAAGCTGAATTGCAGGAGGAGGGGCGAGGAGGGGATGGAGGAGGAGGAGGAGGGGTACTCTCTCCCCTCCGTACCCTCCTTTCCTCCTCCTCAAGAGTGGCGCTCTAACTGCGCACTATGGAGATTGTAAACGTCTTTCATTTTTAGAGCGCAGCTCTTAGGGGCCCGTTTCCGGCTTGAGCGGCGTCGGCGTCGCCGTCGGCGTAACCGCGAGGTCACGTGACCCCCCCCCCCCCCCCGAGGTCACGTGACCTACCCAGGTCAGGTGACACCCCTAGGTCACGTGACCCCTTGAGGGCACGTGACCCACCCAGGTCACGTGACACCCCTAGGTCACGTGACCCCTTATGTCACGTGACCCCCAGAAGTCACGTGACCTCCTGAGGTCACGTGACCCCCCTGAGGTCACGTGACCCCTGAAGTCACGTGACTCCCTCGAGGTCACGTGACCTCAAGGAGTCACCTATCCCTCAGTACGCTTCCATCTTCCTCCTCAAGAGCTGCGCTCTAACCAGCGTTACAGGGAATTGTAAACGGCTTTCATTTTTTGTTGCTTTTATTGGACTCGCTTCGTAAACAAAAACAAAATTTGGTTTCAGATTTTTTTTTTTATTTTACCTGCTTCGCTTGAAGCTGGCATATCACATTTTGAATTGCTTAGTCACTGACAGCACGCAGAGCGTGGCGGTTCCCTTGCATCTCATTATCGCTCTCCAGCCAATGAGATAATTATATTCGCCGATAGGAACGCAGAAGAACCAATCACATGCAAAGAAGTATGAATGATAAACATTGTCATTGCTGTTCCGGAGCGAGAGGTGATTTCGTGCAATCTTTCTTGGCGTGAGGCACATCATGGTGCTCCTATAGTAGCCTCATTTCTCTCGGCAGATTGTCCATTTACGGCGATTAAATTAGGAGTAAAATTGAACGCTCGCACCGAAGTTACGCTGCTTGGATGAACGTTGTGGACTATAAGCAGGGCCTGTTGACTTCGGGGTGGCTGCATTTGCGTGATTGAAACCTTTTTTTTTTTTTTTATGCCTGCCTGTGGTCGACCTTCTCGTGAAAGAACGAGGTAAGGTACGAGACACACGAAGCGGTTCTAAATGTCGCATAATCGTTCGATACGAAACGGAGGCCTGCATAAATAAGAAAAAAGTCATGAATACGATGCGGCGGTCACGCGAACGCTTGCACCGTCGGACGTAATCCGCTATATTAGGTTGATGCATCCTTTTCGTTGTGGTGTACTTTTTGTATGCAGACTGCTCGACGCGGTGTCAGCAACCACAAGCTTGGCGCTTTTTTTTTTTTTTTTTTTTTGTGGTGTTTTTTAAGACAGTATTGACCTTTCTAAAAAGCGGGCTCCTGGCCGGTTTCATTTGCGGTGTTCGTGCGTATGGCGCGTGATTTGCTCACTTTGCGAAACGACGAAACATGCACG
>NW_024609846.1:114847947-115035447 GCF_016920785.2 Ixodes scapularis | reverse complement strand
CGTGAAGTGCCCGTGTTGTATATATATATATATATATATATATATATATATATATATATATTAATGGCCACCCTTGCACGGGGAGCACGCCATAAATTATGGCGACAGAAGTCTGAAATTCTAATTTAAACGTTCGCTAAAAAGGAAAAAAAGATGAGAAAGAAGGCTGGTATGCATGACATTCCGTGTGCGCTGATATTAACACTTTCGCTGTCTGGAGTGGGAATAATCGCGTTTGCACCTGTTCTTCGTTTCATTTTTATTTTATTATTTCTCGTTCGGATACATATGGGTTTCGGTTTCGCAATTTTGCGCGTTTTGCGGCGTGCCGTTGTTTCTCGGATCGTAATTTATCGTGATATATCACGCCCAAACTCCCGTCCTGTCTTGAATTTTTTGTTTTACGACGATAAAGGGTAACGTTGCTCTCGGCGCCCCTAAAAAGAAAAAAAAAAAAAAGAAATTGGAGGAGACTGCCGTTTTGTTTCAGCTGCCCAGGGCGATCTTAAAGTATCACTGCTTATACGTCAACAGATCAATTTTTTTCAGTCGGTCTATTTATTTCCTAACCAGACAGATCTCTGTCGAATATGTTTACATTCAAATGCTTATACGCCCTAGAAAGAACACGGGTGTTCGGCACAGACGTGATGACAAAACAGACCTCGAACATGCAAGGCGAGTCGGTACAGTTTACGGAGACTGGCTTCGAGCTTTTTGATTTGGGTACATGTCTTGAGGTACGGTAGTGTGTATAGGAAACGAGATATGACGAAGGCGTCGATGATATGGAGTAGATTGTTCTCTTTGAGTCCGGTTCCGTGATTTGCGGTCCGCTGTATAAGGTGTGCGATCTGATTGATTTGGGTGTGAAGGCGGTGGAGTGATCCTTCCGGGTTACCGTTGAATTGGAATACTACTCCTAGAATTTTGATTTGATCAACTTGTTGACTTTCTTTGTCCTGTAGCTTGATTTTCATGAGTTTCGGTCGGGGTCGGGTCCTCTCTTGGAGGATGTGACCAGTAGTTGAGTTCTGGAGGGAGATAAGGTGAGTCCTATTGTGGAGGTGTAGACTTCGACCGCATCACAGCCCCGTTGAAGAGTTCCTTCAATTTTTCCGGGGTTTCCTTTTGCTGTCCATGACGTAATATCGTCCGTATAAATTGAGTGATGGAGATCGGGAATTTCGTTTAGGTATCTTGGTAGATCTGCCATTGCGAGGTTGAAAAGTGTCGGTGATATAATTGACACTTGCGGTGTTCCCCTGTTAAGATAGAAGGTGGGAGTTGTTTCGTTGGGCATGTTTATGGAGGCCGTCCGGTTTGTGAGAAAATCCTGCACATAGTTGTATATGCGTTGTCCACATCCACCGTTGGCGAGCTTGGACAGGATGGTTTCGTGTTTCAGGTTATCGTATGCTTTGTGAATGTCGAGTGCTACCAGGGCTTTGAGTGAAACTGTGTTGCGATTGTATACGTCGTGTTGTATGCGTGTAAGTGTATCTTGCGTGCAAATGGCGCTTTCTGAAACTTTGTGTTGGGGCCAGGTCGTTTCTTGATTCGAGGTGCCAATCCAAGCGAGTTAAGACCATTTTTTCCATAAGCTTCCCAAGGCAGGAAGTTAGGGAGATGGGTCTCAGACTCTCAATTATTGGGGTTTTGCCGGCTTTGGGGAGGAAACAAATGTCGGCATGTTTCCATTGGATTGGTAGTTTTCCGATCGACCACACGTGATTGTATAAGTCGAGGAGTTTGGTGAGGTTTTCGTCATTCAGATTTTTGAGGACTTTGTATGTCATCAGGTCTTTTCCTAGGGTTGTGCTGCGTTTTATGGATGCCAGCGCCCTGCGGAGTTTCATCGGAGTGAAAGGGCTATCCATTTCATGTGGTGGGAGGATAGGATGACTGGGTTCCGGTTGGGGGGTTGTTGTGCTTTCCGGAAAGTAAGTCTCCCTGAGTTTTTTTTCTAGGTGTTTTGCTGATAAATCCGGGTTGATTTTGATCTTAGTTAACGGGTATCGGTGCATTGTCGGTTGAATCATGCTTCGGAATAGGGACCAAACTCTTTTGGTTGACATGTGGGGATTTAATGAGTTGCATAGTTGCCACCAGTTTTGGTACGCCAATTTTATGGCATACTCTTGCGCCTGTTCGGTCAGGAGGCGTATTCGTTTCTTCAGGTTCCGATTTGTTTTCCTTTTTTTCCATCTCTTGATAAGTGCCCGTCTCGTTTCCCATAAGGTTAGGATGTGGTGGTCAACGTAGGGATATCTGGAGTTGTATTGATGTAGGTAGTGTGTTTTTCGGCCTGTGCCAGGATTTCTTGTGCCCATTCGTCCGGGTTGTCAAGGTTCAGTGTTGGGGATGGTTCCTGGCGGCTCTTGTGCCAGTCCGTGATAGCTGTTGGTCGGGGTTTGTGAGTTTCCATTGTGGTAAGGGGTATTGAGATGGATATGATATTGTGATCGCTACCTATAGGTTTTCCTCCATATTGTCCCACGTCGGGTTAGCCGTACCTCTGTAGAAAGCTAAGTCTGGGTTCGTGTCCCGCGGCACGGAGTTGCAGATAAGAATTAGATCGGTTGAATGGGTATGTTCTGTTATGGCTTCGGCGATGGCGAGTATTTTTGCGGCCGTCGAGAAGGGGACTCCTTCGTGTTCACGGGACGAAGGTGATTATGTTCCAATCACTGCCGTTCTGCTCCTGGTAGGTGTGTGGCTCGCGTACGTGTAGTTGTAGTACACGTCTGTGTCTAAAGGGGTGCGTGAGAGTACCCGGCCGGCATGAGCTTTCCGGTGGGGTTGGTGGTTGTTAGGAGACATGTTTTGTGGAATGGGGAGAACAGTTATGCGTGGGAGCGAGCCCCAGGGTGGGGTCAGGGGTGGGAGGGGCGGAAGTCTGGATGTGTCGTGTTGTTGATGGGCGAGGATCTGGCGCCCCTGTTGTGATGTTATTATTCGCTGGTGTTGTGCATGTTCGTGTATAGTGATTCGATCATCTAGTGAGTTAAAGAGACCAGTGTGATTAGACGTACAGGCGCAAATTGAGGGACTCCTAGGGCCAGTCGCGTGCATTTACGGAGTGCGGTTTCTAGCTTCTTTGTTTGGGTCCGAGTTAGTGTATACTCTTTTAGTTATAATCCAATTAAGTGCAAAGGTGCAAGCGAGCTGGACAAGAACGACGAAAATAATCCCTGGAGGAGGGGAACAAGAGGAACAAAGGACAAGGAAAAAATCTCCAAACACAGCGAGGTGACTGGTGCGCGTCAGGCCTTACTCCTACTCCTCGCTAAGTCGAGGCAGGTCCTTGCTGCCGCTGGATGTCCGTGTTTCATAGGGGGCTCTCACAAAGATGAATGGGTGCAGTGCGAGCGAGCGCCGACTTCATTTTTATGCAGTCCTGAGACTTCGTCAACGGGGCAGTCGAAATCATACCACTCTGGCCAGGAAGTCCCATAATTCAACACGAGCAGTGTTTCTTTCGGCCGTACTCTATTTGATAGCGAAAGCGCGGTGGTGAGACATTGCACGTAGCCATGGCATGTCATACATTCGCTGCCTCTTACTGGTCACATTTCTTGCGCAGCGCAGCCGACAGAAATCAAACACTGGGGCCCTAATCTGTACAGTTGTCGAAAAAGTCGGCAAGAAATCCGGCGGCATTGATTGGCCGGCGCCAAGGTCAAGTGCGGCGTTGGCCAATCACAGCCGCCAGGTTTTTCACCGACTTTTTCGCCAAATGTCCAGGTTAGGGCCCCTGGGGCGGTTTGCTTATCTCGCGGCCGCGGCCGCGGTTGCGGCCAAGAGGGATTTTTTGTATCGTTACCAGCTCTATGGGGACAAAAAGTACCTAGCGTCCCTGCCTAATGGCTGAGAAATCCGTGTCGCCTCGAGTACAAAAGTTTAATTTCGCTCGTAGAAACTGACCACAGAGGCTTTCAACTGGAGTCCAATCAACCGCCCGTTTATACTTCAGGACCGGCAGGTAAAGTTACGGCCAAGGAAGGTAAATATTAGCCGAAATAAAGAAAAAATCACGCGAGATAAAAACAGACGCAGTATATTGACATACCTACGCCAGCTAGCTTTTACGTCTATCCACTAATGCTCGTCTGCTTCTTTTTCCGGGGGTTGTGGTGACGTCAGAACGTCGAGCTCCGATCAGCTCTGATTGAAGGATAGGTAGACCTCAAAGCAAGCTGCTTGGCGGTCTACCCACTATCCTTCAATCAGAGCCAATCAGAGCTCGGCTTTCTGACGTCACCACAACCCCCGCAAACAAAGCAGATGAACTTGCGCTCCAGGAACTTAATCGAAAAACTTTCGGCCTTTCCACTCTGGTGAAGAAGGAAGAGCAGTGGAGCTCTACTATATACCGGCACCTATGAGCGACGGCGGCAACCAGACAACTGGCTTGCCTGTTGTCTGGTTGCCGCCGTCGCTCATAGATGGCGGTAGCTGTCCAGAGCATTGTGTCGAGATTTATTTGTCCACGGACACGAAACGAGGGACACTAGCCCTTAACAGCTTCGCTGTAAAAAAAAAAAAGAAGAAAATTTGCGTAATGTATCGTGTTTTCTAAATAGAGTAATCAACTAAACTCATTTTGATCTGTCAGCATCTGAAACACCCAGGACTCTGGAAAAAATAAAGTGGACAACAGATGTGCGTGCGTGCGTGCTTGCGCGTGTGTGTGTGTGTGTGCATGTGTATGTGTGTGTGTGTGTGTTATCCACTTTTTTGTATTTAAATCTGGGGTGTTCGAAATGTTGAAAGTTCACCAGCTCTCCTGCAGGTTCTTCGTTATTTCTATCGGTTGGATGAATCACAACACTCACAATACGATTGTTATCGACTTATTTTCTCCCCTCCCACGGGGCATACACACGCGGGTCAGAAAGGGAAAGTGAACAAGCGAAAAAAAAAGGAAGATAGCGACGCGAACCACGTGTCAGACGACAAACGACGTCGTGGCCAGAGAAAAAGGATGACGCCACATCGGCAGGAAGCAAGACGCGGAGGCTCTGCGCGCCCTTCGAGGCCCGCTGCCACTAACAAGATTAGGGCCGCCGCGGTGACCCAGTGCACTGGCTGTCCCGCCCGCCGCCGTCTCTCGAGCAGGACAGTCGCCGTCTCTGGCTAAAAATAGCCTCGGATCGTCCCCCGAGCCCCGACCAGCCTCGGCCCGCCGCTGCCGCCTGGCTGCCTCGATCCATTCCACGAGTCGTCCATAACACCAAACCAACATAAGGTCATAAAGAAAAGCTACGCCGGTAACACGCCATTGTGTGTGTAAAACTTTATTGTCAGAATGACGTCCCGTCCGGCGCTAATGTAATCCTTCTGCCAGGATAAGAGTTGAATGCCACTGAGACGGTCATTGTACCTTAACCGAGAAAATGCGCACTTACGTATATACATACATATGTTTATTGCAGAATAAACGAGTACAAAAATTACTCAGGCCCGCAAAAGCACGTGTGTGCTTCTGGGCAGGACACTGTTGCAATGGGTAGGAACAGTGTAACTACCCTTACACAAAACAGCGCACCGGCATGCTTCCGGCAAAAAAAGAAAGCTTTAGACCTCGAAAAGTTGTAGAGGAAATCCAAGTTATATGATACAAAAGCAGACAAGTTATAGGCCCTCTCTATATAAACTTGAATGCCAAGATGCAAACATTTACACAGGAACGAGGTACTACCAACTTACTTCCGCGTTATTTTTTTTTTTTTTTCTGAGCACAACAGGAATGAATTAAAAGTTGGGCTGGGTTCTTTCGCACCAACGTCGTAAACATCTCCTTTTTAGGCTTTTTTTTTTTTTTGCTCCATTTATGATAAGCAGACCGGAAGTCACGCTTGCTTCGTGGTATTTGCAGTCGCCACACTGTATCTCTCCGCCACACTGTTGCAAGATTCGGCGGTTGTATGGCGCCAGGACAAATCTTCGTTCTTCGTGCAGACACACCTTAGAATGTAACTTGTTTAACCCGGCGTAGTGCTGCAAGAATGCAGATGCGTTTTATAAAGCGTATCGTGCCTCCCGAAGTAATGTATAATAGGCGCTGCGGGGTATACGTCGGTGACCAGGGGCCCTAATCTGGACATTTGGCGAGAAAGTCGGCGAGAAACCAGACGGCTATGATTGGCCGGCGTCAAAGTCAAGTGGACAATCACGGCCGCCAGATTTCTTGGCGACTTTCTCGCCAAGTGCCCAGATTAGGGCCTCGGGTGTGTTATCGCACTGCAGCTCGGGGCACAGAGTGCTCGTGCTGTGGGCCCAACCCCTGTGTAGTGCGAGGCGACAAACGTCGCAAATACGATCTTCCCATCATAGTAGTTGCATTTCTCCCTCAAATAGAGCCCCCCGATACTTCCTTTTACAAGTAACGACAACCAATACGAATGACAAACACATTCCGATGGAACAAAATGGCGTTGTTCAGTTCAGTCTTCTGCTGTGCGCCACCGTTACGATGCACTTTTGGCGTTGCTGGATTGGCTCCCGAGGTTTGTGCAGCATTGGCTGCAGTCGGACTTCGTGTGAAACGAATTGCATCGGAGTTGTGAACAGTGATTTCCCTACACACTCCCCGTTGATTTTTCTAAAGGCACCCCCTTAATTCGCGACGACTCCTCTATTCTCAATGCCCCTCCCCCCTCCCCTTCCCTCCTAATTTCAATTCCAGGGGAAACCACTGGTTATGTCAAATCACCGACTTCTTTCACGCGTGCTAGACAAATAAATATACTGTGGGGTACAATGTGCTCGTGATGTGGAGAACACGCCCCAACGTCGGCCCCTTCGACACTGGTAAAGGGCTGTCCAAATAGGGCACGCGTTTGCTGTGCACAGCATTTGCTGGACCGGAAGCGGATCGAGGTTTTCCCTCAGCTTCCAATCCGCTTTAAGATTTTTTTTTTTTTTTTTTTTGATCGGGGGTGAGAGTTGTTTTTGCAAGGACTTGATCGCGTCCTTGTAGAAATCCTTGGAGTGTGCTGATGGACGTGGGTAGTTCTCGCTTCTCGAAAACAAGAAAGGAGACGACATCGAGGTTAAAATCTCTGTGGTTTGCCTAACTCATTTTATCTCAAAACGATTTTTTGTTTTGTTTGCTGTGCACAGCACTGAAAGGGTGTTTTCCTTGGACAGCCTTGAAACGCGGAAAAGTGAGGACTCTGTTCACGCCATGCCTCGGAGCTTAGTACGTAGGGGAGACGATGGCGCTTCGGCACACGGCGAAACGATCTTCTTCGGTGGCTTTCTCTTACGACGCTCGATCAAGGTCATCTGCATGGTTAGTGCCATCGCAACAGGTCTTTCTTTTTCTTTTTTTTAAGGCGAAAGTTTTATTTGTTTTATGACGCGAAAAAGCGGCAGCGTCGTTTCCGAAATTTGGTCTCACCAGTACGTCATCGAGCACGCGCCTCAAAAATAAAGCACAAAGAAAAGCTCAGTAGCGCCGGTGCTTCTTCATGGAAGCCTGCGGACGTGCCTCAGAAATAAAACACAAAGAAAAGCAGAGCAGCGCGGATGCTTCGTCAGGGAAGCCGTCGGGTAAGCCGGCGGAGTTCGCCGCTCCTGCGCAGATGCCTGATGCCACCGCCGGAGCGCCGTGTGAGAAAGGAATGACAATAATAATCCCTTGTAAAGGGGAACAAAGAGGGCAAAGGACAAACATCACTAGGTGACTGGCGCGCGACCGAAAAAAATCCGCCTGGTCTTGGTATCGAACCAAGGACCTCTGCATTTCCAAAGGAGCGCTCTGTCAACTGAGCTAACCGGGAGTTAGACGTCAGTAGAGCAAACGGGTTTTATCAGCTGCCACCAGTCTAACATCAACAAGGATGGACAGCTTGCATTCTAAAGTTATGATTATAATGGAATTAAGCAAAGTTGCCAGTGAGCTGGACAAAAATGACAATAATAATCCCTGGAGAAGGGGAACAAGGAGGACAAAGGACACCTTTTGATTTATAGGTGAGCTTTTCTACGCATCTGTCAAACGGCCGGTGAGCTTTTCTATGAATCGAACAGTTTTGAGGTGAGCTTTTCTGTATTTTCTTTTTTCTATTTGCAGAGGCGTCCAGCGAAGCTGCCCGAAAATTGTTGACTGCGCTTTTATTTTTTTTTTCTTATTTTTCACCCGTTGGATGCTCTGCCGTAACACCTGCACAACCACATTTTTAGGGAGCTCTCCATTTCCACTGGAGCGCTCCGCCAACTGAGCTAACCAGGAGTTAGAAGTCAGTAGAGCAAACGTGTTTTATCAGCTGCCACCAGTCTAACACCAGCAATGGTGAACGGCTTGCATTTTTAAGGTTATGATGATAATGCAATTCAATGCAAAGGTGCAAGCGAGCTGTAAAAGAAAGACGAAAATAATCCCCAGAGTAGGGGAACGAAGGACAAAGCACATACCTCCAAACAGAGCTAGATGACTGGTGGGCGACCGGAAAGAAAATCCGCCTGGTCCTGGTATCGAACCAGGGACCTCTCCTTTTCTGGTGGAGCGCTCTACCAACTGAGCTAACCAGGAGTTAGACGTCTGTAGGGCAAACGGGTTCCTACAAGCAGACGTGGCGCGCTGCTTGTAGGAGTGCGAGAGCATTCCTACACATGAGCAGTCTTAAGTGTCTCTGCCGAATTTCATTTCTCTCGTGCTGACATGAAGTTTTACCTCAGATATTTTACTTTTCGGACCTTGTTATAAGTCGTCATGGACGTCGAAAAGTTACCTAAATAGTATCTAGGCAAAGTAAAAAAAAAAAAAATCGCTTTCATGACCTCTATTAACTCCCGAATTGTTTCGATGTCGCCTATTGGATTAAAAAAAAAAGTTAACACACAGCTTGAGTTCCCTACGCTTCCTTGATTCGTTTTAATGACACTCTGAGACCGGCGGCACGTCGTCTCAAAGATTGTAAAACGGAGACAAAGACACGAGCAAAAACGAACAAAGAAGTCGACGGGAAGCGTGGGAGGGAGACAGCGAAGAAGAGAGCGCAAGGACACAAAGCGCGTATCGATTCTCGCTTCAATCGCGCTCCGAGCAGCCTCCCTGCCCGTTTCCTCCTTGGGCCCTTGGCGTGCCGCGCCGCGACCTTCCACCCCTTCGACACCGCTGAAACAAAAAAGGGTCTGTCGTTTCTGTGTGCGGTGCTTTTATTTCGTTATTTTTAGAGGATGGCGGTTCCGTCCCTCCCTCCACCCAGCCGTGAATGGAGTTGCGTGCTCGCCAACCGCAATTAACGACGTTCGGAGCGAGAAGGGAAACATCAATGGCGGAGAACACAGAAGCACACACGAGAAAAGAGATTTATAGAGAGAGGGCATAAACCACTATGATGATCGCGCTCCGTTTTTCGTCGTGTCTTTTTATTTTTTTTTTTGGGGGGGGGGGGGGGGGAAGCGTACGATAGAAGAAGCGCGGTGATCGATAACATTGTCAGAAACTTAAGTTGTCGAGTTGAGTGAAACTTAAAGAGAGAAAAAAAAAAGGAAAACAAAAACGAGACAAGTGACAAACGAAGGACAGATACAAAAACAACGTCCATGATAGAAGTAAGAACAAACAAAATTAATGAAAAAAAAAAGAGATAAGGAATAGATAGAGATGCGGGTGGATAAATGTGGACCGACGTGTGAGGAGAGCAGGGCGAATTCGAGGGGAGCTATATCCACGGCTGGCAAGTGAAGCAACGCTTCTTCCAATGTACGCGTCTCGGAGAATTTCGATCACGCGAAGCGGTTCGAAAAGAGATAGGAAGAAAACGATGGAAAAAAGAGCTAGAAGGGGTGGAGATAGAAAAAAAAGAGGAAAGAACTGTTTCGAACAACGAAACCAGTATCTTTGTATCTCTGCAACGCGGAAACAAACAAAACCAATTCAAACGATAAAAAAAAGAGGGGAGGGGGGGGGGGGGGGGTCAAAGCGGCAGATTGCACAGTCTCTAGCAGAACTGAAAAGAGCGCGTTTGCGAGAGGCATCCAAACCCCGTCCGGTATTGATTCTTACGAAATTCTGTCAGAAGGACGCGTCACGCACAGATACTCGGGCGTATAATAACAAAGGAGATAAACAAAGAGAAAACGCCATTCTCTATATCTCTCTCGCTGTGCCTCTATTTGAGGAGCAACGACTTTGGAAACTACCGCTCGTTTCGCTCAACGAACGCCGGGAGTCCACAAAAGCCACGACTTGACGTAATGGTCCGCAGCAAACCGTCTCTAAAAGGCTATCTGAAAGAAAGGGGGAAAAATGAAAATAAGTAAATTTTAAAGCACGAGGCAACAGTGGCCTCGCCCAACCCAAGCCAACCGCAAAACAAAGAAAACAAAAAAAAAAACCGCCATTTTTATAAAGGCTTCGAGGTCTTTTGAACGTGTTAGACGAGACCAGCCACCGAAACGTCCGCGACTCCTTTTCAGGCCAACGATCTTTGCGAGCAGCCTCGATCGAAACAGACACCTCGGGTTGGAGGATCCAGAGGACAGAGCAAATAAAAACGTCAAGTTCGACGAGGGAACTGACCGTTAGGTTTAAAAACAAAACAAAACACATTCATTGCGACCGAAAGGTCGAATTGCAATTGTTTTTTCTCCTTTATCTAACGGTTGCCTGCCATGGTCGGATATGGTTGGAAGGCTCGCCAATTTTAGGCCAAGTTGACACTGGGATGACCCCTTCTGTCATACTGTGGGCAGGTTTATTCGCAGCTTTTTATGAGCAGGTGAAGCAAAGTTTCATTCGCGCTATCGACACACCGCGCAGGGAACGGGGTGGGCTTTTAGCAGGACTGCTTCACACATCACCGTTTTCTTGCGTGACGAAGCTTCCGTGCGCTTACATCGAAGAGAGACGACCGCAAGTCACCGACACACGCGTGCTTCGTATTCCGCGTGCTCCTTTAACTGGTTGCGACGGTTACTTGCGGTCGCATCTCAACAGAAGCATACGCAAGCTTCGCAACGTCAGAACACGGTACTGCGCGCAAAATTAGCGCCCTCCAGGGCTTTGATAGCGTGCCAATAGAGCGTTTTCGATGATTGGAAACGATGCATAGATTACGTGCGGCCGCCATTAATTAATCGTGCACTGTGAGCACGTATTAGACATGAGCGCTTCGTCAGCATTCGGAGTGCACTTGGATCGAGACGCACTCCACACGAGTGCTGCGCCAGTTCTCGGCGCGAACTCGGAACCAATCACGGGCTTCACGCCGGAAGTGTTGAGACCAACTAATGGCGGCTGCTCATAACCTATGCATCATTTCACTCCATTCCGGCCGTTCCAAACGCTCGCTACCGCCCAACAGAAGGAGCATGATTACTTCTTTCTCCAGCGCTCCGCCAGGCGGCGGTGCTTTCTGACCTCGTTGACAGCTCATTAACTACGTCACTGACACGCCACGAGAACGCCATGTCGCGCCCATTTCGTCATCCTCGAGCCCAACCGACGCTGGGGACATATATGCCCGTATGCTTGGCTCTCCGTTTCCTCCAGCGTATGGCTGTTTTACTGTTTAAGTCATCCGCTAGCAGTATTTGGGCTGTGTCGTGTTTATTCAGGAGCCATATTAAGTTGGTTCCCGGTTTACCTTCTCTATTCTCCCTCCGTAAGCGCCGCGTCACCGGACGTTCGTATGCTTCGCGGACGTTCGGTGCGTCGCGAAAGTTACGCTCGCGTAAATTTTGCAGTTTTCAGCTCTAGTCGACGCCTCTTGGTAATTTAGCAGTGCGCAACGATAGCAACTTGTAATTCGCAGTTGAGGGACTTTCCGTAGAGTGTTCTGATAAGCGAGCCTATACCAGAATGGCATCGTTGCTTGTGTTTTCGGAGAAAATGATTTGTTAGGTTGTAAAGTGAGCTAAAGCCCTTCGTCCGAGAGTTTTCGTTTTTTCCTAATTGCATTTCCTCTTGAGTGTTGACTATGTGTCAGCGTGTGAAACTATATGGCTTGATCGAAGCGATCGCTATTCCTGATATGGGATGGCCACGCCGTGCGGGCTTACCGCAGGCTTCCACCGAACTCTCTCAGCAATGAAACAACGACATTGCTCTCCGAACATCTAGGAAGCCGGAAAGTTACAAATAAATGAATTAAATAAATAAATGTTGCGCGAGTTTGCTGGCATTCAAAACGGCGCCGGCGCTAACGTTTGTCGTAACGTTAGAGCCGCCTATTTCAAAACGAAGGTTCGATTCAGCATCAGACGGCTCTCGCCAATGGTAAGGTAACTCGTTTTAATAGATTTAACTCAATTGATTGGCCGTTTCTAACGGCGTTGAGATCCCAGCATCCATCGTCATATTATTACATGCCAATTAATGGAAGATAGAAAGACAACAAAACTAGCTTTTTCACACAAGAAAAAAAAAAAAAACATTTGTTAGAGCGCATAAAAAAATAAACCATTTACTTCGCGGTTTGGAGAAAGCAGGTGAAAACGCTTCGCAGATGGGACGTCCCTGTCTCGTGCTGCAGTTATTCACATTGCAGATTACATGTGGGCCTTGTGTAGCAAGTAGTTTGCTAGTTAGACGAAAAGTTCATTTTATAAAAGTTTCAAGATGAAATAAGCATTCTTACCTTACAGAGACGTGAGCCTTCCGTGGGCGTCCGCAATTGTCGCGCTTTATTTTGTTCAACCATATCTTGCGACGCTTTTTTTTTCCTATTTTAAAACTATATATATAAAAAAAAATGAAAAACGTTTACAATCCCCTGTAACGCCGCATTAGAGCGCAGCTCTTGAGGAGGAGGAGGGGAAGGTACGGAGAGGAGGCACTGACAGGGTATTTATGTTCGCCGAGGTTTTTATTTGAACATGACCTATGAGAGCCAAACAACGCACAACTTCATTTGCGGCTCGAAATTCGTTTTCTTTCCGCCCGAAAACAGCCGGTCGAGAATTGGCCGGTTTGAGTCGCGCGCATTCTCTTTCCTATTTTCACGTGGCGTTCAAAGTATATGTAACAGACATATTAAAAGTCGTGAGTAATCTAAGGCACACATTAAATTTTAAAAATAGAAAAGAATACCAACCCCATTTTTGTGGCCTCCAAGAACACTGCAAATACGTTGATCGAAAAATAGGATATATTTGCACAGATCACAGGAAGTCCATGTACACGGGATTCTCAATATGGCGACGCCCCTCGGTCATACCGCAAGCTGGACGATGCGATGGCGGCGCCCGACGGACCAACGTTGCGTCGGACATGGGGCCGCTGCTTCGGAACTGTCGTTCGTGGTAGCGGCCAATCGATCTTCAAGCGCACAACATCGGGCGAAGAAGATATAAGTGTGCGAAACAATCGCACGACAAACCGCGCACGCAAACTTCGTCGTCTGCTTCACACACACCGAAAAAACGGAGGAAAAACAAAAAACAAAACGCAGTTTGGTTTTGACACGTGATTTTAGGCAATGAGCTTCCGTGCTCTGGTTTCGGTGTCAAACACTTAAGTTTTCTGACTTTATTAAAAAATATGCGTTACCCTGGAGCAAAATATTGATTGGGTAGTTTAGGGACACTATATTAAATCGCCTAACCAAAAAAAGTACATCTATTTTTGTGTGTGTCTGTGTGTGTGTGGGGAGGGGGGGGGGGGCTCTTTTCAAGTCCGCCCCTGTCTTTGGGTGACTCCGAGAGTGCTGCACTGCGGCTTCGTTCTGTACGAAGCCGTAGCCTTCACCAGGACGTGCGCGCAAAGACAGCGCCCTTTAAATTGACATCCCCTTCCCTCCTTCTCCTCTTCCCCCTCTTCCCAGACCTCTCCCCCGACGTTGTCGCCAGGGCAGGAACGCGGAACGGCCAGAATTTGTATCTCGCCGACCTGGCAGGGCAGCATGCAACATCCCCACCCCCAACCTCCTCCTCTGCAGCCGAGCTTTTCTTCTTCGCACCCGTCTGCTCCTTTGTCTTTTCTTCTCTGCTTTGTCTGGCATGTGTTTCCTTTTTCTTTTCATTTTATTACATGTCACGCGCTTACCTGGCTTAGCCCCTTTCTGTTTCTGGCGTGGTTCTGTGTCCCTCTCTGTCTCGTTTTCCTTTCCGTCCCACGAGTCGGTTGCTGCCACACCGTGCTTGATTCCAATGCGGTGGAGGCATTCCAGCTGGCGTCTTTTGCTGTGTGTGTGTTCTAGCGCGTTCCACTGTCACTTTCTTTTTTTTATAGTCGGTTTTGACGCGTGCACACGCACGACCTGTCTCGGCTCTCTCGCTGTCAGTCTGGGCCAACTGTGTTTTGAAAGGGAAGAATAGTGTGTCGTTAGAGCTTGGCCACTGCGTGCCCGGATCAGCCGGTACGTGACGGTCCCCCAAAGTTTTGCGCTCTTTTTTTAGACGCACGTGGCCGTTGAATGCATTTCAATCTATCTGTGCAATTGCTTACACGACTTTTTTTTTTCTACTTGCTTGGTTGTTTACGTGGTCACTCGTATGTGTGCGTGTGCGCTCGCGCGATTTTTTTTTACCGTATTGTCGACATTTTTGGGAGCTTAAGGCGACATTAGCAAAATAGACGTATTGCTAAATTACCCAAGCGTTAAAGAGAATGCCGGGAATGTAGGTACATGCACCGCACGCGCTTGTCTTCCCCGTACGTATAAAAGATTCGTAGTAAATAGCCAAAATAAGGCGTTCACGAACACGCGTGCAAGATGTCATTTTGCTTTGGGTATAACGTTATTATAATGTATACGCTAGAGGTTCAACTGGCGCTATTGTGCTGTTTCAAATTGAAGCAGAGAGCAACCTGCAGTCTCCAACCGAATTCCGGTAATGCATTTCTATGGGAAAAAGTGAGTGCATTTTTTCCCTGCGCTTGATTATAAGAGCAGATGTCACGAACAATTCGGACGTACTAGATAGAGTTCAAATATCACGAACAATCCGGGCGTATACAACGCGCTCTGCTACGTGTACGTACTAGATATCTTGAAACATTTCTTAGTCACGCAGACAAAAATATTGGCCAGTTACGGCGTTTTTGTTTCGAATTCATGACGTTTAAAACGGTGCTAAAATAGCTTCATGCGTCTATTTATGTACACTGCCCGACACTGTTAGCGCGAACATGACATTGCGGCGTTTTTCTGCAGGGGTTTACGTGCCAAAGCATTGAAGACTCTCTCGAAATCAAGGTACACGTCAAAAACCACGCACTACCACTGGGTTAGTGCGTGGTTGTGCACTGACCCAGTGCACAACCACGCACTGACCCACTGACGTACCTGCTTGTGCATGTAGACGATCAAAACAAAGCCGAGTAATGAGTGCTATTTGCAATAAGTAAAATTCGTTTTAATCACTCCGCTGCTGATTAGGTGAAAAGGTAAGTTTGTTCTGGCGTTAAAAGCTCATATCTGCATGCTCGATGACTTTTAAAATCGAGAAAAGCAAGACAATTCTCGCCTCTCGATAAATTCAGCATGATAATAGACACACACACACACACACACACATACGCGCGCGCACACACTTTTTGCTTTTTTTTTTTTAGTCGAGACTGCTTTTTGCCAAAAGCGCGACTAGACATCACATTGAGTTTTCTAGGATGCTCTTATATTCCGTTCGGAAGTGTGTGCCCTGCCGTGGATTATTCGGAGCCGCCATATTCGGGGCACGCACTTCAAGTATTCATTGAACACGAAAGCTGCCGCACCGTTCGGCGCGTACTCGGGTCCACGTGTATTGGACACGACTGCTGCGTCAGCGCTCGGCGTCAGCTCGGATCTCCCGTCGCACACGCTTCGCCCAGGAAGCGATGCCCAAGAACGTGGCGCCCGCCAGTGTTGCTTGATGGATGTTTTGAAAAGCGTTCATTACCTCAGCTTTCCACTCGTCTCGGCTTGGCTGGGGCGCCGCTGCTTCGATTTGCGTACGCGACGGAGGGAATACCTTCCGTACCTCCGGAGCAACGCCGACAGTGCGTTTATGTGCCCGGTTAACTTTTGTCGGCAACATTGTACGCAGATTGCTCATTTTCATAGTCAGGTTCTCCTTTTGCGTTTTTGTTTTTCTTCTTAATTGCGATCGTGTTTTTGGGCGAGCCCTGCGAACTTACGCGTCCGTGGCTCGGTTTGTATACCAAGCGAAGCAGGCGGCACGTATCGGTTCTTTATGTATGCCTACTTCGCTTATCTATACAGAGTCTAAAGGCCTGTTCACACATACAGCGGAGCGCTACAAGCATAGCGCTAACCTCGCGCTTAGCGCGTGCTGACGGCAGCGTTCACCAGCTTTGTTTCGCATCGTCAAAACTTTTGCTCATAGCAGACGATAAGTAGCTGACGACACGAGTGGAGCGCTACATCAGCGCTTCGCTGCATGTGAGAACCGGCCTTAATGCTCACAATGAGTGTCATACGATATATTAGCTTCGGAACGGCAAATCTGCAGGTACCGAGAGTCCTATTCCGCTTATATACGTATTATGTTTATACCTCCCCCCCCCCCCCCCCCCTCGCCCCTTCTCCCCCGTAGTAAGAGAGGAACAGTTGAATTGCAGTGATACTATGTACAACTAAAGTCGGCGGTTGGTCGCCCGAGAAGGCCTGTCCGCGAAAAGTAGACATTTAAATCGAGAAATTATGCGAATTGGTTTTAAATGTGATAGAATACTCCGTGGACGTCGACTAGACATATTCCTAGGTTTGCCGCAGCAGTTCCTACATGCAGTTTGATAAACAAACGTTTCCGTGGTACATAGCAGACGGGGCAGGATGATCTCGCATTTCAGCGACAATTTGCGCAACAGCTTGGGCGTTTTTTTTTTATTTTATTTTTTGTGAACACTGGAGGGGAGGCGTCGACGCTATGTGGTCGTTGTCGCTGTCTCCGGCTTCATCTTTCCTCTCCCGAGACAGGGGGGGTTGGCTCTCGGGTCGCGAAGGTTTATTTCTGGGCCGCCATCACCCCCGACTTCTCGGTTCGCGAGGCGTCGCTTGTCTCCGTCTCCCTCCCTCCTCTCTCGACCTGTGCCTATATGAGTAGCTGGATGCGGCATTAGAACGCGGGAGGTTGAAGGTGTGAGCTTGTGTGTAATCTTTTTGTTTGATTGTTTTCTGTTCTCTCGAGGCACTTGTTTACAAGCGAGGTGAAATGTTTGTTGAAAGATGCCTCAAAGAAACGCACCCTCTTCCTTCTCTTGTGGAGTTTCTTCGGGGGTTCGAAGTAGAGCTTCTCCGGGTCTTTTGGCGAAACCTCTGATGTCACTATCAGGGTTTCCAGGATATATTTCTTTGCCGGGTTCTTTGTATCCTACCAACTTCTGCTCTTTGTTTTCTTTGTTTGTGCGTACGGCGGTTGGGCTTCTCGACTTGTCGGGCTGCTCTCTCGATCGGAGGGGTCTTTCTGGTTTGGATACTTTCATGTGTGTCGTGGCTCGCTGATTTTCCTTGATCTTTCGTTCGAAAACTATTTAATGACGTAAAATAAAAGACGAGGCTTTCAGTAGGAACAGATATATGCCCATGAAGGGACGACGCCATGATTGTTGTTGTTCCTTCCGTCTTTTCACGCGGTCAAAAGTGCTTTTCTTCTCCTTGTAGATTTACTTCGCGCGCGGCCTTTTGGGAGGTTTTTGTGAAAGGCCTGTTGCCGCGACATCTCTCTGCAAAATTTGTCGTGACAGAAACTGTCGGGCACACCCTCCTCACTCTTTCGGCTTGCGTGAGCCGTCGTGTCTGTCTACGTCACTTACAACGAGCGTTCTCTTCTTTTCGCGTCTGCCGGAATCTGTACACGCTAAAGAATGCGCGGTTATGTACAATCTCTGTCAAAACAAGCGACACGTATGGACACGGTCTCGAGGGGCGTGTCTTTCACATCTCCGGAGACAGTTGTCAAAGGTATGCTCCGACGAGGTGAGGGAGAGGAGGTGACGAGACGCGCGGGGATGTCAGAATGCCGAGCCCTGGCTGGAGCGATTAGTGGGTAGATCGAAAGCTAGCGCCTTCTCAACTGCACTCGTCGTACCCGTTAAAACGCGGAACGCAGGCGTCTGACGTTTGGTTCTCGCATTCGAATGCGTACGACGAGTGCAGTGGAGAGCTAGCTTTATGTCTACCCACTAATTGTTCCAATCACAGTTCGGCGTTCTGACGTTCCCCCGCTCTCTCGTCTCCTCTCCCTCACTTCCTCGACGCATAAAAGATGTCAGCCAACTCAGTGCCGACCGCCCGGGTCTGCTAATCAAGTTAAGAGGTCACTGCTGCTCTATAGCTAGATACAAGTTAAAAATGCACCAGAAGCGCCTCCGGCACCCTACCTCCGGGTTGCGCAAATAGTCCGTTAGCGAAGACACTCTTCCTTCGCGTTGCGCGAATAGTCCGTTAACGAAGACACTCTTCCTTCGCGTTGCGCGAATAGTCCGTTACTGAAGCGTATGTCACGCTAACCTCACGTAACTTGTCATGGGCTATTCTTTTTCCCTGTTGGTTCGCGAAACGATTTCATGCCGTGGCTGCTACGTGGGGGTGTTTATTT
Organism: Ixodes scapularis; assembly: GCF_016920785.2. Classification (NCBI taxonomy): domain Eukaryota; kingdom Metazoa; phylum Arthropoda; class Arachnida; order Ixodida; family Ixodidae; genus Ixodes; species Ixodes scapularis. The sequence goes on along the minus strand of NW_024609846.1, from coordinate 115,016,946 downwards.
GAAACATTATAAACTCGTATTCGACTGCAACCGGCACGAGCTGATGGGACCGATCAAACAGCGTGAAAAGCGCGGGTCACTGGGCTTTCCCTGTGTATGATTGGTTCAGCGGTTATAAAACGCGTACACAAACATGACGAACACCATGTTGCTGCGCTTTCGACGCTGTTTGAGTGGTCCCAACAGCTTGTAGTGTCGGCTGCGTGCAGACATAGGTGAAACGAGGTATGATACGACATTACACGAGCGACGTCGTTCTAGGCTCTCTTCTTATTAAAGTTGTAAAGAAGGTTAAGATTTCTGAAGTGCTACTTTCAAAGCACATGGTGACTATAGTTTAGACCGGACACGTCGGCTACGGTATTCTTAAACTCGTTTGTATCACGATACATAAACATAGTCATGTTCCTCCATTTAGCGTCATGTGGCATTTATATAACCCATTGTTTTTAACTCGTTTGTACCTCTCTTTTTTCTGGGGTATGACTACAAAAGCTAACCCACAAAGAATATTTTGTATTACAAGACAGAATTCTAAGAAACATGAACCGTGTGTAACGTATTGGTGTTCTATACTGACCCACCTTTTAAGGGGCTATGGGCTTTGGATATAGAATATTATGAAATCAGGCATAGCGTTAATATCAACCGATAATACGTTTTTTTTTTGTTTTTTTTTATAATCTCAGCTTTACTAAGAAAATATATATAAAAAAGTAGATTCCACTGGTCACTTGGGCTTGTGGTTAGGTTAACCACTTAGGTTAACCTAACCACTTCAGCCTCCACGTTTTTAAAGATGCCTTTGGAGATAATTAAGAATTTTAAGATCGGCATCTGATCTTGTAGCTCTTCGGAACTTAGAATTTGTTTTCAATAAAAATATTTCCCTTGATGGTAACTGTTTTCTATATACATCGTCTCTTCGCGAGGGAAATACCTGCGTTATATAATCTCTCGTGTTTATTTGTCGCCATTGCTGTGTAACTGGGAAAGGTTGAGGACCAGTTAATCTGCTCGAACATCTGTCTACCTCTTAGCTCAGACTTGTCTGGTAAATAAAAGCCATTATTTTTTTTATATTTGTGCTAACTGATAACTAAACGGATAAACAGCTGGAAGTTTTTGCCACCTTTTTGCCAGTTTAGGTTTATACCACTGCATAAGCAACATTGCCCAAATGAGGTCAATTGTTGATGGCTAGCAGATCGGCTCCTTGTTGTTGACCTGTACACTATACGTTGTTAGAGAGAGAGTAACTATAGCTTATTGCCCGCTATTAATGCTCACAGAATGATGACGAGTTGTGTGAGTTTGAATCTTCAGGTGAGATCTGTTTTGTTACTTCTTTAAAAGTTGCTCAGCGAGTTCTCGCAGTCATCTTTACAATAGGTCGGGCGAGGCGAGCAGAGTACGAGCCCCCTAACTCTCGTTGTAGTCCCGCGCCCAGAAGCCTATTCCAGGATAGCGTCCCTTTCAGATCTTCTCCCGCTTCATCAGAGAGACGAGCTCTCGACGATGTCCTCAAGTACACCGTCGGTTTGGGGCGTCGTGCCGTACCTCATTTGCCTGATTGCTTCTGTTCGCCAAGCTGTTGGAGCGACTCCAAGCGTCTGTCCTCCGACCTGACGCAGAGAGGTCGCGTGCTCCTTGCGGACAGATTGGGTTTCTTAAAAGCGACCCGGCCCGACGTGCAGGGGCTCTTCTTTTTTTTTTTGATTTCGAAACAGTTAGCGGGATTTGAGGTATGTATACTTCGTACTTAGTGTTGTTTTCGGTGTTTACCTTCGGAGCCATTCCGCGTCACCCGTGTTTTAATGCGAAGGTATTAACTCTCCCATGGATCGAACCCGGCGTTGTTTGTAGACGTCTGTAGCAGCGAAAAGCGGCCCCTAAATTCCCATTGGCTGCGACGCGTCATGTGGCTCCATAGCAACGGCGTTATCGTTGCTAAGTAGCCAGCGGAACTGCTGGCGGCGCAGCGGGAGGGGGAGGGAGGTGGACGCGGGTATGCGCTGGCCTGACGTTAGGCCTATACTTGGTTTCAGCTTAGGTCCGAGCGCGGCGTATGTTATGAGCCAAAGGGCCAATCATACAGCGCAAAAAGCGCAGCGTCATGGCGTGCTTCATGGTGTGGCGCTGGAGACCGCTGCGCCCAGCGGCGCAGCGGTCTCCAGCGGGGTGCACTCAGCGGCGTTTGATTGGGCATTAATGCTTTCGCATTCACAACTCTTAAGTGCTTAGGTGTCCTCGAAATTTTTGTTGGTCTTTATCATGCTTAGCAGCGACTGTAGGACGTGACACTTGTGAGAGCATCGTGAAAGGGGCCAAAGAGCGGTGCGGAAGAGAATGTGCAAGTGCGGCAGCATACAACATTGTAATATTCTTGAACTCTGACCGTTTAACTGTTTGAGTCCTTCTAATCTCACGTACTGAGTGTGTAAGGAAAACTCTACACGATAAATTTGCTGTGGAGTAGCAACATGCAACAGTAACATCAAAACAGAGAGCGTAAAAAAAAAAATAATAGGCCTCCCCCCTTTCCCCCCCCCCCCCCCCCCCCCTTCTTTGACCCTACGTTACAGATATTTCTTTTTAAGCATTTGAGACAAGGGAGCGAAATCCCCGCTGTCGCCTCCTCCCATATATCTTAGCCTCCTTCATCTCCCGAACGCTTCTCACGCCTTTCCTCGCACTGTCGTGGTCAAGGCCGTATTAACAAATAATGCATCGTGTGTTGCTACTATAAGCACCTGAGCGCTCCGTCCACGTTTACTTCATTGGTGCCATCTTTTTTCAAACTTACTTTTGGTCGCAACTGTCACGAGCTTGTTCAAAAGAAAGGTTTCCACCTTTTTCTACTGTAAAATGAAAAAGAGAAATAAAAGCTATATCATTATTTACTATTAGCATCTCTAAAAGAAAGCACCTTCAAGTCTAGTACTCGTGCAGAATTGGAACGGCGTACACCCAAGCTTCGACCCTGCGGTTTCGCGTTTCCTATTTTTTTAAACACTTGCTTCATGCTCTTTTCTTTCTCTCTCTCTCTCTCTCTCTCTCTCTCTCTCTCTCCCCCCCCCCCCCCCCCCCCCTTGCAGACTCTCAACGCGCTCGCTGCCTCGTGAATTTGAAACCAGCTTTTCCCGCGTGCGCTGTGAACGGAATTAATTCAGCAGCGCATTCACAACCAGGGGGACCCCGATTCAAATCTGTCCGCTTGCACGCTTTCTTCTGGTGAATTTTCATGTGCGTAACAGGAATGTGCGTTACAGGAATCTACGTAACAGTAATCTGCATTATAGGTATCTTCGTTACAGGAAGGTGCGTTACTTGACACTGCTAGAAGCCAGCGCTATTGCACATTCGGTGTTAAAATCGGCATCATTCCAAAGGAGCGACAAGGAGAGAAAGAAAGAAAAACAGAACGACGCTGTATTTCTACAGTGCCTGGCTGCGGGCTACGCCAAAATGCGGGAGCATTGCTTGTCTTCTATGAAGGCTGTATTCCGCCGATTATATCGCTACGGACCATATGCAGTGAGCAACTAATCATTAAATGTCCGCGTTTCATGCTTAGTTAAGCTTAAAAGAATGCTACCTCATCCCATTCATTGGTACGCTTTTCCTGTATTATTTTCTTATGTAACGTTTTAAGTTGACCGAATGACGATAAAAGAAATAAAATAATGGCCTAGTGGTTTAGTTTGGCTCTGGCGTAGAACTGTTAGTGATCTTGGTTTCCGTTGATACTATGCCCACCCCCGCGGTGTATTTCGGAACACGAAATTATCTAAAAAGCTCGGCAATAGCCCTGCGTGCGATATGTTACGAGTTCCTTTGCGTTCCTAACTGGGCTGTTACCAGTGCGAGATACAGCTTCAGGCAAGTAGCGTTCAGTGGGGTATGGCATAGTGACTTCAAGTCAGCAAGACATAACACGATTGGCAAACCAGGAATATCGCTTGTTTAAAATGCGAAGGCTGTTGAGACGGCTAACCTTATTTTATTTTTTGAAGGACCTCGCCTCGTTGGAAATAATTTAACGCAGTTACTTAATTACCTAGTAATGTTTGCGTTGTACGCGTCCCTTGCAAATAAACGATGCGTGAAATTAGGTTAGCGAACCCTGCGCACTCCACCATCTCTGGCGAAATTATCAGAGAAAAGCGGAGGCGAACACGTGATTTTGCGGATGTAGTTTTACCTTAAGTATAGTGTAAAACAAAACGCTGACCCAGTTTTTTGCACGAATAAAGATAGTTCCTTTGGAAAAAGAAAAAACAAAAGACAAGAATAAAACGTAACAAAACAAAGCTTGCAATTGCTAATGAAAAAGTACTTTTTTTTTTATGAGACAAGAAAATTACATTTTATAGCAAAGCTCGAACAGGTGGATGCGATAAAACAAAAAAAAAAAAAAGAAAGCGTGCTACAAGGATACTTTGCATCTGTGATAATGAAAATGTAAGGGACTGTACAACTCCTATTGGCCATTGCATGTGACCTCCCAAGAATTGCCGACACTCGAGGCGGTTAACGTGCAACTGGACGCAACGAGCGCAAAGCTGTCGGAGGATCCTAAAACTAACCGCCCCACTCACATGTGATATGATCCCGTGCTGTTCCTGCAAGAAACTTTAACAAACGCAATCCTGCTGCCATTTTTTTTTTTTGTTGCAGTGTTGCAATTTCTATTATAAATCAGAAAACGGCACTCGCGACGCGGAGAACCTCTTCGACAACGAACAGTCGCAGGTGGTAGGGGTTTCCAGGTTTAGCCTTGGGAACACCTTCACATGCCGCACTTATAACCGCATTGTGGTGCTTCATCGAGCAGAACCGAGCCGTCGGAACTTCTCGGGAGATGAGGGGCGACCGGGGTGGGGGTACGGTGGTGTTTGGTGGGGGGGGGGGGGGGGGGAAGGAAGGAAGGAAGGAAGGAAGGAAGGAAGGAAGGAAGGAAGGAAGGAAGGAAGGAAGGAAGGAAGGAAGGAAGGGAGGGAGGGAGGGAGGGAGGGAGGGAGGGAGGGAGGGAGGGAGGGAAGGAAGGGAAGGGAAGGGAAGGGAAGGGGGGGTAATTTTTTCAAAGGGGTGACGACCCTCCCCCTTCCTTTCCTCCTCCTCTTCCTTTCTTCTTCCGACGCCGCTGTTCTCGAGGCCGTGTACTCGCCTCGTCCTGTTCAGCATTGCTACGACGGTAGTTTTTCGAAGCGATCTCTATGGGCTCACTTTCAGATGCCATGTTTCATTTACACTGCCGACATGTGTTACGTGCATCAGTCGAGTAAAACGTGGCCTTCTTTGAAACACTGTTGCCAGCAGCGTTTCAAACCTCTAACACCAAACCGCGCTGCCAAACTTTTCACAATTCGAAAGGTTTGGCAGCGCGGTTCGGTGGCGGAATAGTTTTTAAAAATGACTTTCGCCTGAGTCGGTTGACTCCCTTCTTGCGAGTACATGAAGAGTGTGGCAAAAAGCACATAGATCCAGCCATACCGCGCAAAAAATGTGTCGTCTATGATATTCGTATGACGTGTGACTTTTCTTATGGTGGGCTGACTGGCCGCTGTGTTAATGAAAGGCTCCTATACTCTGTTTCATACTTAGTGTGCAACGCTGTGAAAGCTACTGGCGCGAGCGCGTGGCTTCATCTGTGGTTTTGTTTGCGCGAGAACGCGTGCAAATGATCGACGAGATCAAGCCCTATGCTCGTGCCAGTAGCTTTAACAGCGTGGCACACTAAGTATGAAACAGAGTATAGAGCACAAAAAGGTAGTGCTATCAAAGTCGCCCAATAGTCAAGCATCTAGATGAGTGTAACAGTAGACAGGGAGAATGCAGGGATTGGTATTCCACGCGCCACACGCGCACGCCTTCCCCGTATAAAGGATTCGAAGTAAATAACCAAAATAAAGCGTTGACGAACGCGCGTGCAAGATGCCATTTGTTTTAGGTTTTTACTTTAAAAAATTTACTACTGCTGAGGCCAGCACGTGCGGCGCGTGGAACACCAATCCCGGCGTTCTTCTTGATAATCGGGTAATTTAGCAATATGTCTATTGTCTTCCCGAGTGGAAATTGACAGATATGTTTTGCAAAGAATTGTATTCGTTTAAACGTGTTATGAAGGAAACAATTAGGATTACGTCAGCAGGGAATTGTTTTAGCATTCCTCCGGTTGTTCTTAATAAACAAGTGCGGACGTTTTTACTGTTGTAGTTCTTAGATGTTGTTGTGTCAATTGTTTTGTTGTGGTTGGCTCGGTATGTTGTAAGTGATTAAATATTGCCGATGGGTGGTCCCCCTTTTGTTGATACTACTAAAATTTGCTGTTTTTCCACCTCGACGTCGGCTGAGGTTTGTTTGCTATAAAGGAAGGGTGTTCTGAACAAAACTTTTTTAGCTGTGACTGAGACGGCATTGTGTGTGTCGTTCGTGTTTCCGTGTCTTTGGTTTTATGTTGTTTAAGAGCCTTAGGCTCCGTTGTTCAGTGGGTCCCCGCCACCTTTACCGAAACTCGACCGACCCCGCTCGCAGGAACGCAACGGTAACCGTCACTAGAAGAAAAACATGTACGAAAGACGGGCAGCCAGCAGAAACTTCACGAGGAAAGACCTCTCGTCCGACAAACAAAACAAAATCAGAACGGCCAAGGGAACCACGATATCGTCTCTTCCCCCCCCAAACCACAAAGGCTCGACCATGCATCCTTACAGCTGGAATGGGGGTTCCTAGATCTTTTCGACTGGATCAACTCGTCGACGACACATGATGCAAGACCCGCTGCTAAATGGCTTTAATGGAAATCCCGACAATCCATTAAATACTCTCCAACCTTTATTATCGCTTTTCTTTGTTCTAACTGCTATTAGTTTCTCTATTTACCTCTTTTTTGTTCTCCTCTTAACTTGACGTAACCTAAAGCAGGGAAGGAAATGGAAAAAAAAGAACAAAGGACAACACACAACTTCGCGTCATTTTACCTGTTAAAAGGCTCGTAGTTCAATAAAGTAATACTAGTTGCGTTCGGAAACGTTGTGTGTTGTCTTTTTCCTTGCGTCTTCCTTTTTCTTCCCTGTCTCAGGTTATGTCAGCTATTCACAGCTTGCCTGCAAACTGACCCTTCCTCCCCTTGATTTTTTTTTTTAACTGCACGAGAAACTAGTTTGTCAATGTCTGACCCGAACAACCTTTTTGGAGTTCTTTATTATAACAGGCCCTCTCCTCTTCAGCCACAAAAATGTGAGAAACTGTAAGAGTCAACGTACAGTCGTATGCGATATGAAAGTGAACGCCGGGCCGTCGACCGCTCCGTGCTATCAGCGCCATGACGCGGCTGCCGTGGCAGCCAGGTCATAGCGCTGATAGCCTGGAGCGGTGGACGGTCCGGCGGCGTTCACCTTCATATTGCCGGCGGGTGTACACTGTCATTGTACGTAGCTTCAAAAACGCGCTTATAGCTCGCAGGTGCACACGTACAAAGACGCAGCCAACACCCTAAGAAATGTCTGCGCGTCTACTTACCCGCAAGACACTCAAAGAGCCAATCTCTGCGATCTACGAAATCAGCTCAGCGAATGATGAGGAGGAACATCTATGTTTAGACCTCAAAATGAAGTCTGCGCTGCGGCATTACACATATTGCAAGCATGACGCTTTGCATTGCGTAATGCCACAGCACAGTCTTCATTTTTAATTCCTTACAGATGTTCCGCCTCGTCAATCGCTGAGCTGATTTCGTAGATCGCAGAGATTGGCTCTTCGAGTGTTTTGCGGGTAAGTAGACGCTCAGGCATTTGTTAGAGTGAAGCTTACTGAGAGTGATACATAAGCTGGCTTCTAACCATTTGGCGTGCGTTACCTCTTTCTCCCCCTTCCTAATTGGTCCAATTGGGTTGTATTTTCTGTAGCGTTAGAAGAACAAAAGCATACCAACATGACGTGCCTGATGGCAGGTCGAAAACACGGTTCACTTTAAGCCCCAGACACTCATGCTCACACATCGTACCATAGACACAGTGTTCGCTTCACGCATAGTGACAAAATTGTCTGCGAAAACGCCATGTTGGAAGCACGTTTGCTTCATACACAGGATAGTGGGTAGACCTCAAAGGAAGCTGCCTTGAGGTCTACCCGCTATCCTTCTGGTATGTCCAAAAACAAACAAAACAAATTAGTCGTTAGTTGTTTATACAGCAAGAGTTTAGTCTGCCTGAACATTGCGACATTGTTTTCCACTGTAGATGAGCAATTTAGCCAGTGCAATACGACCGCTAGCTTAAGGTCTTGAACGTGCACCACGCAGTAGTGATACACGCCCGCACGCCGGTACGATGCTCATTTAGATCGAAACGGGCAGGGGTGGGGATTGAACCCAGGATCCCTGGGTTCTGTAGCGCGAGCTTTCGCTCCACGTGCTCCGAGCTGGTGTGCGCTATACTTCGTTTCACATTATCTCCGAGCGAAGCCAAAGCTAGAGGCGCGAGACCAGCGCTTTTTGCGTTTCTCCCCAGCTCGCGCGCTCGAGCAAAGCCTGAACGCACAGTACTTTCGCGCTCGCGCTTCCAGCTTTGCCTTCGCTCGCACATAAGATGAAACGAAGTATAGACCACTCGGCCCCTGTTATGTCCAAGAAAGCCAGCCCAATGGCAGTTGGGAGCAGCGGAGAAAAGACGAGGAAGTGAAGACGTTGTTCAACCAGTGCGTTTGTCGCCATGTTGGCGTTGCTCACCGTGTTCCGATAATAAACGGAATTATTCAGTAAACACTGGTGACGAGTAAGGTCCGACCCCCGTGGATAACACCACAACGCAAGCGGACGCAAGTATGTCAGCCCGCACACCTGACTTCGCCGGCCGCATGGAAGAGTTTGGCGGCTCGAACGGCACTTCGTGGACATCGTGGTACGGTCGTCTCCAATTTTATTTTCAAGCGAACGACGTGATCGACCTAATCAAGCAAAGGGCACACTTGCTCACTCTATACGGAGCACGCACCTACGACATTGTGTGTGCGCTGCTACAGCCCAGCACGCCGGACCAGGTGAGCTACACCGTCATTGTTAGTGCTTTACAAGTGCACTTCGACCCTCGCCCGTCTGAGGTGTACAGTCGTACCACGTTTGAGCAACGCAACCAGCTGGCAGGAGAATCAATAAACGTCTACGTGGCAGCACTGCGCAAGTTAGCCACGCACTGTAAGTTTGGAGCGCTGCCATCGGCGATCGCAACTACGATGCCACCTGCAACTGGAACAGCGAGCGTTGGAGTAACGACGACGCTGCAAACAGGAACTGCAGCTAGGGTTGCTAACCCGACGTTGCTGCTATTGGAGGTGATGCTACGCCACAGGCTCGTGTGTGATCTACGCGACGAGCACCTCCAGCAGCGATCTCACTTTTTCCAAAGCCTATGATCGCCCGGTCCGCGCGGAGAGCGCTGTTCAACAACAACAAAAGTTGAAATCCGACCACTCGGAAGTGAACAAAGCCACAACCAGCGCAGGATTGAGGACTCCTCAAAAGGCGAAGGCTGGGCAAGGACAACGCTGTTGGCGCTGTGACGAAGTACACAGCCTTAACTCATGGAAGTTCGCGACAGCAACGTGCCACTACTGCCGGAAGGGAAACCATTACAAAAAAGCCTGCATTAAAAAAAAAAAAGCTACAAAAAAAAAAGGGCTGCAACGCAACAACCACTTGGGCATATCAAAAGAACCTCAACCTGCTAAACAAATGTCAACATTACATGACCTTTACTCAGTAGCAAGTGAGTCTACTACCCCCGAAACCACAGTGACAGTCACTGTACAGAGCCAACCAGTGTCATTTGAGGTTGACTCAGCTGCCGCTTGCACCTTGGTCAGCAGTGATACTTTTCGAGCTGTATGGCCTACATAACCACCTGTTTTACAACCAGATGACATTCGTCCGCGCACCTGGGTAGGCCAGAAAATTGAAGTCCTCGGGACAGCAACAGTGGATGTCAGCCACTCAAGCGAGACTTGCCAGCTTCCATTACTTGTGTTACAAGGCGCTGGATGCAACTTGCTAGGACGCAATTGGTTTGGACCACTGGGCATTGAGTTCAGTGGCATTCACCAAACCACACACGATGGCAAAATTACACAGCTCTCACAGAAATTTCAGTCAGTCGTTTCCGAGACCATCAGTGGTCATATAGGTGCACCAGTGCACCTGGAATTGAGAGATGAAGCGCGACCCAAGTTTCTGAAAGCGCTCCGTTCAGCCGTCGAGATGGAGATTGACCGACTGGAACAGTAAAGTATTTTGGAGCCTACACAACATTCTGATTGGGCGACGCCGTTGGTCTTGGTGAGAAAGAAGGATGGAAGCATTCTTCTTTGGCGACTATCGCAGCACCGTGAACGAGGCAACGGAAGAGGCGTCTTATCCTTTGCCAACAACGGAGGAAGTGTTGAGCAGACTGCGGGGAGGAACTACATTCAGCACCCTCGACCTAACACAAGCCTACCAACAACTTTACGTGACTACAGCTACGTCTGAGCTGCTCACCGTAAACACAGTAAAGGACTGTGCAATATGAAGAGGCTTCCTTTCGGCGTGGCAGCAGCTCCAGCAATATTTCAAAGGTTCATGGAGACCACCTTGAGTGGGCTAACCGGTGTTTGTGTGTACCTCGACGACATCATTGTTAGTGGCGCCACTGAACAAGGGCACAAGGAACGATGGTCAGCCGTGCTACAGCGACTGGCAAAGGCAAACTTGCGTCTCAACAAGGCTAAGTGCCGCTTCAGTGTACCGGTAGTACATTTTCTGGGCCACAAGATTGATACTAAGGAAATACACACTACAGGCGAAAAGGTTTAGGGTTAAAAGGTACAAGCGATAGCGGAAGCACCCGCCCGACTAGCAAGCAGACTCTGCAGTCATTTCTGGACATGTTGGCCTTTTACGACTGTTTTAGAACAGAGAGCCACAGTAGCATCCGTGGTGTATGAGCTGCTAAAGAAAGACACTCTATGGCAATGGGAAGAAAGACGTCAGAGAGCTTTTGAAGAGCTTAAGTAACTGATTCTGAAGAGGACAGTCCTGGCGCACTACGATGAGACAAAGCCGCTACTGATCTCATGTGACGCCTCACCGTATGCCGTAGGTGCGGTGCTAGCCCAGCACGACAGTCAAGGCAGGGAAGCACCGATAGCCTTTGCGTCCCGGACATTAATTGCTGCTGAGCGCAACTACGCTCAACTTGATCGGGAACGCCTTGCTGTAGTGTACACAGCCAAGCAGTTTCACAAGTATATATTACGGGACGACCGGTAGCCTAATTCGTGGCATACCACCAGCCACTACTGGGAATTCTCGGACCGCAGAAATCGGTCCCCAAGATACTTCCACCACGCCTGTCACGCTGGTGTCTGAAGCTTGCAGCCTACGACTACGACCTGAAATAGCGAGCTGGCAAGTTGCATCAGAACGCAGACGCGCTAAGTAGGTTGCCGTTACCAAATCGCGTCGAGGAACCTCACGCTCCTGGTGACATCCTCATGTTCGAAGCCCTCCCATGTCCGCCTCTTACAGCTGAGTTGGTGGAAAGATTAGCGCTGGACGATGCCATCCTGTCCAAACTTTACAGAGTGATTCAAGAGGGCACGGTACAGCAACTGAAGGGGGACGACTTCGCCGCTCATCGCAGAAGAGCCACAGAGTTGGCAATTCGTCGCGGATGGGGCGCAAGAGTCGTCATGCAAAGAGTAGCCCGCAAGCAAGCAATGACACTGGTCCACGCAGGCCATCGAGGAGTCGTGGCCACAAAAACCTGTGCGTGCAGTTATTTATGGTGGTCTTGCCAGCGCGCCTAGACGAATCCGGCAAAAACTCAGATTCCTTCGTGGAAAAAACTATCGACACCATGGCATACGCTCCATGCAGATTTCGCTGGTCCCTTTGAGGGACGTACCTTCTTGGCAATTGTGGATACCTATACTAAGTGGGTGGAGGTGAGGCAACTATCTCGTCCCACATCGGCATCGGTCATTGATGTACTGCGCTCACTGTTTGCGACATTTGGGATACCACACAAGGTGATGTTAGACCACGGAACAGCGTTCGCGTCTGTCGAAATAAGAACATTTACAAGGACAATGGAGCTCGGTACGTAACGTCGGCTCCATACCATCCCGCTACCAACGGGCCGGCAGAGCGATACGTTGCCTGCCCGCCACGCAACGTATCGCTCTGCCTACTCGTTGAAGAGAGCGCTGGCCCGAGAACCGTTTGCATCGGTGGACCTGAGTCTTTCACGGTTCTTGTTCCGCCACATAGTACTGGTCACCAAACAACAGGTGTTACTTCAGCTAATGCCATGTTTGGTCGGGAGCTACTAACTCTCCTCGATTGCCTCGTACCGACAGCAGAGCCACCAATAGTAACGGAGAAGTTACCGCGAAAGAGGCAATTGCAACCCGGAGAAGAAGTAATGGTTCGGCAGTTTCTGAAGAAGCCCAGCTGGATTCCTGGCACCATAGTTAGACCACTCGGTCTAAACAAATACCTCCGACGTGTATAACAATACCAACAATTTATCAGACGTTTCGTCTCCTATACGGGAGACATCATCCGTGCGGCCTGGGAACACCCGACTAGCAATGCTGGTAGCTAGTCGGGTGTTCCCAGGCCGCACAGATGATGTCTTTCGTATAGGAGACGAAACGTCTGATAAATTGTTGGTATTGTTATAAAAGTCGGAGGTATTTGTTTTTAATCATGAATCCCGGCTTTTGGAACATTTTTGCACTCGGTCGACGTTTGTGGCTTGTTAAGTGTGCAACTGACATCACTCGCTGACACTTGAACTAGATTCGCAAACGTCGCCTTGAAGAAGATACAAATAATGGGGCATCAGTGACGCTCACATGGGGCATGGGCCAGGACGATGAAGAACGAGAAACTACGGCACCAGAGAGGCAGCTAGACAGAACGGCTCCGCGCAGACCTAACCGGACGAGACGGCCGCCCCCCAGGTACCTCGTCTGAGGGGGGGAGGTGTTATGTCCAAGGAAGCGAACCCAATGGCAGTTGGGAGCAGCGGACAAAAGACGAGGAAGTGCAGACATTGTTCGACCAGTGCATTTGTCGCCATGTTGCCGTTGCTTACCGTGTTCCGACAATAAGCGGAATTATTAAGTAAACACCTTCGATCGGAGCCTATCAGAGATCGGCGTCCTGACGTCACCACAACCCCTATTAAAAGAAGCAGACGAACTTGCGCTCCGCATAGGCAGGAACGCGCATCTGGCAGTGTCTGCAGACTCTTTTTGTATGACACATTAGCAGCGTATTGCGGCTTTAGGGGCGATTGTGATATCATATTCTACCGTTTTCGCGCACAATTTAGGCGACGTTATTAAATGTTCGCCTACTTACTCGATTGCGTCGGAACAATTACGCGTAACCGTCTTGTTTACTGAAGTGGTTTTTGATGTAATCCTTCTCAATTTTTAGCCTATGCGGAGAGCAAGTCGTCTGCTTCTTGCGGAGGAGTTGAGGTGACGTCAGAAAGACGCCGAGCTCTGATTGGCTCTGATTGAAGAATAGTGGGTAGACCTCGAAGCAAGCTGCCTTCAGGTCTACCCACTATCCTTCATTCAGAGCCAATCACAGCTGGGCGTTCTGACGTCACCGCAATTCCTGCAAAAGAAGCAGACGTGCTTCCGCTCCACGTATGCGCCACCTCCATTGACGTTTCAGGCAGGACGAGTTGCCAATATTTCGGATTAGAACTTTCTTTGTTCCTAGTGTTTTTTTAAGTTTATTTTTGCTTTATTGATTGAATTCGGCCTTCTACACGGAAGTAGGCTACCTAGCGAGAGCAGCATGCACTTCAAAGTGGACTATACTGTAGCAAGCGCCTGGAGAGAATAACCGTAAAACGCGTGCCGGCAAAGTGTTTGGCTTTACGTCGAAAAGAAAGAAAACTTCAAAGCCGAGCGACGAGGTTTCATTTAGGTAATGGCGGCGACCTGCATTTCGTTATACGAGCCACAAGATGAAAGGGAAGGAGGAACGTCGAGGCCGTTCTATACATCAAAGGGGCTACACTGTTGGGTCTTCCTTCTTTCAAACAAACGACCAACAACGACTGCAAAAGTTGGAAACAGCTACTCTTACTGTCGTACGCTCATCGTTGTAAAATTGCTTCGCTATACTTTTGACTCCTCGAGATACTTTTTTTTCCCCTGCCCCTTCGGTCGGCGGCTTCGTTAAAATAGCGTAGTACCTTGTAGCGTAGGGAGTTTTTGTAGACCATTTTTCTCCCTCCGCTACGGCCTCTGTAACGAACCGTTGAGCTCTGGACTTCATAAGGGCGGTCCAATCCAAACCGCAGAACGAGTCCGGAACCTAAATTCCGTCTTTTTTTTTTAACTTTTGGAGCCTGTTGTGGCTCTGAAGTGCGGGTAGGTGTTTTAGACGACGCAGCTTGCGCACTGGCTATGGGCGGAGGGAAGATCGACGGTCGAGGGGCTTCCTTGTCCTGCGTACGGGGTGGGAGAAGGAGAACTATTCCCTTTTGTGGGGTTATTGAGCGACCTGGAGGGGCAGAAAACAACAGAATGGCCTTTCTTAGTGTTCCCCTCCCACCCCGCTCCCGCGAACGGTTTGCGAGCGAGGAGGGTGGACCGCCCTCCCCTGATTGGCTACTGCGGAATCCGGACGCGCGAAATGTTGAACATTTTCAACTTTCGTTGCATCTCCCGGAACACGGAAAATTGTGACGGTTGACGTCACCGGCGACATCACTTCCGGGTCCCGAGTCCCGAACGTACCCGCACGACCGGATTCCGGGTTGGACTGGACCGCCCTGTAAGCGGGTTGTGGAAAGCGTTGCAGAACGGCGGAACTGACGTCACACCACTGCAGTGGCGCCGCTGTCGGTACCACGCATGCGCAGATGCTTCAACTCACGCGAATCTGGTTTCTGCGCACACGCACTAGGCACACCTGGTCTGGGCAAACGCAAGTGTGTTTGTAAAAAACGTTTTGGGTCTATGCTCCGTTTTACCTTACGATGGACCGTAGTGGATCCCACGAGCTACCGCAGCCCACCCAGTGCTGTGAACATGTCGCGTGACGACGCTTCGCTGAGCTCTTGCAAAGGTCACGTGACACTCACGCCGATTGGCTTCGAAGGTTAGTAGCGTCCTCCGTAGCTCATCGTAAGGTCAAATGAAGTATATTGGCAGCCACGTTGTCAAGGCTAGTGTAGCTTCGAAAGTGCTGCAGCCCCGCACTCTTCCTCTGGCGTCTCCTTCGCATGCGCTCGCGCAACTGGCTTCGAATGAGTTGGAGCACTGCGCAAGTTAAGCCTAGTTCACATGCAGCGGTTTTGGCCCTAGAGCGGCGCGATTTCTACCGTCGCGGCGCTCTGGCCAGCACCAGCAATTCTGCGGCACGAGCGCCGCGACGGCAGAAATCGCGCCGCTTTATGCCTGATTCACATGGTGCGAATTTGCCTGCGATTTCGCAATTGCGACGCCGTTCTTGCGGCACAACGCAGTTGCGGTGCGAATTCGACTAATTCGCAACTCCGTATTTTGCCAATCTTTCCTTGCGAACGGCCGCTCTTGCGAAGGGGACGGACAGCCAATCAAACGCGGCTCGTGAAAGGCGTCACGGTGGTCATAGCAACGTGGGAATCAAAAATGCGAAAAATACGTCACCTACGTCGTCGTCTTCGAAATTCGCTGCGGGGGTGGGGCGGCGGATGTGCTTCTTCCATGTGAATATTTTTCGCCGGGGGATGTAAGCTTCAGTACGGCATTAAAACGAACTGGCGTTTGCGTACCACGAGAGGGTTGTGGTTGCTTCGTTTGTAAAATAGCAGGCGATAACAATTGACGCTTCTGTTCGATCACTTTGCGTAAGGGACTCGTGGCATAGAAGAAAGATCCTTTCTTCAAATCTGTTTGCAGATGACGCGAAGGTCTGTCTAGAAACTGAGAAACGCTGAACAGAACCTTGTTATTAAAGCCATTTGATAAAAATCGAGCTTCACATTTTTACGTATAGTGAAAATAACTAATTGATATGTAAACGCGCTGGACGCGTGCTACGCGAGCGACACGCGTGTAAAATGGCTTTAATTACAAAGTGCCGATCAGCGATTCTCTGTTTCTGGACAGACCTTCGTGTCAGATCCCCAAACAGATTTCTAGAAAGGGTCTTTCTACTATTCAATGAGTCCCCTACGCAAATGTCACACGTGCCACGCGTGACATTTGTCATAGAAATCTTGTGACAATTTGGTTTTGTGCATAGTTTGCGATTATTTCACCAACATGATTGTTTTGGCTTTTTTTTTTGCATCTGAAAACCTGTGGTTTTTTTATTTATGTCGTTTCCTTTATCTTCAGTGTTTTTGTCATGTTCGCAATCGCTAATATTGTTTTGAATTAAAAAAAAGCTTAATATTTACGTTAGCTTGTTCATGCTGACCTACACTGAGGAAGTACAGAATGTGTTTTGCACGTCCAGCGTGTCGTTCATTTCATGAAAGTCGGCCGATAAAACGAATTCTGGGTTTGGTAAAGACCCGATTGGGCAGCGTAGGTCCAACGAAAACAGTAAAATAGCACCTTACCCTGTGGGGAATCAGCCAGTACTCTGTCGATCTACTTTTAGCTATACCTGCCACAAAAAAGTGTCCGCCGGTTTGTCCGTAAAAGGGGTAAAGACCACAACCAATTTTCTACAAAAAAATTGACTGATTTGCAGGCAACAGGTCCGGGGTGGAAATGAACTAGAGAGATGACATGATGCAGGGGTGATTCAGAAATCAATTTTTTATTGCTGGCTTTAAATGTTGAAAGATAACAACTACCAAAAGACAAAAAAGATGCAATTACAAAAGAAAAAAAAAATCAAGTACAGGCTCACCTTTTTGGCAGACATCAAATATGAATAAAGAGGAACATAACACGTTGCTGGAGTCATGGGGTGCACCGGCGCCAAAAGGCAAATATTTGCATTGTGCGCCGGTGTTGCAAGGCCGCCCACTCATCTACGCACGCCACCGACGATCCGAGTACCCCTTGTCAATGGCCCGACGAAATCGACCCCTACGTGACCCGGAAGCTACAACGCAAAGCACGACGAGAAGGAAACTCGCCGTGCCTTCTGTTATAGTTTCGTCGTAACCACATAACCCCCTACAGCCCACTCCACACTGCAGAGAGGGCAGATGCTACGCTTCTTCGGCGTGTACAAACACACTCCCTCTCAACACTACACTACCTCCAGCACGTTGCAGATCTACTTGAACCACCTAAATGCACATACTTCCGGAGACTACTCAAATAACTCTCACACACCAAGTTAAAAGGAAGCTGAAGCGGTTTTGTATTTGAGGAAACACACTTAAGTCGGCTTCATTTCACCTCCAGGATCTCGAATATCGAAATGATTTTTTTTATAATTTGGGGCATGGAGGTTGCACAAAATCATTTTCAGAGTACCACCGAAGGCCCTCCTTCCAGGAGCGTGTCGCCATAAAAGGAGTTCTCGGAATCTTCCTTCCAGCAGCGTTCACCACAGCTATGCACGCGTACTCTTGCTATTTTTTTTTTAAGAAGGGCATAAAAAGATGTCAACACTTGTGCCAGTACGGGGGAATACACCTGGCAAGCTAGGGATTGCATGCGCGGCCCTCGAGTGACACGAGCTTTGCGGCCGAAAGGCCCTCTTATGACGCCACGACGGGTCGGGTGTTTTTCGTGTTTTCTCGCGTTAAGTTACATCTTCGTGGAAAACGAACGCGATATTCATATCCACGGGATAAAACTACGCTAGAATCAAGCTCTATCTCATTTTTTTTAAGAAGTGTTCCGGCTTCCCTTTAAGGACTGCGCCTCAGCTCAGGATCTTGCAGAACGTGCACTGAAAACACTCGTCCCACTTATCCAACCAAGGATCTCAGAGGACTGTGTCACTCCTCCTCGGGCGGCAGAGTATAAATTACGTCCACCCCTAGTTAAGCACATTAATAGCGTACATGAACAGGGAGAGTCCTTAATTTCATCCCCCTCCAGTAGCACCGGTCTTGGTACAATACAAATGTTTCACTTTCTCTGTTCAAAGTCCTAGTGGGCCTCACACGGAAGCCGTCTCTCACCAGAGCGCCCGTTCAAAAGTAGCGACCTCGCAGTGGCAGAATATTGTTGTAATGGTGGCCTCAGCTCCCTGTTCCACCGGAAATAGTTCAGACGGTCCTCACACACAAAAACTTGAAAACTTCGTGATTTGTCACCATACCGCTGACACTACTTAGGATTTCAGTCCAGCGCGGTTCCTTTGCCATGACACTGCAGCTTCCTTTACCAAGTACCTACGGTACAGGTCTCTCACTGCGGTGGGCACTATGTTGCATTTTCGGACAGATTGGTCGACGTGCCGCGATCTCAGCCTTGGTAGGTGGAGCAACGCGTTTGTCTGTTGAGAGACCTCCTTGCGCCACTGGCCATCAACGATGTTGCCGAAGTGGTCGACTTCAATCAGCATTGGCATTTAGCATGTGCAACTTGTCGTCTTGTAGGTAGTTGTGCAGTACACAAGCTGCGCGGACGACTCCAGTGGCGTGGCCTGGGAGGAGGTCAATTGGCCTGCGGAAGATGCAAAATCTAGTAGCCAAAATTTCGAATGCGTTCTGGACGCACCTTCTGGAAATGGGACAAAGACAACACTGTGATTTTTGTTATTATAATGCAAGTGCAACAATTCTAAAGGTTACCTCGCTCTACACAGTCGATAGTTGAATATTTTTAGATAATCGCTGAGGTATCAACCAGGACAGGGCCTCAGAAAGTCCGACCTCAGTTGAAATGCCTCGTCTCCAATGAAGACGGACGCGGCGATAACATGGGAAGATGGCAGCAGATTTGGTGGTGGACAATTCAAGGCAGCTTGACGGAGGCACTGTCCTATCCTTGATGCCTTGAAGACGCCACCATCACTTTGGTGGCCATACGCTCCAGCGTCTGTGGCCATAAACCTCGACTTGCTGTCCACGACGGCCATCAGCACTACAGAGTAGGTTACCCTGAAAAGCCGAATGTTACGTCACTTCATGCGCTCTTCCAAAACATGATATGTGTTAAAGTTAATTTGTAGACCCATAAACAGCACCTTGTAGTTATAGTACAGGCTTCAAGAATCGGCAAGGGCTTCGATATGTCCGTGTTTTCCGTCAACGTTCCCCACACAATGAGGAAAATTCCGCCGTCTCAAAGCCCTTGGCAATTTCCCTTGGTCTGTGATTCTTGATGGGAGCTAGAAGTACAGCACAAAGTTCACACATGGTTTTACGTTGTTATTTAAAAGCCGTTCATGTAATCTTTACCTATAGTAATACTGGTAATAAATGCATCCTCAAATATGAGAAATACTTGTTGACGCTTAACAATTGCGAATAATTTTGTAACTGGATCTGAAAAGCTGTGTGTCTGTCTTTTTTTTCTCCCTCGCTTCTTTTTTTCTACGTTCAGCTGGAAACTTTCAGAAGCATGTTTAGCCAACTAGCCCAGCTCCAGGCACACACCACTTACTTTTGTAAGCTATCATATTATGCCCAAGTCAGGCCGGTGTCAGACTGCTTACACAAAAGACAAAGAACAGTCTCCAGACATCGATCGAACGCGACTCACTGACGCATCTGCGTTTCATAAGCCGCGTGACAGGCTGCTCCTTTCATTGGTTGACGTGCGACATAAAAAAGCAGGGATGCTGCGGTGCCTCAAATTACTATTTGTCTGCAAACTGTATTCGTAGGATGCGTAATGTGTGACCGCGTCTTTCGAAGGTGGCGCAGTAATAGCATTGGGGCCCTCAACATCATCAGGTCTGCAGCCCTTTCTTCCCAAGTTCGTCCCTAGAATCATAAATCAATGGCTCTCTGTTGTGTAAACTTTTTGAGAAACCATTTTTGACAGTACAGCTTTCAACATGATTCATTTAGATATTTCGGCTGCGAATAGTTAGGAGCAGCTGCAAAGGACGAGTTAGCTGCAGTGATTTGTACACCCGACTCCCATAATTATCTCCAGGTGAGGTGTGACACCCCCCCCCCCCCCCCCCCCCCCCCCCAGGATGTCTTAAGCAATGTATATAAACCTAAAGCCAGCCCCTTCTAACACCCCTTTATTTATCTCCAGGTTGGGGGCGACACCCTCAGAATTTCTTGACCAATGCATCTAGACCTAAGGCCACCCCCTCCCAACAGCCCCCCCCCCCCCCCCCAATAATTGCAACACCCCCTGATTTAGAATTCTGGATGATTACGTGGTTTGGTAGTGTGTAGAAAGAGTACACCGGGGCAGGGGGGGGGGGGGGGGAGGGGGGAACTTGAATTCATTAATTTCCCAAGACCACCACTGTGAGTCTTGTTGTTCGTCATGATCTACATCTTTAAAGGCAGTATTTAGTGGACGCCGTATTGGCGCGCATTGTTCGCAGCTGGAGCTCAAAAAGAACTGCTACGTACTGCTGGCAAAGATAAACAATCTTGACGGTGTGAAATATACGTTGCAGAAGCGTTGTGCAGATTCACTAACAGCACGTGCTCTCAACAGCAACCGGCGCAAGCTATGGCCCCCAGTGAATACCGCACGACCGGAATACCACCTCCATTTTCAAGTGTTTTTTCATTACGAGACGCCAGCGACTCTTTCACAGCATGCATCCGACACTAAGGATACGGTTGGTTTTGGATGAGGCGCGTTTCTATTGGCTGTCTTTTCGTACCGTCGCAGCGGCGCTGGTGACGTCTCGAAAGATGTTTGGCAATTGACGCAGCTCCGATTATTTCATAATCGCATTGAACCTGCCTGTTTGCCGCAACAGCGCCGT
The DNA here is from genome assembly GCF_016920785.2 of Ixodes scapularis. NCBI lineage: Eukaryota > Metazoa > Arthropoda > Arachnida > Ixodida > Ixodidae > Ixodes > Ixodes scapularis. Next base: position 114,996,065 of record NW_024609846.1, on the reverse strand, counting down.
CGCAACTGCGAAATCGCAACTAAAATCGCTCCATGTGAAACCGTCCTCTTTTCCACAAGTTACCAAAAACGAAATCAGATTTCTTTGCTTACCTTCATGTGTTTTGGGTGAAGCACCTTTCATATATTCGGACATCTCTCATGCACGATGGATGCCCCTGTTGACACTCCAACCTTGAATTGCAGTGGAAGATCCTGCATTGACGTTGCCGATGACAGGTACCTGAATAAAAACAAAACATTGCTGTGTACATCAATGTCTGGAAGCCGAGAAACTAGTAATGAGTTCGCCATATAAACCAGTTTAATTGCACCTCGTATTCACTCCAAACAGTGAAGTTTAAAGAGAATACCATTTTACCTTAAAGTGATAGCAAGCCACACCCGCGACGAAATGGGCTCTCTGACGACATATTGCTTCGTAAGCTTTGTTTCCAGGCGAGTGTGGAGTCTTTCAAAGGCGTTCCGCATTATCCGGTAATATCTTCGAAACTGCTCCGGGTCGCTGTGCAGCATAAAAAGGGTCTGCAGAGAAAAAGTATTCCAGAAACCTGCTCGCAGAAAAGCACAAGTCGACTTACCAATGAGTAAAACTCCAATTCTTTGGCTCTGTTTTGCCAGCACGGCCTGACCCGCCATCACCGCGGGCTGCCGTCTAGGAGCAGGAGTTTCTTTTCCGCAGAAGTAGGTATTCCTTTTTACAGAGCAGTCTGAACTCGTCGTCATCAGCGGCCATTATGCTCCATGAAAGTCAAGACGCGCTGCTACTTGCCATCTTTCAATATGGAACATCGTCCACGTGTCGAAGCCACCGGGACAACTGTTCGCCTTGCGCGACATGCCAAGCAACGCAACAACTAGCTTGCTCAAGCAGTTATGAGCTGTGACTCTCCCGGTGTCCTTGTCGCGTTCGTCGTACTCGTTGTTTTCGTCGTTTTCGTTGATGCGAATGCAGTCGATGCAAACGTCTGAATCGGCCCTAAATATAAGTATACGGCGTACTTTTTACCAGAAGCTAATAAATAAATCTGAAAATTTTATAATTTTGTTAAATATCGAAATTAGTATCGCCAAACGAATTCAAGGGTTCCAACCATGTGCTTCGCAAGTGCGAAAAATCGCATATGTTCTCAATCAATGTGAAAGGAAACGCGAAATTTCGCATGTGCGGTTCATCGCTTCACCGATTTCGCAGGAGAAAATCGCACCATGTGAATCAGGCTTTAGGGCCAAAATCGCTGCATGTGAAACACGCTTTACGCAGCCTCGCGCTCAATAAAAACGCACAAAAGAAAAGTTGACGCCGAGTGTATTTTTAATGAGGCCTCTCTCCCGTTCTAGGCGGCCCTTGTACGCTCACGGGCATGTAAACCGCCAAAAGGGAACACTGTACCCTCTATCTTTGCGTCTGATTTCAAGGGCGATGTCGCTGGTTTCCTGCATTGTACGGCGGCATTTTTACTCTTTTTTATTTATTTTTAGCTTTTTACCGTATCGCGTAATGAACTCTGTTACGAAAGTGTCTCGTCCTAATGTTCCCGAAAATATTCTTTGCTGCTTGGGTTACTTGCGTATTAAACTCGCAGAGCCCGACGAAGCGAAATTGGGTTGACTCTTTGTGCCTGTGGGTAGCGTACCTTTTGCTCTTAAATCTTCTTGTCCTACGTTTATTTCTCTCAGCCCTTTTTTATGGTTTGAAAATATGTTTTTCCGATGCTTTTTTAATTTTTTTCAATTTCGTTACATTATAATTTATATATTCACTCGGACATGTTTTTTATGCTCTGGACGCCGCGGATTAAACGAAGTAAATCAATAAATAGATTGCACGTTGGAATGCTTATTTCAGCTAAGGAAGCGAATCAATTATTTGCCAAAGTAAGCAAGTTTTCAGTCAAAAGAAAATGAAGTCGCGCGCGAGATTGCTTGGGTGCCGCAAATTCTTACCGGAAGAACTGCGATTTTCGCCAGCAGCTTTGTTCAAGAACGATAGCTTAAGAAACATTTACTGAATTGCAGCGCCTCTGTCATTCTTACCTCTCGTTAATTTTAAAGTCGCGTTCATTTGTTATTATATTTTTTTTTATTACGAGCTGGGAAAATTGGAATTTTTGAATGAAGTTTGTTCTAGAACAGACGCCACCTCCCTAGAACATTGCGCATGAAGAACGAACATGTAAACGATAAAATGTCGTGATTGTGCTTTTTTAATGCGAAAGCATTAACTGCCTAATGGAGCGAGCTGACGTCATCAGTTTTAAGCGCGAAAACGGCACCTATACTTCGTTTCACTTTATCTGCGAGCGAAGCCAAAGCTAGAAGCGCGAGACCAACGCTTCGTGCGTTTCTCTCCAGCTTGCGTGCTCGAGCAAAGCCTGAACGCACGGAGCTTCCGTGCTCGCGCTTCCAGCTTTGCCTTCGCCTGCACATAAGGTGAAACGAAGTATAGTTTCCTTCGGTTCCATTGGCTGGCGCTCGTCGACCGGGCTCCCATTGGCCGCTGCGCTCGTCAGTTTCCACGAACGCTCACCCCATGGCGCTGCGTGTCCATCAGCGCACCTTTAATACGGAACGTCCAAGGTGAGCGTGCCCAGGGGAGCACGCGCGCTGATCGGCGGCGAAAATTACGCAGCAGACGAAAAAGGGAGCGAACGAGCGGCTTGCATGCTTTCGCATTCACAACTCATAAGAAGTGCTTAGTTGTACCTGGAGCTTTTTTTTTTTTTTTTTTTTTGTTTTTGTCGAAAGTTATAATTGCATTTTAACCGTCTCGAGTTATGATGTCGGGGTTTGTTTACAGGGCCGAAGAGTCAGACGATGGAGGCCCACTTTGGCCTTTGAATTTTAAAGCTCGGTAAGGTTATTACAGAAATCTCTGGATACGCGGCGCTCGGAAAAAACGAATACCACATGAGCGGGTTTCAGACTTCTCGTCACGTAGTAGGCTCGTTCGACTCACTGCAGGTGCAACCCCGTCATGTCCGAAAATAATTAGCCTAATTTGTTCTGTCGAACTTTTGAAAAGTCGACGGTATTTTCTCTCTCGCAAGTTGTTTTTGGTGCGGTGAGAGGCGTGGGCCGACAACCACCTAGAATAATCAAAGCCCGTGCACCAAATTTCTGACGTCATCACGGTGAGGTCGTGCGAAGACGCTGATTGGACACGAGTGCTGCGTATGCCTTCGGCCCCGCCTCGTGTCCAACCAACGCGTCGAATGACGCTCGGCATCTGCGATGACGTCACAGGAAGGAGGACGTTCGCGGGACTTAATTATTCTAGGTAGTGTTGCGCGGGCACGAGAGCGTGGGTCTTTGTGGCACTCTATTTCAACGTCAAACGTTCTTGTCAACAGAGCTTCTGGATGAGTATGTTCTTGTTGTCAGATATATCACCGAGGCCATCCATCGGCAGAGCGCGTTTTTTTTTTCTGTATTACATGAACGGCGGTGCCTAGCCATTACAAAAAGGGGTTTCGACATTCTTTAGAATTAATTTCTTTAGAATTCATATTTAATTTTTGTGATTCTATTGGGTTTTTATGCAAATGCTCTTTCATTTGATCTTAAAAAAAAAAAAAGATCAACAGAAATAAAGAATGACATTTTTTGTGGATTCTTTTATAATTTTAGAAAGATAAATCTACTCAATATTTTGTAGAATATTTTATAAATAATTTCAAAAGAATATGTACTCACTTTTTTGTAGACATGAATAAAAAGAATTTCGGGGTAATATTTGTTAACTTCTTGATATACATGTTTCTAAGGAATTTCGAAAGAATATCTGCGCACTTGTTTTTACAAACATGTTTCTAAGGATTTTCAAAAAGGATATCGGATCACCTGTTTTTGTAGACATGTTTCTAAAGAATTTTAAGAGGATATTTGCTCACTCGTTTTTGTAGACATGTTTCTAAAGAATTCCAAAAGATCAAACTTTTTAGACATGTTTTTAATACAAAATTAAAAGATTAGTTATAAACCTTGTTCTGTTAACATCTGTCTGAAAACAAAATTGCAATAAAGTTTTTTTTTAATTTTTATTTTGTACGTTTAAAGGCATAGTACAATCATAGTGATTTCGTATTTTAAGTACTACCAGGAGCAGCTGCTTCTTTTTTTGCTTATTTTTTGTCGTAAAGGGGAGTCTCAGGTCATGCAAAGCGAATTCAAGCGGGGTTAGGCGGCAATGGTACGGAAAAACGTATTCAAAGCGCTCTGCTGCGTTGGCTCTATGGCATGACTATACCGCGGGAAAGCTGAACTTTTCAAACTTCGCAGTAGCAGCCCTTGCTTTCAGCGGACTCTAAAAAATGCCTGCGCGTCTACTTACCCGCAAAACATTCGAAAGAGCCAATCTATGCGATATACAAAATCAGCTCAGCGAATGATAAGGCGAAACATCCATTTAGACCTAAAAATGAAGTCTGCGTTGTGGCGTTACGCAGTGCAAAGCGTCATGCTTGCATTGCGTAATGCCACTGCGCACAGTTAATTTTGAGGTCTAAACGGATGTTTCAATCGCCTCATCATTCGCTCAGCTGATTTTGTAGATCGCAGAGATTGGCTCTTCGAGTGTTTTGGAAGCAAGTAGACGCGCAGGCATTTCTTAGAGTGTATCGTCTTTAAGGGGAGAGGCACGATTTCCCTTTCGAGGTCTGGTAGGTCGTCGGGCACCTGAAAAAAAGAGAACTTCGTCCGGCTCCCCCGACTCACCGATCATCCTCAGTGCTACCTGTGTCGAGCGCCGCCATGTTTTCTGAGGGAGGATGAAAAGCCAGGTGCCGACATCACTCCAGACTCCGATTTTCGGCATTTCAAAAAGAAGGGCTGTAATGCGCTCGCAATTCCGTAAAACAAACATGTTTTATGAATGCCGCTATTAAATGTTATAGAAATTTCGCTTACAAAGCTTCTAAATTCCGTAATCTATTACCTCACAATTAAAAAAAAGCGAGGGGTAAGGAGAGGGAGAGAAGAGCACCAAAAAAAAAAAAAGCACGCGTAGGATTTTTTTTTTGTATATTTTTTGTTTGTCTGTGACTACAACTTGCATCGTTTTTGACAGAAAAAGCAAATAAGACCTTTGGGGTGTCACTGCCCCTTTAAGTGTAAGCTTCGACCAGGCCGTTATGTGTGACTTTCGTGCAAGTACTTCTCAATAATGAACTTTACAAAAAAATGAAAGCCGTTTACAATTCCATGTAACGCCGAATCGGAGCGCAGCTCTTGAGGAGGAGGGAAGGGTACTGAGGGTCCCTCCTCCTTCCTCGTGATCCTGCCTGCTACTCCTCCTCCCCTCATCCTCCTCCTCCGCCCCTCCTTCTCCTTCACCTCCCCATCCTTCAACCTCCTCCCCTCGCTTCCTCCTCCTCCTCTCTCCTCCCCCTCCTCTTCCACCTCCCTCCTACTACGGGAAGGGGGGGGGGGTCACGTGACCTGGGGGTCACGTGACCTTACGGCTACGCCGACGGCGACGCCGACGCCGCCCAAGCCGAAAACGGGCGGCTAAAAACTACGCTCTAAAAAAAAAAAAAAAAAAATTACACTTGCGTATTTTATGCGTTGGAACGAAAAATTGACACCGATGCTGCAACACGTTTTGGAGAACATAGATCAGGCTGTTAATATCCAGTGACTATACACTGCCACTGACCAACGCTGAACTTGCGAGAGGTTTTGAGAGACGCTGATCTCTTCCTTTACTCGACTAACCATGAGATTCCGAACTTGTATGTCTTACACATAGAGAGTTGAACCAGCCCGAATCGTACGTAAACGCCCTTGCTCCTTCGTTTTGTTACATACGCATAAATTTGGTGCTAAGTGTTGCCTACTAGTTTCTTCGTGTTGCCGCGAATATGAAGCCGCATTAGTTATCGTAGCGACGTCACATTTGAACTACTGAGCCCTCGCTTAGACGGTGCCTTACCGCCCACAGTCGACCTTTTGTTTCCATCAGTCGCGCAGATGTAGCAATTGACCGGCGACTCTGCCGACTTCTCCGTTCCGAATAACGCTAAGACAATCATCATAAGGATATGATGGCTTCTCGCTGACGATGTAAGTGTGCCGACGTGCTTTGGTTACACTATGGAGCAAATCTACAAAAAACCGGAACACCCGAGAGAGCATGGCGACACAGCTCGGGCGATACAGCGTTCAGCTTCAGACAATACTTGCCAATCCGTGTCCCGTGTCGGCGATGCATTACGCTCTCAGAGGGGGCATGGAAGACTGAAGATCAATATTTGTACGTGTCCCATTCTTAAGCAGAAATGACCGAACAGTGTTGGCATGATGCGGCTTGATGGCTTCCCTCACCGCTTCCTCCCTTCGTGTTTCTTGTTCTTCTTGCGAGTTCGTCCCGTCTGCTTTCCTCGTTTTTTCTTCTTTTTCTTTTCTGATGTTTTTCCTTTTCCGTCTGCGGCGCGATCGATGGTCGCCATATTGCTTCTTCGTTTCTTCTTTTCCCTCGAGATGCTTTCTCCGGTCTTGACTCTGAACGTCTGCTAGATTCTTTTTTTCAAACCTTGTCATTTTTTTTTCTTGCGTCTTTCCTTTGTTTTTCTATTTGTTCTCACTTTTTATTTCCATCGGAAATTCAGTCGGAAGTGACGCGAGAAATGACGTCACCTCGGCGTTCAGTACGGTGCTGCGCTCTGGCGTGCAGTTGACAAACCCTTCTTTGGCCGCCTCGGTGAGGTTTTTCTTTTTGTCCGAGTTTTGGTTACTCGTTTCTTTTTAGAGATTTTTCTTTTCCCACACTCCGACCGGAAATTTTCTTTTTGAAAAAAAAAAAAAAAAAAAAAAAATTGTGTAATGACAAGTTGGGTATACTAATGTACACCCGAGAGGTGAAAAAAGGAGCGCAGGTACTATCGGAGGCAAAGTGAGCTGAAACAGACCTTCATACTTCTTTGGCGTATACTCTAAAAGAATCTGTTCGTAAAAGACTCTTAGGGGTTCTTCAGCTTGTCCATATTTTTAAACCTAAATGAAGCACCTTTCTAGTGCGCCAGGGGGTGATAGTGCTTGAGGCGAAACCGTTCTTCATGAGTTAAAAGAGTTGTTGGGGCGTCGAAGAACTTTTAAAGAACGGATATTTTCTTTATAGTGTACCCGCCACTTTTTGAGAGAGCTATGGTTCGAGCTTTTAAATGGAATGCTAAGTTGAGGTCCCATACTTTGGACTATTTGACATATTGAGGAAGCATAGAGCTCATGAGGACCGCAGATGTATATATATATAAAAAAAAAGAATCGGCTATTTCAGCTCTTATTGTCCGCGGGAGTATACCTCCGATCGGCACTCGGGGTTGACGAGCACACACAGCTTTGAATAGAGTGCTACGGAAGGTTGACGAATCTGCTTTCTGCGCAGGCGCACTCCCCGCATCTGGTGTGATCAAACGCGGGTTTGTTTGTAAACAGCGACTTGGTCTATAGCCCGGACGCGGATGACTTAAGCCAGGAGTGCTCGGGGTGACTTTCAGTAATGGGCATTTATTCGTTCATTTATCTCGATATACTTACGATAAAACGGTTTCTGAGCTTACGACTCTTGTTAGCAATAGATGCACTCGAAGTAGCAGTCATTGTCTCATTGTCCTGCATCAGTGTGGACCTCGAGGATTGTTACTTAGATTTGGCTTTAATTAAGGCCAGAAATTCGACTAAGGGGTAGGGGAGAGGTAGAGAAAAGGGCGTATCGAGAACACCTTAGGTATTCCGGGACATTTTAGGCTTTGGGGTCTTAATTGTGTGGATGACCTCTCCACGGTCTTGCGTCCATTACACCCTACCTCGGTTTGTTTCCTGTAATCCGTTCACTCGTCCCCACGACTGGAGTCCTTTCTCTCCGACTTGAAAGTCTTTTTCTTGATTGGGCTGGCAAGAAAAAAACTTTTGTTAGTAACAAGCAAGAACAAGAAGCCGGCGAGCACAAACGACTCGTTGCCATCAAAGTTTAATTTTTTATTTTATTATATTCTGACGTGGAGTATTTTATTTAGAAAAGTCTCCTGGTGACAAACCCTTCTTCATTGCTTCGGCTTGGAGACGGTTTCAGTGAAGTCCCGTGGGAAAGTCCGGTTCATAACTATTTGGATCAGGAGCTCTTACAGATTCAAGCGTCTTCAAGAACGGGAATGAAACTCGAATAACGAGTGTTCGTTCGCTTCAACACCGAGGGCCATGCGAAGCGACCGCTGAATGAACATAGTGATGTCTCGTTAATATGGACGCCTCCGTTCCCCCGGAAATCGTTCATAATGTGAGTTGTCCGTATTAACTTGACAAAAATGCGTGTATTTTCCCCGTTTGTCCCCCTAATAACGGAGTCCATACGAACGAGTCATGACTGTACTAACAAACGCGTGTTAACAAAGTGACATTTTAAGAACGTTCGCTACACGAGAAACTGCTAATAACGGCACATCTACGATGTTTTTCCGTGTTGCCCGATTCGTTTTTGGCTCGTTCGTCTGTGTACTATGTGACTGAAAGCACTCCTTCTAAAGGGGTGTCCAAACAGGACACTACAAAACGCACGACTCCGACAAATTGTGAAAATTGAAGCGGACGCGCCCGCTTCGCGCCCGCTCCAATTTTCACGATTTGTCGGAGTCGTGCGTTTTGTAGTGTCCTGTTTGGACACCCCTTAAGAACACACTTTCCTTGTCGGCGTGATTTTCTATGCACTGAGAAATGAGGGAGAGGACGAGACGAGAGGCGACGTCAGAACGCCGATCTCTGACTGGAATAATTAGTGGGTAGGCCTAAAGCTAGCTGCCTTTGTCTCCACTGCACTCGTTGAACGCGCTCGAATGCGAAAGCCAGACGCCGGACGCCGGCGTTCCGCGTTCTATAGCGCGCGTCGGCGAGTGCAATGAAGACGAAGGCATCTAGCTTTAGGTCTACCCACTAATTATTCCAATCAAAGCTCGGCGTTTTGACATCCCTGCGGGCTCTCTTCTTCTCCTTTCGCTCAGTTCCTCGGAGCATGGTGTCCGTAAGCTGGGACGGTGAGCTCCGACGAACAGGTCGAAGTTCGCTGTCCTCCAAGTCACGGGAACATGAACGTCCTCAAACGGAATTCCCGCCGCGCTGTAACACGGTACACCTAGACGGTTGATTAGAAGTTCAATGTCTCGGAGGTGAATGTCCCGAGTAATTTCCATTTTATTTGCAGATTTTATTTGTACATTTTTAGAGCGCAGCTTTTATGCGCCCGTTTCCGGCTTGAGCGGCATCGTCGCCGGCGCCGTCGGCGTAACCGCGCGTTGCATTATCGGACGTTTCCCGTAATGACGTCACACGCGACGTCACGAGGGTCACAAATGACGTCACGAGGGAGGAGGGGGAGAAGGGGAACATTTTTTCCGCTAACTTTAGGGGAAGAAAATTTCTCGCTATATTTAGCGAAAACATATCCCGCTACTTTTAGCGAAAAAATTTCCCCGCTAAATTTAGCAGAAAAAATTCCTCGTTAAATTTAGTGGAAAAAAACTTCCCACTGAATTTGGCGGAAAAATTCCACCGCTATATTTAGCGGGAAAATTTACCCACTAAATTTAGCAGAAAAATTTCCCCGGTAAGCTTAGCGGAAAAAAATAATCCGCTAGACTTGGCGGGAAAATTTCTCCGCTAAGTTTAGTGGGAAATCTTTTCTGATAAATTTGGCGAGGCAATTTTTCCGCTAAATTTAGCAAGGAATGTTTTCCCCTGAATTTCGCGGGAAATGTAGTGAAAATTTCTTGCTAAATGGGAGGGATGAACGAGAGGAGGAGGAGGTGGAGGAGGGGCATACCCTCCACTCCGTACATTCCCTCCTCCTCCTTCAGAGGTGCGCTTTAATCCGGCTTTACAGGGAGTTGTAAGGCTTTACAGAAAGTTGTAAACGACTTTCATTGTTTAACTCTATAATTTCCGCCGTTATAATGTGCGCTTTGGTCAAATTCCTTTCTCATTAGTGTGATCAAAAAGTTTCGAGACTGATTTTGTAGCGTAGAAAGAGGGCAGCAGAGTGATGCGCGCGCAGCAGTAGACGGAAGAGTCCGTGTCTCGTTATACCAAACGGCGTCGTTACTCAAGCTTTTGTGACCACCTGCACGGGCAAAATGACGATTTCACCATAGACTGCAAACCAGAGCGAGAGCGAACATCAATTCTGCGTCAAACTCGGCGAAAATTAAACAGAGACCTTTGAAATGATTCATCGGGCTTCTGGCAAAAAGCAGTAAATTTTGCGCAGTGTTTTAAGTGGCACTCGCTTTTCAGGAACGGCTGAACATCGCTGGAAGACGAAGAGCGGTAGGGCGAGCTTATCCGACCTCTCCTTGACTTCACTGACGTTCTGCCATTCCATTCTGCCATTCTCGCACACCTCACTGCTTTTTGACATAAGTCTCCTAAAGAATTTCGTATAGTTTGACGTAAAATTGAATTTCGAGCTCTGGCTTTGGCTTGCAGTCTATGGAAAGATCGCCACTATGCTCGTGCATGTGGGTCAACAAACTTGTGTAGCACAGCTCCAAATGTTCACAGAGCGACGCCCTTTAAATAGCTAGACACGAAGGCCCCTTCCCTCGACTGCTGCGCGCATCATTGCGTTGCCATCTCTTTTTACACCACAAAACCAGCCCCGCATTTTTTTGATCAAACCTCGTACTTTTTGGCGCTCGCTCCGTACATGTAGTTAGCTATTTCTCGCATTTTCCCTTTCCTTTTGAACTATTTTGTTAGGGGGATCGGTGGAGCGAAAGCTCGCCTTGCAGAACCCAGGAAGCCTGGGTTCAATCCCCACTCCTGCCCGTTTGTATGCGAATGATTATAGTACCGGCGTGCGGTAGTGTATCACTAGTGCGTGATGCACGTTCAAGACCCCAGGCTAGCAGTCGCACTGGGCTGTCTAATCTTCTCGTCTAAAGCTGAGACACCAGACACCCATTAGGGCTGACTAACTTTCGGCTGTCAAAACATACACGTAACCATAGTCTATTTTTACTACTGTGTTGCACATTGACTGAATGTCATTTGCAGTTTCCAAATTGCTGTCTACATCTTTGGTTGCATTCTTTCTTCTTTCTTAACTTTGTTTGGCAAAAATAAAATGGTCTTCGTCTTTCTCTTTCTTTTTGTGTTTGTCTTCATTTTTGTTTTCCAGATTTTTCCAATCTCTTTGGTTCGCCTCTTTTTTTTCTTTGTTGGTGTAATGTTTTCGCTTCCTCGGGCAGTCGTGATTTTAATTTCTGCCCAGGCTTCTCTGGATTAATAAATAAATAAATAAATAAATAAATAAATAAATAAAAAAAGGGGGGGGGGGGGGAGAGGCACAAACGCCTATAATACATCATTTTAACACCAAAAAGCGCAGAGAAAGAAGTTAGCCAAAATATACCCGGTTAACTTTGATAACGCCCAGTCCATGGCAGAAAAACAGAAGAGCGAATGACCTCCATCTGCCAAAGACCAGCGGTAACTCAAGAGGAAACAAAAAAAAAAAAAAAATACTGGCCCGGAGTGCATGATGTTTAAAGAAGTACCGGAAGAAAAGAAAAAAAAAAAAAAAAGGAAGGGACCGGAGAAGTGTTTGCGGGATGGAATTACACTCTCTGGGTTCGAAGACCCTTCAAGCCGATGTAACTGGTCGAGCAACTAAGAGGCTCCACGCCTAACAACCGGGTAAGGATACTGAAACAAAAGGAGAAACAATAAAAAGGAGGGATGATTGAGTTCATTGTTTGATGCATGCTTGCGCAGCATTTTTTTTTTTTTTTTATTCGAGAGACGGAGTTTGTGCTTTTTATTTCTTTGACCGGTACACGGTGAGAATGAAAGAAAAAATGTCGAGAAAAAGAATTAAAAAAAAGAAAAGAAAGAATTGGGATGTCATCGAGAAAAGGCTGCGAGACTTCCATTCAAAATAATTGAGAAATAAAATTGAAGGCTTGACGTTTTCGCGGAAGAAAATGAGGTTTGTTCTTATTTAGTACCTTCACATTCTCTGACTATGTTTCGAAGGTTTTCGTTGGCCGACTCTTTTTAGGGCGCTTTGTTTCAAGCAAAACAGAACATAAGCGTGTGATCACTCGATTTAAAAATAATTGATTTCATGACGGAATCACTATAAATTCTGAATGTAGCAACCATGCAACTACAAAGGTAAGAGTTAATTTTCTTGTGACTTTAGCAGTTTGATCATCTTTTGAACATATTTTATATCTGAACATACAAATCATTAGAGCTCGAGTTTCAGATTTTCTGTTCGTTCCAGCAACACCTCAATTTTTAGGGGTTAAGTTGAGAAAGCTAGTTGAAATCTTAGTTTGCGACCCCTGAATTGTGATAGCATATATATAAATAGGCACGAAAAGTAACCATTACTGGTTGTATTATAGCGTGTAGAAGAAATTCATACCTTCCGGAGATGTTGGGACGCAACTCTGCTGCTATACATGTCGCGCGAGGCTTTTCTGACACACATGCGCCAGGATGAGCTTAAACAAAGCAAGAAAGGCTTTAACATTGGTCGACACTAATATTGAAATTAGGAGAGCAGGAAAATGATAAAAACATACATTTCGCGGGGTCTATATTCACCGTAGCTAAACTTCGCTCGCCTACCGCCAGGGTGGAGAATAACGATCGAGATGGTTTTAATCATGATTTAAATCGTGATTTATATCAGACCAGTTTTTCTATATAATGATTTAAATAAAATCATTCCCGTACAAATAATCTCGAAAATAGCTATTAGTTGCCCTTTGTCTATCATGTGATGCTTTTTATGTGCATTTGTTTGGTACTAAAATCGAAGAAGAATCAAACGAGAAATATTTACATCATGCTGATTTCGAGCAGAAAGCAGTTCTTTTCTGAGCAAAGCGCAGCATTGAGCACTTTTTATAATTGAACTCTGTCAGTTACATAATGTCCTATTGCAAGCAAATCAAAACTCGAAAAAAGAAAGAAAGAACAAAAAAACTAGAAAAGTAATGTCTTATTGCGAGCAAATTAGAACATAAAAAATGAAGCTTTTAGCAAACTGAAAGAAAAATGAAGTTTTTGTTCTATTATGGTGGGATTACGTAAAAACAAAGTGGTTAATTAGACTGTACCTTAAATTTACAGTAATTGTTTCTTTCGTATTGTCATCAGTGAAGGGACGAATTGATCAATCTGTCATGTCTAGAGACACGTGTAGCGAGTTATAAAGTCAATATTTTTTAGCTACAGTGATATAAATCAATTAAAAATGACTTACTAAATTATTTTTCGTTTTTTCTAATTTTTTTTTATTGATCATTCGAACTTCCAGACGATGATGTCGGCGATGTCACGGAACAAGAAGGCGTGAAAAAAAAAGATGTATAAAAGTGTGGTATGGCGGCTGCTGTGATAAGACAGAGCCAGGGTATAGTGCTCCCGATGACATCACTTGATTATCAGCCATATGCCTCCTCGCCGTGGCACTATACGCCGCTCGCGTCAGCCTTCAGTCCCTCGCACAGCCGCGCGTGCGTCGGGCTTCACCGCGTCGTTTCGGTGCGTTAGGAGGAGTGGCTTACGCGGGGCAACACCCATGGGTTAGCAGCGCGGTTGGTTCGGAAATTATACTCAGTGCTATTACAGGTAAACGTTTTTGTACTTGTACCAGATTAAAATTCCTTTAAAAGGCGGTTTAACCAGCCGGAAGTTAATCTGCCCCGAAGGGGCGTCTGGTGTCTCCCTTCGAATGCCCGAGTCCCACTAGGACATTAAACAGAAACAACCGACACCGACAAGCCTCTGACACGTGTAGCATGCACGCGATGGTACGTTTGACAGGTTTAAAGTCTCTCGGTGATTGTGAAAAGAGCGCGAGTGATTGCGAGCCTACCAAAGATGCATTCGCGTACATGCTGCACGGGCTTGAGGCTTGTCGGTGTCGGTTGTTTCTGTTCGTCGCTCTAGCGGGGCTCGGACTAGAGCCACTAAGCAACTTGCACTTCATAGTAATGACACTTCCTGCACCTTGGTGCTTAAAATAATGGTCGCCTATTATCGGAAGGTTTATCTGAAAGCGCAGGGAACGCGTTTCCGTCCTCCAGAAATGTGTAAGTGGTTTGCGACAGAGCAAAACACCATATCACCTGAGCTTCTTAGCACCGCATATAAATCTAAGAAAGTCACATTTGTGAATTGTGACGGTCGACAGTTGTTTCGTCCATTCTGCACTAAGCACCAAGATGGCGGCGCCCACTAGCAGATCGGGGAACGGAGTGCCGACACTCTGAGCGTTGCTCATTTAGTGATTCTAACTCGGGCATTTGAACCCGTTTTAAAAGTGCGCGCCAGCGCCTGTCCGCCTTTGCTTGATGACATACTCTAAGCGTGTATTAAACACGACGGTTCTACGTCGGCGTTCGGCGAGGACTCGGGCCCGATCACGCGCTTCGTGTCCAAGCATTGGCGTCCACCAATGTTGCTTGATGAACTTTTGAAAAGTTTACGGAGTGGGAAACAGTGCCAAAATACAGAGGACAAAGAACGAGGAACATACAGACCTCGTTCCTTCTCCTCCGTACTTTTGGCGCTGTTTCGCTCTTCGTAACTATGCATAACCAACTTACCCAATTTTCGAGGGTTTTGAAAAGGGTCTATTGTGCAATTCAGCTCGAACACGACAAGAAGAATACGAAGTCTTCGAGGAATAACTCAGGATATCATCGGTCCTCTTCGCTTTTCTTATTTCACTTACGTCTTTACTTCAGTTGCGCTCTTAAAATTGGATGACTAGCCATGCTGGCAGTACACGTACAATTAGTATAGATCGCGTATTTGATTCTGTTAGCTTAGTTAGTTTTTTTTTTTCCTTCTTCGAGAGTAACATTCTACGGCAGGAGTCTCTAACCCGCGGGCCACATGCAGCCCGCAGAAACTGGCTACGAGGTTCGGTTCCCATGTCTCAAGCGCTAGAAATGACGTGCGCCATAGTGATCTCATATCGCCGACTCAATTCCGATCGAAAAGTGTAGCTCTTCTCTTTTAGCGTATTCACATAGTTTATACTTATCTATGTTCATTTGCCTTTTGTTTCGCTTTATTTTATGCTTCCCAGCTTTTTGTCATGCTAAGCACTTCTAAAACTTTTCGGCTACTAGGCTGAAAGTGCGAGCTCTTCTTCGAAGGATGCATCTCGGCTGCGCGAACTCTCGATCAGCAGGAACAACTACCAAGGGTAAAGCTACGAGCTCGAGATCTTCGCCTTAAAAAATATCACCATTAAAAAACAGTTATTTTTTCAGTCTTTTAATAACAATTGTTAAAAAATCAAGAACTGTCAAATTAACGGATTGATTTTTAGATATATGTTGAGCTTGGTGAATGCCTGAGTGAATCGAGCAGCGGGAAAGACAGTGTACTTGCTCTTTTGTTCTATTAAAATGACAGCACGTTGGCGGGGCGGTGTAATTTTAATCAATTGTTATCCCATCAGGTCAGGGTTCAAAGTAGTTATTTAATCAAATGAAATCTCAAGAGGTGACTGGCAAAACTGAGTTTACAAAAAGCATAGAGCACGCGGTCTCTTCCGTTTAAAATGTTTTAACCCTAACCCTAACCCCCCCCCCCCCCCCCCCCCCCCCCCTCGGTCTTGTGTTGGCATTCGACCTTTCCGGGGTGGACTATTGGCCCCCAAACTTCAACAAGCTTGAAACCCCTGGTCACAGTTCTAATTTCGCGGCGTTGACATTAGCGTCGCCACTATCGGCGGCGCTGTGAATAGCATCGCCACCGGCAGCAGCGCTTCGGTTGTGGGGGGCTCTCATTAATATAAGAATACAAATATTGAACTTAGTTTGCTAACAATAATTTCAACCAAACGTCTCCACCGCGTCATGAAACGAATATTTAATTTATTTTATAAATACTTTCTGTTTGTTTCTCTTTCGGTCTGAAACCAAAACCATAAACCGACCGGGCGGAGGTTGCGTGAGCAGTCAACTCGCACGACTCCCCGGCGCCCTGGGCCTCGGCCCCCTTGGCGCCGCTGCTTACCCCTCTCCCAAATTATAAACGTCGTGACGGTAGTGTCGCTGTGCGGCTGCGCGTTGCGAGTGGTCGCGTGGTTTTGTTTACCCGAGGCTCGTGGTTCCGGTGTTCGGGGTTCCTCGCGCCTGTCGAGCTCGATGGATATTTTTGATGCAAACTTTCAGAGACGGTTGAGGGAGGCATATGACGTGGCCATAGACAAATGGTGCACGAACAGATCAAATGCCAAGACTTACAAGTGTTTTTGCTTGTTTTGTTTTTTTAACTAAAGACATGTGAGTATGTACTTTCCATACTCAGTTTTATTTGTTCAGCGAACTTACCATTGAACTTTTGCTGCCCATAGTTGTTAGTTGGCGGGTTGACCGTACTAGAGGCAGCCTCGTTCTCATATTAAAAACAAATGATTTCTAATATTCTCTATTAAGTAAATCTCCGAAGTTAATGATATTGCCGCGCGCAGGGTCACGGACTTGTAGAAAGTTCTCGTTCATTCTTGCTGCGGACATAACTATCGTTCATCCTTGTTTTTGTTGTTCTAGAAAGTGCTTGTTCATTCTCGCCCCGAGCGCACTACGCTCGAACCTTCTCCGCCGAATCTTCGAGATAGTGACTCACTCTAGATAAGAGGCCGCCGGCGACCTTGTCGAGTCAGTTTCGCCCCAGCGCTCGACTCTGCTGTCTCGCCGACCTCGACGCTCGCGACGCTGTTATTATTTTCTATTCTCTTTTTGTATTGGCACAAGTTCGCCACATTAAACGTTTAGTTCTTCCTGTTTATTTATTGTTATTCTGGTCATCACCCGTGACATTTTGGTGGAGGTGCTGGGTACCGCATGCCTGTGCAGCGTTCCCCTCCAAGATCCGGCAGTGCAAGTCCGTTACCAACCCCAGTGAGAAGACCACTCCCCGCGGAACCCGAAACTCGGACCAGCCGGCGCATCAAGGGAGAGGATCCTGAATACGGTTTGCTACTGGACAAGCCCAAGCCGAAGAAGACGACGATGGCCGACCAGGCGCAGGCCCCGGCTGCTCCTGCCGTCGTATACCTGCCCGTCGCACCCAAAACTCCGACGCCGTTCCACGGAGACGCACACGAGGACATCGAGGACTGGCTGCAACACTATGAACGGGTGGCCCGCCATAACGGGTGGTCAGCCGAGCACTGCTTGCAGAACCTTTACTTTTCGATGGAAGGAACTGCGAGGCACTGGTTGGAAAACCACGAGGCTTCTTTGACGTCGTGGGAGGTGTGCAAGCAAGAATTGAAGAAAACGTTTGCCTGCCAACACCGACGTGAGAGGGCCGAAGATCTCCTGCGAACAAGGACCCAAGACCTACATGAGAGCGTCACCAGCTTCGTTGAGGATGTTCTCCGCCTGAGCGCCCGCGCCGATCCTCAGGCTACCGAGGAGAAGAAGCTGCACCACTTGATGAGGGGTGTGAAAAGTGAGATATTCGGCGGCCTCATTCGCAATCCCCCGACAACCGTCGACGGGTTCGTCACGGAGGCGACGAATATGGAACGGGCCCTACAAGCACGCGCCAGACACTACCAGCGACACCCCGGCGTAACCACTCTGGCGACATCCGGATCCGACCTTGGCACCACCCTCCCCGGCATCCGTGAAATTATCCGTGAAGTCGTCCAGGAGGAACTCAAGAAGCTCCTGCCCACTGCAGTACGCCCGGCCTCACTCTCTATCGCCGAGGTTGTGCGGGAAGAAGTCCAGAGAACCTTCCAGAAAGAGGCTCCCGTCGTCGTGGCAGCCCCCGAGGAGCCCACGTTGACTTACGCCGCAGTGGCTCGACGGCCACCGCCTCCTCCTCGTCGCACCTATGTCGCGCCGCCCCGACGTCAGTCTCCTGCGCCGCAGCACGACCGACACCACGACGACCAGGTCCAGTACGCCTGCCCGGAGCCTCGCGCACCCCGCAAGACCGACGTGTGGCGAACGCCCGACCGACGCCCTCTGTGCTTCCATTGTGGGGAAGCGGACCACACCTACCGCCGATGCCCCTACCGACGACTCGGGCTTCGCGGGTTCCACCCGAACGACCCGCGACCCCGTTATGGTGAACGCCCTCGGGAGATCGACGAGTACCTGCGACGACCTCAGTCCCCCGAGCCTACGTCCCGCCGAGAGTTCCGGTCGCCGTCGCCACGACGTCCAGCTTCGCCGATGCACCGACCCCGACGTGAAAGCCTGTCGCCCCTCGCTCCTCGCCGGGGAAACTAGGCGCGGCAACCCCTGGAGGTGGAGTTGCCGAAGACGACCGACGCCAAGATCCTCCACGAACGTCGGAGGGCCCCCACTCGAACGCTACCAGAGATCGAAACCACGCCCCTGCAACGGTGTCCAATAACCTAAACGTCGTCATCGACGGCCACGACGCATCAGCGCTCGTGGACACTGGAGCAGACTACTCAGTCTTGAGTGGGAGGCTCTCCCGCCGCCTTCGGAAAGTCACGACGCCGTGGGATGGACCTCAGATACGAACCGCCGGAGGGCACCTCATCACACCGGTCGGGAGATGCACTGCTCGCGTCGAGATCCACGGTGAGAGGTGCCCTGTCAAGTTCGTCGTTCTGCAAGACTGTTCGAGGGACGTTATCCTCGGAATGGACTTTCTCTGCGAGTATGGCGCCGTCATCGACCTCGGAGCAAACCGGCTGACGCTTCGAAAACCTGCTCCACCACAGTAGGACCCCAAAGTGACGTCATCCGCGGTACGAGTCCTCGCAAACCACGTGAACCTACCGCCGCAGTCAAGTGTTTTCGTACCCGTCGGGGTCGATGAGACTTTCTGTGGCGACGTTTTGCTCGAAGGAAGCCTCCAGTTGCTTCTAGGAAGAGGGATCGGCATCGCAAGAGGCGTCACGGAGCTCCAAGACGGACGCACTACTGTCGCACTCGTAACGAACTTCCGACAGGAGGCCCAGCACCTTACGAGAGGCACCGCCGTGGGCCACGCCGAGGAACTCCCGGACGCAGCCGCAATCGCCGGAATATCAGAAGACCTCTCTTCGTGGCCACCTAAGACAACGCCGCCTTCGCAGTTTGACATCGACCCAACCCTGCCTACCCCACAACGACGACAACTCAGTGACCTTCTCGCCGAGTTCAATGAGTGCTTCTCCACGTCGTCAAAGGTGCGCCAAACGACCGTTGCGAAACATCGGATTGTCACTGAAGACAACGCGCTTCCTGTGCATCGGTCGCCGTACCGTGTTTCCGTGAAAGAAAGAGAAGTCATCCAGAAGCAGGTCCAAGAAATGCTCGATGACGACATTGTCCAGCCCTCAAGCAGCCCGTGGGCTTCACCGGTAGTCCTGGTGAAAAAGAAAGACGGGACTCTTCGGTTCTGCGTGGACTATCGCCGACTAAACGCCGTAACGAAAAAGGACGTCTACCCGCTGCCACGCATCGACGACACTCTGGACCGGCTGCGCCATGCCCGATACTTTTCGTCGATGGACCTGAAGAGTGGGTACTGGCAGATCGAGGTCGACGAACGGGATCGTGAGAAGACTGCCTTCGTCACGCCGGACGGACTGTACGAATTTAAAGTGATGCCGTTCGGACTGTGCACAGCACCGGCGACGTTCCAGCGCGTAATGGACACCGTTCTTTCCGGCTTGAAATGGCAAAGCTGCCTCGTCTATCTCGACGACGTCGTGGTATTCGCAAGCGACTTCGACGAGCACCTGAGACGTTTGCGAGCCGTGCTACAGGCTATCCAGAATGCTGGACTGACACTAAAGCCGTCAAAATGTCGGTTCGCTTACGGCGAGCTCAAATTCCTGGGCCATGTCGTGAGTGCTCAGGGTGTAAGCCCTGATCCTTCCAAGACATCTGCTGTTTCAGAATTTCCCAAGCCATCAGACAAGAAAGCCGTAAGAAGATTTCTTGGACTGTGCGCTTACTACAGGCGTTTTGTTCGCGATTTTGCCAAGATTTCTGCACCGCTCACGCATCTGACCAAGGACGACGTGAACTTCCAGTGGGGGGAGGAGCAAGAACAAGCGTTCAACGAACTGAGGGAAAGACTCCAGTCGCCCCCTATCCTCGGACACTTCGATCCATCAGCGGAAACGGAAGTTCACACGGACGCCAGCAACGCCGGACTCGGCGCGGTACTCGTCCAAAGACAAGACGGAGAAGAGAGGGTGATCGCTTACGCAAGCCGGGCACTGTCCAAGGCAGAGAAAAATTACTCGACGACCGACAAGGAATGTCTCGCTGTCATCTGGGCTTTAACCAAGTTCCGCCCGTACCTGTACGGGATCCCGTTTCGCGTTGTCACGGACCACCACGCTCTCTGTTGGCTCGCCAACCTCAAGGACCCGTCAGGACGCATCGCTCGCTGGAGTCTGCGCTTGCAAGAATTCGACATGACCATTGTGCATAAGTCTGGCCGCAAGCATAACGACGCCGACTGTTTGTCTAGGGCCCCAGTCGAATCTCCTCCCGAAAGCACTGACGACGACGACGACGCCCGTTTTCTCGGTGCAGTGACAGATGCCGACATGGGAGCACTTCAACGAGACGACCCGGAACTTCGCGCCGTGATCGAACACCTCGAAGGCCAAGGAAGTTCAGTTCCGCGAGTCTTGGCCCGAGACTTGTCAAGCTTCGTTCTGCGGCGAGGTGTGCTCTTCAAGAAGAACTTCGGAACGAGCAACCCTGCTTGGCTGCTGGTTGTTCCGGCCAGCCTGCGAGAAGAAATCTTTCAAGCATGCCATGACGACCCGACGGCTGGACACCTTGGATACAGCAGGACGCTCGCCCGGATTCGTGACAAGTACTACTGGCCGAGACTCCCGAAAACAGTCCACCTGTACACACGGTCATGCCATGAGTGCCAACGACGTAAGAGGCCTCCGACGAAGCCAGCAGGACTCCTGCAGCCGATACCTGCCCCGACTAGGCCTTTCCAGCAAGTCGGAATGGATTTGCTTGGGCCGTTCCCAACATCGACGCAAGGAAACCGGTGGATTATCGTCGCGACCGATTATCTTACACGATACGCCGAGACGAAAGCCCTGCCATCGGGAACAGCCGTGGAAGTCGCCAAATTTTTCGTCGAGTCCATTCTCCTTCGACACGGCGCACCTGAAGTACTGATTACAGATCGCGGGTCATCCTTCATGGCCCAGCTGACGCAAGAAGTCCTTCGTCTCAGCCACACCAGCCATCGTCGCACCACGGCGTACCACCCGCAGACCAACGGGCTGACGGAAAGACTCAACAAAACCATCGCCGACATGATTTCCATGTACGTCGACGTAGAGCACAAGACATGGGACGAAGTGCTGCCGTACGTCACGTTTGCCTACAACACAGCGGTTCAAGAAACCACGGGAATGACACCGTTCCAACTGGTACACGGCCGGACGGTTACCACGACGCTCGACGCCATGCTGCCTCACGTGCCAACCGGTGATGTCAACGACGACGCTCAACTCATCTCCCAGCGCGCGGAGGAAGCTCGTCAACTGGCAAGAGTCAAGATTCAAGACCAACAGCGAGTCGACGCACGCCGGTACAACCTTCGTCGCCGGGACGTCCACTTTCAACCCGGAGACCGGGTATGGGTTTGGACACCAATACGTCGTCGCGGTCTCAGCGAAAAACTCCTGAAACGCTATTTCGGACCCTACAAGATCATCCGACGCCTCGGCGATCTGAACTACGAAGTTCTACCCGACGGAACGCGGCCATCTGCAAGACGTCAGCCGCGACCCGAGGTGGTGCACGTCGTCCGGCTGAAGCCGTATTACGAATGATAGAACTTTCCACTCTCGTCGACGGGTGAACTGTGAACTGTGAACTGCGACTCGCGATTCTGCTGCCTTTTTGTTTTGGATTTGTTTTTGTTTGTTGTTCTTCGTTTTGTGCTGCATCGGGACGATGCACTTTTTAAAGGGGGGGATAATGCCGCGCGCAGGGTCACGGACTTGTAGAAAGTTCTCGTTCATTCTTGCTGCGGACATAACTATCGTTCATCCTTGTTTTTGTTGTTCTAGAAAGTGCTTGTTCATTCTCGCCCCGAGCGCACTACGCTCGAACCTTCTCCGCCGAATCTTCGAGATAGTGACTCACTCTAGATAAGAGGCCGCCCGCGACCTTGTCGAGTCAGTTTCGCCCCAGCGCTCGACTCTGCTGTCTCGCCGACCTCGACGCTCGCGACGCTGTTATTATTTTCTATTCTCTTTTTGTATTGGCACAAGTTCGCCACATTAAACGTTTAGTTCTTCCTGTTTATTTATTGTTATTCTGGTCATCACCCGTGACAATATACACTTAGCCCCACTTCGATTTACACACAGCTACATATTTAAAATGTAACAATAGAGTGAAATCTTGAGAATAATCTCGGGCAATCCTCGAACGACAGAGGATAAAGATAGAATTCGGCTCCCTAAATTCTAATTCGAAATTCCATTTATTTATGGTCCCGGGTGCGACAACGGCACTCTTCGTCATTAGTTTGTTATCTATAGGTAGTCGTTTGTTCTGTGCCTCGACTATTTAGACTTTAAGTTTAAAGTTCTAAATATCATGACCACATTGTAATTACATATTCTGGTACAACGAACGAGCATTTGAATGTTTTCCCAAGGAGGAAGAAAGCTTCGGACACTTCGTAGTTTCCACCCAATTCTACAGCCTGTTGAGTGCCAACATTTCCGAAGCTTTATTCCACCACCCTTCCATATTACTTGCGTGAGAAGATTTGAATGCGTAAAAAATAAAGCTAATGATTGCTGGAGGCTACCTGAAGGGGCTTATTAAGAAAAGTGAACAACTTATTTACTTTCAGTGAATAGCTGATCCAACTTGGCATGTTGAATGCTTTATTATGTGGGTCAATGTGTACACTTGTAAAGATATATGTTAGTGATAATCGTAATATTTATTTTGCTTCAGGAGAGCCGCGGCGCTGCACAAAGACAAGTAGCCCATTCCCGAGAAGGTGTGCGGCGTTACATGTAATAATGAAGTGGTGAGATCGTGCACACATGACAGAGAGGTGCTGGCGATCTATAACCGGAGCTTATGGACGACGGTAACGAAGTGATTTTGTCAATGTTTTATTTTTGCGTGTATGCAGGTGCAGCGCTGTACTTAAAGGGGCGATGCAACAATTTTTGTACTTTGCGCAAATACCGCTTAGAACGGATCCCTGACGTTAGTGACCTATGAAACACGCGTTCGTTTTTCACCCCACGCAATTGAAGTCCCAGAAAAAAAAAAATTAAAGAAAAACGAGTAGCGTTCACCCCCTCAACTCGCAGCCAGAACAAGCGGCCACGTGATCTTGAGCCGATTATATGCCGCCAATGTTGATCATAGGGTTGGCAAAGCACAGGACACGCTCTGAGTTCGAGACATTGTTATGGCTCGGCTATTGTCGTCGTTGCAGCGATTGGACACGGGCCACTACCCGAATGCTTCTCGAGCTAGTAATTATCACGAGCCCAAATCGAGTGCCCACGCAATGCTCGGGTCCAATCTATGAACCGCATTCAAATATCGTCATTGGGGTGTACTGCGATCCCCACGTTACGTCATCGAATTTTGCAAAAGAGAGATCGCATGAAAATGATCGCGTTTGTCCTTGGAACTACACCGCAACAAAGGAGTTTCTTGACCAGTGGCGTTGCGTGCGAGTATCCTTGAGTCCCACTAGTGCCAGTAAGCTGGTATGAAGTGAAAAAAACATTTGAAATTAATATCGTTGCGCCCCTCCTTTAATTCGTTTTAGCATGTAGGCAATAAATATGCCTCGAAATATTTCGGTCGCAGGTCTCCATGCCATAATGAGCGGCTGGAGGTCTTGAAACTGAAGAACAACGGACACACACGACTACGCACCTTATACAGCTGAAAGCGAAATCGTTCATCGTTGGTGAATACTACGTTAGGGACGTTTAGCAGACCGTTACCGTGTTCCGCGTACCGCGCCATCGGAGCCTTTGAAGCACGGTTTTTCAGCGCGCGCCCCGTGGTCACGGTATCACACCGGGCGCGCGCTGAAAAACCATGCTTCAAAGGCTCCGATAGCGCAGTACGCGGAACACGGTAACGGTCTGCTAAAAGTTCCTATTATTACACTACCGGGACCGGGCGTGATGCTCAGGAGCCTCGCTCCATCACGACCCCGAAGCGATCGTATACGACAACCGCCCTACACAAACAGAGGGGCGCCACTTTGGATTCTTTATGGCTTGGCGTAGAAACGGCTTCAAAGTAGGCTACTACGTTCCTAACGTCCTATAAAAAAAGCCGTTTTGAGAAGTCAGCCAGGTATCTTATTTATAGCATGATTTGTTGTTAATATGATTTTATAATCTACCGAAGCTAAAATAATATGTTGATTCTTTTAATTAATGAGAGCCCCCCCACCACGGGCGAAGAATTCGGCGCTATTGTACAGAAGCAAACTCCATTGGCGCCATGGGAAATGTCCGGGAGTTGACCCCTGCTGTACGGTAATTCTGACGTGAACACTGCCTGACCCCGACTTACACGACCTGACCCGGCTTCGTCTGTTCGAGTCCAGAAACCGTTTAGAGGGAAAACCTTTATCGACAGTTTCGTAGAACAATATATAAAGTATCTCGTCCATTTGTTCCTTTGCCGCCCACGTTGCCTATTTTGTTCGTCTGCTAACCGGAGTGTGTTGGTTTATTGCTTCTGTTTTGGTGGAAGATATGCCTCTACTCCCAACTCTGTTGTTTTTGTTTGCTTTGTGACGTATGCATCTCTAAAAGCACGTATTTGTTTCTAGTACAGAGGCACGCACTACTGCGACTAACTGCGGTTCCAAATGTACTTGTCAAAGCTTTTTATATTTTATTTTTAACTGCCTGATCACCGAATTTAGGCGTAAATAAGCTTTGTAAAAAAAGTACTATAATACTTGTTTTGAAAAAAAAACAAAAAAAAAACGACGATAACTATACAAAGGTGAGCACGTGCCAGGGAGATAAAATAGACTGAAACCTGTGCTCAGCAGCAGGGAACTTAATCCCGAGAAGGAGCTCGCATGGCAGTAAGAAAATAACAACATAAACTTAAACCGGAAGTAGGCAGTAACGGACACCAGGATTCAATGGAGTGTGTAAGACACTTGACCAATTAAATTTCATTAGCTGAAAAACCGGCGGGAAATCGATAATTGGAAGTGAGCGAGCTCGCGTTGCAGCGATCCACTGTTTTTTGTTTTGTTTCTTTTCTCTCGATTTCTATTTTCCCGCTTCCCCTCCTTTTTCTATCCCCATGTCCCTTTCTTCTTCTCTTTCATTATTTACTTTATTTTTTCTCTTTCAATATAAACTCTCTTTTTTTTCTTGCTTATTTGCTCTGAGTTTACGGTATGGAAATAATGTATAATTTTGAAGGGTTGATCGCGAGTGCGGCTGCGTAAGTTTGCCCAGTCTCATTTTCCAGTTCGCTGAAAGATAGTAACGCACCCTGACGGAAACTCACTTCTTTATGGCTTCTGGTTAAGGGTATGGCCACAGTTTGGTTAGGGTTGGGAGAAACTCTATATAATAAGGGCGTACGAATACTTAAAGAGACAGGAAATCGTAGGGGATAGGAAAATATATTATCTTCCTCTCATAAAGTCGGGACACGCGTAATATTATATTCGTAGCTCCCCCTGGGGTTGCTGACGGTTTATAAAGTCCGATGAGAATTGACGGCGGGAAATGGGGGGGAGGCTGGAATCGGCAGTCGAGGTCGGTATATGGTCGAAATTTCTTTCTTTACCAGTAGAAGATGAAAATTGAAATGAAAGAAGGACGGTGGACGATGAAAAACTTCACATAAAAAAGTAACACAAAAAATTGAAGAAAAAAAAAATGTGGAGAGCTGCTTTGTGCGATCTTGGCGACCCGCCGAGAGAAAATACCGCGGTTGCAATTTAAAGGAAAGCTTATTTATCATTTTTTATTTCTTCTTCTTGGGCTCTGCATGTCCGGAAGTTTAATTCTGCAGAGTCAAACTTGATGTCCCGGGCATTTTGTACGTGCGTGTGTGTCTCTCTTCTCGTTTTAATCAAAGCCGCATACATGGAAGGGGGCCATGAAGAGAATGGTCATTAGCGCTCTCATATCGAGTGAATTTTTTTCTCCCTTGGATCTCTTTTTATTTTTTGTTGGGATATCTATTTCTACTTGATCTGCTTTCCAATTAACTTCTTTTTTTGCGAGGCTATACTGAATTAGGGCATTCCTTCCCTCTCTCTCTTTCTTTCGTCTTCCCTCATTAGCCCTTGCGATGCGTCGGGGATGACGATGTTCCATAAAATGACATCGCATAAAAGGGAACTTTTTTTTGGCTGTACTGTTTATGGGGGCGTGCTAAGGCGGTATTCGCTTTTTTGTCTTCTTTTTTCTTTTGTTGCAAGCTGGAAGGTGGCGTTGCCTTTGGGGAGATAACTGCGGAAACGCCAGTTCGGCGTTTCCCCAGTAATCGCATATGCGCCATAAACCCTGTACATTGCTTATTTCCGCTATAGTTCACTTCAGATTTTTTTTTTTAATTACTTCGACTCATTTTCTGTTGACGTTTTCAAGATGACCCTGTGTCATTGTAGAGTAGTTTGTTTTCTTCTTGTTTGTATGGTGTTAGGCGGCTGCGTTCTGACATGTTGCTCATTAACTGACTTTGTGTACCAACCAGTACAGTGTACTAGAATACGGGGTAGTGTCGGGACCGGAGAGACTCGCATGAGGAGTGTGGTGTAGATCGTGACAGGTGTCGACACCGGCGCATAGGCAGCAGAATCGGTATGGCGGTGGTTGTGCGCGTGTACCGTCTGCACGCGCGCGTGCGGTAGCGACTGCACTCTAAAAAAAGCCCGTGCGTCCACTTTCCCGCAAAACACTCGAAGAGCCAATCACCGCAACTTACGGCGGCAGCTCCCATATAATACACCCCAAAACTTCATTTCGACGTACAGCGCCCTATAGTCGAGCAGACGGGCCCAAATTTTACGAGGGGCTTGATAACGGTGCGATATAACCTAATAAATATCTAAACTACGTACCGAAGACCACATAAAAAGAAAACACTGAGTTTTTACAGTAGGGCCAAGAAAACCGATTTTTTTTTTGTAGTCATTAACACGTACATTAGCTATTTTAATAAGTTGTACCACGCGGCTATCAAGCCTCTCGTAATATTTGGGGCCGTCTGTTCGACTATAAGGCACTGTACGTCGACTTGAAGTTTTGGGGTGTATTATATGGGACAAAAGGGTTGCGGGCATCTTCTAGCTCCGATTCCCACAAACCCTGTCTCCGGATGAATATGACACTTCAATGCTTCGCTCTCGGCAAAAGGGTTTATTCACTCACTCATTGCCTTGGGGGATTTCGGGATCGGGGGACGGTCATCAGCGAGGCCGGGGGAGAGTCCGCTGCCCGAGCAGCTTCTCCGAGTCCCAGCGGTGGTCGTCCACACCGCGTCATGGGAACATCGTCGTCCAGGGTCGCTGTCCGGTCCGCTCGTCGAGTCCGCCACTCGACGTAGTGCCCGCACTCCCTGCGCCAGCGTCCGGCGCCGTCCGAGCTCGCCTCCATGACCGGTCCCTCGTGAAGTCGGCAGCCCAAGCCCATCTTCCTTTGTCTCCGTTCCTCTTTTAAGACCTTCCCAAGTCCTTGTCCCGCCGACCGTCCAATCGGGAACCTTGCCGCGAGCCGACCCTCCGACGTCAGCGCTGGGTGAGGGGGCGCTTGCCCCGTTCCTCCCGGAGAGCTCGGACGTCCCGCGACAGGACGGCGACGTGAAACGGGAAGGTCACGGGGAACGAAGGAGCGCCCGACAATACGGCGGCAGGGACCGGCAAGGTCACGGAGCGCGGAGGAGCCAGGGAGAGGGTTCCCACAGGGTGTAAGGTGATACTCTTTTACAGCCTTTTTTTATAGTATAGGGTGTACTAGAATGGGGAGGTGTGACGTCCGGCTGTCGTGAGAGTGTTCCGATGTGCAAGCACGCCGGTGAGAGCGCTGTGGGGCAGAGCGCGGTAAACTTCCTGCATAGGCTCCCTACGAAAGCCAGAGTTGGCGTTCATCCCC
This sequence comes from Ixodes scapularis, assembly GCF_016920785.2. Taxonomy (NCBI): domain Eukaryota; kingdom Metazoa; phylum Arthropoda; class Arachnida; order Ixodida; family Ixodidae; genus Ixodes; species Ixodes scapularis. The sequence continues at coordinate 114,967,934 of NW_024609846.1, read as the reverse complement.
GTAGCGCCGCCTTTCCTGCACGGCATTTAGAACCTGTTCCTCACGTGACTGAATTCGACGAATAGCGGCGCCGCACGTACGAGGCGCGCGGCGCGCTCCAAAGCAGAGGAACGTAGGCCAGGGCGCGTGCAACGTCTACTTTCCTGCACGGCATATGAGTCTGCTCTTTAGGTGATCGGATCTTGGCGAATAGCGGCACGGTGACACGTAGAAAACGGACGCGCAACTCTGTCTCCCGTAGGGAGCCTATACAGGAACCCTACAGAGCGCGGTAAAGCCCCTCGATGAGTTTGCGTTTGTCATGCAAGTAGCGTCAAATGCGCCAGTGCACGAGGCCCGTGCACTGTAGCGCGTGTCTCCAGCGGCCCTGGGAAGCAAATGGCGGCGGAGCACTTGCTCATGGCACGTGTCTTGCGCGTTTCCACAACAATAATTGACGGTACTTTCCACAACAATAATCGACGGTATATGCTTTATTCGGCGTGAAAATGGTCGTATTCTTACTTTGTTTTTGCACGTTCGGTTGTGAGAAAGAATGAGTTCCATCCTATCTCACACTTTTTTTAAAAAATCGCGACTTGCGCGAGCAGCAAAGCTTATATTCAAAGCACGAATGCCGTTGGGCAATTACTTACATAGTCTCGCTTCTTTTTTTTTTTCGTTTTGCTGTTATAGTGCATTAATTTTTTATCTCAGCTTACATACCAGCATTAAGAAAGAGTATGAAATGATCTGCGTTGTTTTCCTCTCCATTTTAGTTTCAAATCTCTTTTAAGTATTGTTTTATGGAGCTGTGCATTGGGGAGACCTTTAAATACATAGTTTTTGGTCTGGTGTAAATACAGCTTTTTTTTCTTCTTTTGTGTAGCTTGGATTAATGAAACCGAGTTCATTTTTTTTTTTACTTCTGCATTCTCAGCCAAAGCGTATACACCAGAAAATATGCGAATTGATTTCATCTAGTGAGCGTGCATCATACGAAAATAAACACCAAACTGGCAAGACAACTGGGGCAACTGCAGCTGCTGTCTTTATTAAAGAGCAATCCCAGTTGGAGAAATTTGTTTTCTCTGACAGGTCACACAGCTCTCACATTCTTTTTAGACTTCTTTTTTTCATCATTTGTTTTTAGAAAAAAAAAATGCAATGGCTTGATGAAGGAGAATATTTTCCTTGCAATCAGACAATCCCATGACGCGAACAGAGAGGCATTGTTCGGCGTCTGAAACAAGAAGTATTTCTCTTGAGAAGAAAAAGTGTCTGGACGAGAAACGTTCGTTTTTCCTCCGCTCTCTTTGATTATCTGTTTAAACAACATCACACGAAAAACCTCGTCTTGAAAGGTAATTTGAGAACTGTCTCACCAATCCGCGACCGCGAGCAAGAGATCTGCTCCGCAAATACAATCGAGTACCAACATCGACGGGCAAAACAAGGCGGTGGAGGCTCGTCTCTCTCTCCATGGCGTTTGCCAACCCCATTTACTACGTCTACCTCAATTGATTTTTCCAGCTGGTTGTTCAGCCCTTACACGCCAAGCGATGGAGGACTTTGGAGAAACACCAGAGAAGAAACTATGCCTGCCGTCGGGCGGAGCAAGCACTTCCGACTACTCACTAGGAGACCAAATTGACGTTGATCTTGACGAGGCACCTTTCGCAACATTGACATACCGCAGAAAGCACTTGAAATGCATCCCCATTGTCTTCAAATCAATGAAGGCACAGTCCTTTTGGAAAGTGAACCCTAACCGCGTCGCAGACGAAATTGTCACCACAGCACAAGAGAAGTCAACGAAGGCACAGTCCTTCTGTAAAGTGAACGCTAACCGCATCGCAAACGAAGTTGTCACCACAGCACAAGAGAAAGTGAGCTTACATAAAATAACCAAATATGGAAGCGTTGTGGTAAGCGTTGCCTCTTTGTTGTCAGCCAATAAGCTTCTAGCCTTGAAAACTGTTGCTGAAATTAATGTCACGGCAAATGTATACCACAGTCTTACTAAAATAATCTGGGTAAGATGAAAAATGTCCCAAACGAGTACAGAGATAAACAACTTCTGGAGTATCTCACTGGCAAGGGGTTACGTCTGTCAAACGGCAAATTGCCCACGCACCTCAAGGCGACGGAAGTGTCGTCAAGCATCCGCGGGACAGCGTCATCTTACAATTCAGAGAAGACTGCCCAGTGGGCGCGTTCAGTAGCGGCTCCAAAAGCCAAGAAGTCAGCGCTCCTTCCACTAGACGGCAAAAACCGACTTCCGGGGCACGTTACTCCGAGTTATCGGAGTCAGGCTCTCCTGCACAGAGTGCGGAGACGGTGCATGAGGAGTGAAAGGAGCGCAGCATGACGTAATTCTGGATCGCTGACGAAGTTCAAGCGCTAAAAAAGAAAAGAACAAAATGGCGGGTTAAACTGCGTCGGGTTTGTCGCGGGTGTGCGGTTTGCTCGCTTTTGTTAATGAAACGTGCTCAAGGGAAAACGAATAACTCGTTCGAATTTCTTTTCCAAGTAAGACTTTTTTGGGAAAATGCATTGGACCGTGTTTTGTTTGGTTTGAATATGCTAATCAACAAAGTAAAAGTTCATTTGACGCCGTGTCTTGATCGCCGTTGCACGGAAACTCGGTGAATATCGACGATAGTCCTGTCCGCGCTAAACAGAGCAAGGCAGGGTATGAACGCACGAAAATAATAACTGGAGAAGGGGAACAAGAGGGAAAAAGGACAAACACAAATCTCCAAACACAGCTAGGTGACTGGTGGGGTACCGAAAAAATCCGCCTGGTCCGGGTATCGAACCCGGGACCTCTCCATTACAGGTGGAGCGCTCTACCAACTGAGCTAACGGTAGAGCAACTTTGTAGCTCTACCGTTTGCTGAGCTCTACTGAGTTGCTCTACTGAGTTGCTCTACTGAGAGCAACTCAGTAGAGCAACTTTGGCAGCCGGTTGGACACTCTCGCAGAGCATGATTCCGATTAACATTTTGTTTGCGTAGCTAAATCCAGACATGTACAAATTACTCAAAAAAGGTAGTTAAGTTAAGTTACTGAGTATCGACGCCAAAAGTAATTGGAGTAGAGTAGAAATTACGCATTTGTAATAGTAATTGAGTAAACTACTAACTACTGTAAAAAGTAGCGAGTTACTTTGAAGTTACTTTCGAAGTTACTTTTTAATATTTTTGTGGTAGCAAAATGAACAACAGTTTTGATCAATGAAAAACCCTGCGAGCTTAAAATAAATGCAGTCTATTTCTGGCTTGCGTTTTCGCCAAAATAGTTTATTCGCTCGCAGTTCTTCAAAGTTCTTGATAGGAGAGTTTTCCTCTTTTCCTTCTAAAGGCGTCCCCAGCCAAGCTAAATAGACGTTCCACCGACGGGCTGGATGGAACGGCAGCGTTGAATTTGAGAAACAGGCTGTGCAGGGTCGGGTAAGCGAGTGTCGGTATCTTAGGTGTCCATGACGAAACATGTGAGGTTTGCCTCAGGTAGAGGGTCTTTTATAACAAACTTTCCTCCTTTTTTCTTTTTTCTTCGTCAAGTTGAGATTGTTATGGCATTCCGACGTCATTCTGAGAGTACGCTGAGCAAGTGCACCAGACGATGAGATCATCCGGACGACTGCGCGTCCCGTTGTAGTGCTAGTGCTACGCTACTGCAGAAAAAAAAAATTTGGTTTAACAGAAGATGAACCGAAGTATACTTCGCCGCTGACGCCAGGTCCAACAAAAGGATCTCCCAAGGGTAAAGGCCCGTTCACACTCTTGCGACCGACTTCAACCGAGAGAGACCAGACCGGTTTTTAAGCATTTTGCGACTTCTTAGGACCGGATGCGATGCAGCGGAGCTGGTCCTAAGAAGTCGCAAGAGGCTTAAAAATCGGTCTGGTCTCTCTCGGTCGTACTCGGTCGCAAGAGTGTGAACGGGCCTTTACTCGCAATACTCGCCGCCGACTACAATATTCTGACGTACCTGACACGCCTGACAATTAAGTAAATCGTTTTTAACAAAGAGGAGGTCTCCCAGGCATGGATGGTCGGAAGGACGCAAAGGATTACGTGAACAAGCATCGTCGCTCGTATACAGTTGCAGCTGGAAGCCGGAACGCGCTACCATGAACAGATTATCCGTACCAGGGCTTGTGAGCGGGGGAGTCCGGCTTTGCAAAGGCGTATGCGCTGACGACAAGGCGACCATGGGAACAGGCGCCCAGCTGCGAGGTAATTCCAGTGGCCCTCCTGTGGAACCTACCGCTTGAGTCAGAACTCACTAAAGACAGACAACACGAAAACAACAACTCTCGCGTCCCCGTCTTTTACGGTTGCAGCTGGAAACGCGGCGCCTGCGTGCATTACCGGATTAGGTCAATACCTGACCAAGGTTTGTTAAGCATGTCTTCCTGCGTTCGTGTGTGCCGGTGTTATGTCTTGGCTGCTCGTCGCCACCTTGGCCCAAGGACGCCTCCCCGAACAAGGGGGCCCCTTCTTCTAGAATGCCACTTCATCTGCCGGCGTCTTATTCATTTCTGCGCTCAAACTTTCGTGATGGGCAAAGTTAGGACTATATAATTTCAAAAGTAGTTAGTAATTTGAGTAGAAGTTACCTGAAAAAAGTAGTTAAGTTAAACTACTAATTACCCAAATCAAGTTGTAATTGAAAGTTACCAAGTTACTCGAAAAAGTAGTTAAACTACAGTAGTTTGAGTAGAGTAGTTGAACTACGTCCAAGTCTGGCTAAATCAGGGTGTACGTTGGCTGACGCTCGCTTTGTCTGACAAAACCTCGGTCGCCGAGCGCGGGCGAACTTCCCGTGTGTATACGAATACATTTCATAAGAAGTTCGTAACGAAGGCCAGAACAAACATATGGCCGTATAAAATTATCGCAACCGGCGGCGTAGATTCGCCGAGCTCCATATTTTGCGTGTGTTGGCAACGTTTTTGTCGGTATTGATAACAGAAGCAGCCTTTGCACCACCCTGCGAAGGGCTCGATCGCGTTGGATCGCTTCGAACAGCAGCGCTGATGTGTACAGTCACTCGCTTTTTCTTTAACGACCTTGTTAAGACTTTTTTTAATGCCGGCGTCAAATAAAAGCGATCGTGCTCGTCGTTGTCTGCTTCCATTTTATTCGGAGACCGTCTGGCATAGAGGAGGAAGCGGAAACTGCGTAAAAACAGCTGAAAAGCCGCATTTCTTTTTTGCCGTTTAGTAGTTGCTTTGAGGACTCCGATGCGAGTTAGTGCGTTCGTAGCTGAGGGAGCCGCTAATGAACGCCCCCAATGCTTACACGAGTTTTCCTAGGATTCACCAGTCACCGTTTGGAAGAATACTTTGGACAGGTGGTACGCCTTTTCCGCTGCCAAAGGCATGGGCACGTGGCTAATGCTTGTCGCGGACCACAGCGATGCAGGGTGTGCGCAGGCCCGCATAACCATAAAGAATGTAGTTCCAGAAACCATCCCAAGTGTACAAACTGTGGTGGACCACATGCTGCATCATTCGCGGGTTGTGTGTGAGACAAAGAAATAGGAGCATTACGCAAACACGAACTGATTCACGGCAAGACGACTAAGCGTCATTCGCCACCACCAAATCCAGAGGCAGTGAGACCTGTGTCTCCTGCGCCTCCGAACCCAATACAGAGAAGATCAAGATATACTTACGCTGAAGCCATCGAAGCTGCCAAATTAGGGGCACCACCGTCAGAGGCACCGCCGGCACGCCCCCACCACCGATATTGCCACGACTTCCTCCACGGATTCCTCCACGCAATCCAGCAATACGTGACTCGACGCAGACGCCAACGCCTCTGACAGCAAGAACAGTTGAGGCACAGAGAGCCGACACCAATCCATATTCAATGTCTCTCCAACAAAACACAACTGCTCGATCCGAACAGTTGAAGAAGCTGCTGATCCCGATTCTGTTTGCTGCATTGAAGGCAAGTTTTACAGCACTACCGGAAACTAGAGACCTTTTTCAGTGGACCATATGCTTGCACGTTCGAGTGCTCCCATTGACTCAAACTCTACGAAGGGATGATTAGTGCCGACAGGTGTTTCTGTTCCAATGGAACGCCAATGGACCTCGATCAAAGAGCGGCGACTTTCGGCAGTTTGTTGCCTTCCATCAGTTTCCAATTCTCGCCATCTCTGAAACACGAGTCACAGCCCAGTTCCGACTGCCCAACTATGTTACCTATCAAACGACACGATCTTCCGGCCCCAGTCGGACTATGTTGTGTGTGCGAAAGTACCTGACAAACAACTCTCGTATCTTCATCGAAAGATAAAAGATAATGCACCGGAGTATGTGCCGTGCAAAGTGTACATAGGTAAGGTATGCCTAGTCATTGGAAGTGTGTACTTTGAACCCTTACACCTATCACTCTTTCTGAGTTTTCTCGTATGATACAAAAGCTTGGGAAAACATTCGTAGTTGCTGGTGACTTTAACGCCCACAAACCTCTCTGGGGAAGTGATCGATGCGATATTCGTGGGGATATGATCTCCAACACAGCCGAAAATCTTGACCTAACGGTATTGAATGATGGATGCGCAACACTCTTGCGCGGACCGTGCAAGAATGTTTCGGATTCATCATATTCTAGTTGTTTAGACCTAACACTCTGCTCCCACAACTTATCTCCTGGAATGGATTGGCGCAGAGAAATCGAGACAAAGGGAAGTGATCATTTTCCTGTCGTCGTGTGTCAACCTAAACTTTTGCACTCTCCTTAGAAACGTAAAACTCAACAAATCGGAAAGTTTATCGACACTTGAATTACTAAAACCATAAATACAATTGACAGCATGCTTGAAAATTTTGTGACAAGTGTTTTCCCAAATATGGAACGCTCCACGCGTCTAATTTCAGTTCCTCGGGGATTTATTGGAGTGGAGGCCGAATATGAGATGTTACGGTCCATACGACGAAGGTCTGAACGGAAATACAATTGATCAGGGCAAGTTGAGCACTACTTAGAGGTTCAACGAACGCATGCCCTCATGCGTCGACAACTAAAAAAGCTAGCAAAAAAAGGGGAAAAAAAAGACGCTGGCGCAGTAACTGCGATATTTTTTCGCCTTTTACCGCAATACCTAACGTCTGGAACATACTCCGAGCACTTCGAACTCCTGTCACCCAGATTCCCCTATTCCGGGCTTTGGCATTGCATCGGGGTATTTATGTTGTCCTCATTGTGGATGAGCTTTGCCAGCTTCTCGCGCGGCCGGGCGCTGCGGCATGTAATATAGAATTCACAATGTCATGCAACGCAGTACAACAAACCATAGATGTACAATTTCGGTCAACTCATTTAGAGTTGGGTCTCCCATTCACAATGCCCGAACTGGAGACCGCCTTACAAACGTTTTCCGATGAAAGAGCAGCCCAGGACCGGATGGCATAACATACGGAGCCCTTTCGAACTTGAGACCTCTAGCAACCACTCTTCTTCTTCAACTATTTAATAAGGTATGGCAACAAGAATGTCTACCACAGGACTGGAAACTAGCGAAAGTTGTCCATCTTCTGAAACCAGAAAAATCGCCCATGTCACAGGAGTCATTCCGCCCCGTGAGTCTAACAAGCTGTATTGGTAAAGTTATGAAGAAATTAATCAACGAGCGATTGCAATGATGGGTTGAAGGAAACAACGCGCTTTCACCGCACCTAGCAGGCTTAGAAGGCGACGATGCACAATGGTTTTTATACTGAACTTAGTAACTCATGTAGAACACGAAAGAAACCGAGGTAACATTACCGTAGCCGTATTTCTCGTTTTTAAAGGGGCTTTTGACGCCGTTAATCATAGCCGCGTTTTACATAGACTACTTGAACTCGGTGTTCTCAGTCGCACCCTGCGTTGGATAGCAGACTTTCTCAATTAGCGCAAGAGTTTTGTAGACACAAACGAAGGCAAAAGCCAGGACCACACTTTTCGCAATGGGGTTCCTTAGGATAGCGTACTGGGCCCCACTCTCTTCAACGCGGTTATGAATCAGCTGTTTCGGCTCCTTCCATCGGAGCTAGAGTATTCCAGCTACGAAGACGGCATATGCATCTGGGCGTCAGCATTCTTTATTGATACTGTTATAACATCATTGCAGGACGGTCTAGACATTATTACGTCATTCTTAAGAGAGCATGGAATGGACCTGTTTACGACCAAATCGGCAGTTCTCCCTTTCACCTTAAAACGACTGAAATACTTCAGTCCCTCTGCGAACGGAGAACACCTATAAATTGTCAAGACCTACCGATTTTTTTAGTATAGTTATAGACCGAACTTTTACGTGGAATACGCACTTGACTACGGTCGAACAAAAAGTTACTAGGATAGGATACGCTGCATTGCGGGAACCAAGTGGGGAGGCTCAACATCCTCCCTACTCCACTTGCACGTAGAACGGGTACGTCAAACGCTAGCCTATTCTACACCAGTGCTTCATGACGTCTCACGCACCTCCGAGACTCCTCTACTTTCCTAAGAGATTACCTAGGTGTGCCTCGCGCAACATCCGGTGTTCTACTTTTTGCGGAGGCACGGGAGCCGCTAATCTGGGTCCTTCGAATACAAGAAACCTGCTGGCATTGTTTTCGATTAACGACACAACATAACGATCACCCTGTTTTTTATAACCTTACGAGCAGAACAGGCGCACGAGTACATAACTTTCTTTTAGAACATCAACGCCACCTACGGAGTTATACTCAATGGGAAACACTAGTCTCACATGCCCCCTGGACGTTGACGATATATAAAGTTCAGACGACAACAAACGGAATGGAGAAGAAAAGCTCAGAAAGCAGTATAGTGGCGGCACAACTGGCTCTCTTCCATGTATACAATCAGTACCTCAGTTTCACTCAAGTATACACAGAGGGATCTACCGACGATCAAGGATCAGCTTCTGCATTTGTTATACCATCTTTAGACCCACATCGTTCATTCCGGCTATCACATCGATCATCCTCTACTGCAGCTGAGTTACATGCCATACTGTCTGCATTACAATATATTCGGCATTCAAGCATGATAAAGAAATGGGCCATATGCAGTGACTCTCAAGTGGCTCTCACATCCATGCAATCAATGAAATAGAGAAGTAACAACGGCGGATACATTTCAAAGTTCTGATTGAAGTGGCGGCGGCAATGAAGGCAGGCCTCACGGGCAATGAATTGGTAGACTGCCTCACCAAAAGGCACACAGGGACGGGCAATATCAACAAGTCCCTTTTTCCCGTGGAGACACTCGGGAAATATCAAGGAGAAAAGCACGCACAAAGTGTTGTTCTACGTGGTTTCACGAACACTCTAAACGCTCCATCCTTTACGAAATCGACCCTCAGATAAAATTCCGCGTGCCCATTTCCTTCAAATGCACCATTGAAAGAGTACTACATAGACTTCGTCTCAATGTCCCTTATACCGCTAGTTTTTATACCGCATCCATCGTGCAGAATCTCCAGAATGTGATGGCCTGTAGCTGAGCCGGTTGGTTATCCATGCTTACTGATTACCAGCTGAACGTTCTCTTCGTCGCTTTTCCTAACGTTCAGCTGGTAATCAGTAAGCTCCAGAATGTGCATGTGGAGGGTCGGTAGAAGGTGAAACTCATCTCCTACTATAGAATGCTCGAGATTCGTAAAGTGTCGAAAAGAGCTCAATTATCGGCTCATGGTACTTGACGATCGTTCCTGGTCACTAGACGAAGTGCCAGGACCTTGGCCTACCACAGTTCTACAAAAGAGGGCTCTGTTTGCTTAACGCGATTTCATCTTGGAAACTAAAATAGCGGACAGTTATTGAGAGTAATGGGTCGTCATCAAGAATAGCAGAAATGCGGTACCAAAGTAGAAACATCATTATACAATACATTTACATTACATACATCCTTCAACTGTGAAATTCTGTATATTATACACATATACCTTCTATATTATACACATCCACATACGGCAAGCGAACCGAATCCAGCACGGTATACCGATGCTCTCGTTGGGTTATCATCACCGCTAGGTGTGCAGTCATTTCACGTGGCATCTGAAGCCGGCTTGAAAGACCCTACGTGCCACCGCTCGATATGCAGGTACCAAATGTCGACAGCTTACGTGCATACGTATAAGTCTACATTAAACCGTTATTTTTTTTTTCTTCCGCGTCGACATCCAACACAATCTCTCCACCGACGTCGTCCTTGGCATATTGAACAACACATCCATGTCGACACCACCTCTGGATTCTCACGTCGCTGCGCAGAAACTACCGTGAACAAACGCGGACGCCGTCACAACTTTGCCTAACCCGGGTCAAGGCCTTTGTATAAAGAAACCTGGTTACGAAATGTCGGCCTGTCTTGATGTTGCGCACAATGTGTTAAAAAAAAATTAAAGCAAGTGGAAGAGATCGGCAAGCGAGGTATATACATTTTTTTTTGGATGGTGCAATATGGTTAAGTAAGAAGCCGCACATACATCTGGTATAGAACGCGAAATATGAATAAGTAAACGTGTGAATCGGCTCATATCGGTCCGCAGCTAACCAGATTGCAACCAGAAAGAACTCCGATGATCACGAAGCAAGAAGCCTGAAAAAAATAAGCCACGCCCGTGTGCGGGAATATGGATGGTTCCTCGAACCCATGTCATGCTGCGCATCTCACGGCGTTTGCCGGAAATGCGAGGAAACCTTCGGACACACTATAGTGGTCTTCGCGTCAAAAACAGTAGTAAAAACAAAAGTCCGGCTCCTCGAGGAGCATTACTAATTTCATCCTTTATGTGGAAAATTAGGATATGTGTAGACGTATCTTAGATTAGATAAATGTTATTTTATCGAGACGTAGCAGACGTTTGAAACTTCAAACACATCACTTCTTGCTGCCACAACAAAATCTCGTAAAAACAATACTTCGTGCAACTGTACAAAACTTTTTTTTTTTTTTTTTTTTTTTTTTTTTTTTTTGTGAGGTGACAGTGAGGCGGTGCCGTTCCAGACATCTCTCTCTTCTTCCACGGTGCACTTTCTTATCTTGTTAGAGACTCACTGAATGTAGGGGCGGTGTTAGGTGTCTGAGTGACATTGGTCGAGTATGGCAATGGTCATTCAACCTGGCGAGCCAAGCGGGGCGTAGTGGCCCTATTACGCCCTACTGGCCCTAAGGGATGAAAGGCTGCTTTACTCTTTGGCGGAAACTTTGGGCACGTCCTTGCTCACGAGCCGAAAGCCTCGGGTGATATATGACCGCTATCCGTCATCTATCGTGGGTCGTTTTGTGTCGGGGTGTTGCATAGGAACTCGATCTATTTCGGACGAGGTTTGCGTTGGCCGTATAAATAATATCTGGCGGATCGTATTGCGTATATAGTCGCCGCTTTTTTGCTACCGACCTCGGTGAATTGGGCTTCTCGATCCGACCAAGTGAATCGAGGACGAATGGGGCCGAAAAGTTTGCATCGTTTGGGAATAGCGCCGCGCGTCGGATGTAGGGTGCCTTCGTGGGCGCTTTGCTTAGGGTGATGACATCTTACCATTTTTTTTTTCCAAACGCTTCTTTTATTTTTGTTTTGGAACGCGAGAAAGAACGTCTCTTGGCACGAGCTTTTGGTGTGTACTGTTCCATAGAGTTATTATAATGTACGCTAGAGGTTCAAGTGGCGCTAGCGCGCTGACGCAAATTGAAGCAGACAGCAACCAGTCAAAACTTAACTTCGGGTAATGCATTTCTATGGGAAAAAGTGAGTGCATTTTCTCCCTGCGCTCGATCATGATATCAAATATCCCAAATAATTCGTTCGTACTAAGTAGCTTGGAGCATTTCTCAGTCAGGCCGACGAAATAATTGGTCAGTTACGGCGTTTTTCTTTCAAATTCATCGCATTAAAAACGGTGCTAAAACGGCTTCGTACCTGTATTTATGTGCACTGTCGGACACACTTAGCGCGAACACGACGTCGGCGCTTTTCAGCGTGAGGGATCCGCGCATGTACGATCAAAATAAATTGAAGGCCACGTAATCTATTCCGACTTTAAATAAGTAAGTACCACTTTATTCTTTCTGCTCTGAGCGAAGATGTTCGTTCTGCGTTCAAAATATCACCCGCACGCTCGAAATCTTTGAGAACAAGTGCCCGATAAAAGCTGCCCGGCCAGGGAAAACAATACGAAAAGACACCTTTCATAGCCCACAGACTTTATTCTCTATGTTTTTAATGTTTTCATTCGCTCATGCACGACGGGGTCATTTCAGTGACAGGACTGGCATAATATCAATATATAAGCGTCACCGGAATGTTGCCGAGCCTTGAACCCACTCTATATTCCTTTCGATTGTAATTTTGCTTTGAATCGTCGCTTGTTTTTACACACCTGCTGCGGAACACACGTTTGGGACTGAAATGTAGCGAAGTTAAACATCGTTCACTGATTAAGAAAAATGCGCTAACTAAAGCAATTACAAGTTTACAGTGTTAATCAAGGTACATGTTATTCGGTACGACCCAAATAACCAAAGTGTTTCGCGTTATTTTCCGTCGAAGAGACAAAATGCACGAGCGTTTTCCCATAGGAATGCACGGGGGCACCGCAAAAGTAGACTGGTTGCTGTCTGCTTCAATTTGCGTCACGGAAGTCGCATAGACTCTAGCGCCAGTTGAACCTCTAGAGTACATTATAATAACTCTATGGACTGTTCTACTGCGACATCTTGTTTCCGGCTATTTATTGGTGTTTCTCCCGTGAGCGCGTGCTGTCGGCATTTTTTAGTACAAAGAATAGGCTACATTTACATGAATGCGATCGGACAGGAACCAATCGCACGCAACCTGTCTTTCTGCTTCTTCCTCTTCTACTTATCTGCTACCAGTCAGAATTGTCAAACCTCGATTCGATGCGCTATGGTCGCATCCATGGAAATGCAGCCATAGAGACTCTTAGTAGATTGTATTATAGAGCTACGGTTTGCCGGGAGCTCGTGCCGTCACTTTAAACTTTTTGAAGCAAGGATGAAGCACGCGCCCTCTGGGCCGATAAAGAAATGATTCATATGCAGTGACTCTCAAGTAGCTCTTACACCCATACAGTCAATGAACTGTAAAAGCAACAACGGCGGATACATTTACAAAGTTTTAATTGAAATGACGGCGGCAGTGAAGGCAGGCCACGAGATTGCACTTCAATGAATTCCAGGACACTGTGGCCTCACGGTCAATGAAGCGGCAGACTGCCTTGCCAAGAAGGCAATATCAACGTGTCCTCCTATTCCGTGGAGACACTCGGGAGCTATTAAGTACGGTAGTACGCAAACAATATAGTTCTACCGGACGAACACTCTAAACGCTTCATTCTCTACGAAATCGATCTTCGGGTAAAATTACGCGTATGCTCTCACACGCAGCATAGAAACACTACTGCACAAACTTCGTCTCAATGGCGCTTATACCGCTAGCTTTTCACACCGTATCCATAGTGACGATTCTCCAGAATGCGTATGTGGAGAGTCGGTTGAAGGTGAAACTCATCTCCTACTAGAATGCTCGAGATTTGAAAAGGATCGGAAAGAGGATCAATTTACGGCTCATGGTACTTGGCGATCGCTCCTTGTCACTAGACAGTGTGCCAGCACCTTGGCTTACCACAGTGCTTCAAAAGAGGGCTCTGTTTGCCTTTAATCTTGGAAACTAAAACAGCGGACAGTTATTCAGAGTAATAGATATTCATCAAGAACAACACGGACACGGCACAAAGGTAAAACCATCATTATATGATAAATTGACATTATATACATTCTTCAACGGAGAAATTCTGTATGCTATACTGCATACCTTGGTTATATGATATCGCGTTTTACATTAAAATGAGTTTTTAATGTAGAACTGTTTTACGTCATCTAATGTGCATAGCGAGACCTTTCGTGTATATCTTGCGGTACACAATGTACGTTTGAGTGTAGGAAATACATGTAAATAGCATGGCAAATCATTGCACCCTCATGTAAATAGTGTACTTTCATAATTTGGAGTGTATTGCAGGGTGTTCTGTTCAGTGCTTAGTTTATGTGACAACTGTGAACTCTCATTTGAATGAACAGTAGCCGGTGCCGCTATAACGGCCGCCAGTGTCTTCGTTTTATTGATTTTTATCAGTTTTTCAAGAAAAGAAAAAAAGGATAATAGGAACGAATCTTGGAGGTATACGCTCGCCTCTATGGCATGGGCAATAGCCTTTTCACTGTCGCCCGGGTTTTAGAAACCGAATAAAGCATTACATTACATTACATTACATAAAAACTTGCTGGAGAAAAAGCTCACCGGTCACCCACTTTTTGGTGGGTACGGAGGAAAGCTCAACCGTCTTTTGACAGACCGTGAGAAAAGTTTACCTCGAAATCAATTTTATGCAAGGTCGTCGTTATATTTTTAGAACACTAGTGCAGCCAAAGCTACACGAGCCTCCCAGACGAACGGTACGCATAAAAACGAAAAGGCTGCACGCTGCAGCCTTTTCTGTTTTCATCCGTTTTCCCGCGACTGTAGCAATATTACATTCTGACGCAGCTGGGATGGAAGAGATATCAAACTTTTCTAATTAGCCGATCGGAAGGATTTAAAATTAAAACGGTACCTTCTGGTGAAGTGTTGAAATGGAGGATAGCTTATGCAATTCCGGCGTCTCTTTAAAAGTGAATTCATTGTATAAAAATCTAGACTGAACCTGCAGACTTTTGCAGCGGTTATATTTTTGCCAACTATATTTTAATTAGTGTCCCATAACTTGCTTTATTCATTTTTTTCTATTATTCATGACGTGTATGACGTTTACTTAAAAAAATATCTTAAAGTGCATATTAATCGTATGCATTCAGATATATACTTCAGTTAATTTAACTTCTTAATTTTTTTGTGTTAACGCGTGATTTAGAGCTTTTCTCCGGATCCAACGGTTTTTTCTTTGAGCTTTTTTCCGATGTGCTTTTCTCCGCCGCCCAGTAAGAACAGCGGAAATAGAGGGGACGAAGTCAAAGAGTGAATGAATAAACTTTATTGTAGCGACTTGCGACTAACCCTCGAGTGGAGCCCCTAGTCCGGGGCCCCATACGTGGCGGCGACCGCCTTGGCACGGTCCACCAGCGATTGCTGGCCAGTGGCCGTGTCATCGGTCAGCCGCTCCTCCCAGGAGGTAGGGGTGGGATTGAGATTGGGTGGGATGGCGGGAATAAATTGGCACTACCAGACCATGTGAATAAGGTTGGGACGGTCGCCGCAGCGCGGGCACTGAGGCGGGCTGAGTGACGGGTAGAGGTAAGAGTAGAAGAGGGGGGTCGGGAAAAGGTGTTAGTTTGCAGTGGTCGCCACAGGACGGCGTCTCTGCGAGTAAGGGAAGGGTGAGGTGGAGGATAATGTTGCCGAGCGATGCGTAGCTCTGCAAGGTGAGTGCTGTAGGAGTAAGGGGCTTGTTGGATGATGACGAAGTCTTCCCCAGGCGCCCGGTGTGAGAGGTCTCGGGTGAGCGTATGAGCGCGCTCATTACCGGGGACGGCTGCGTGCCCAGGCACCCAGACCAGCCAGAAAGTGTGGGAGGTGGAGGATAGGAACGGGTCGAATAAAGATGCAGTGGAAGTATGTAGGGTGTTATATAGGAAGTGCCGACAGGCCGTCTGCGAATCAGTGAGAATGTGAATGGGTATGGAGGAGGAGAGAAAGGAGGTAGAAAGGATTGCCTTGGCGACCGCTCGTTCTTCCAGGGTGGACACGTCGGTAAGACCACGCTCAGTGGTCGCGCGGACTGTCCTGAGTGAGATCAGAGTCCACGACAACCGCGCACCCTGTGGGCTGGCGTCCGTAAAGAAGACGAAATCAAAGAGAACCACATAGGACGGGCGGTATGCTAAAGGTAATAGTGCTCCACTAAAAATGCCGTGAACGTCTCCCGTGTGCTGCTCTTTGACTGCGAATATATACAGCTTTCTAGGCACACTGCGTTCATCGAGGGGTCGAGTATGAATGAATAAAAGGAAAAAGAGGGAGCAACCAGCGTGATTCAGACTTACTTGGCATTATTAGATAGGGAGGTCCTGATCCCTCGTTATCATCTCTAGGCATCGTCCTCGAGGTCGTCCTGGAAGTCGTCCTTGAGGTCGTCCTAGAAATCGTCCTTGTGGTCGTCCTTTAGGCATCGTCTTAGAAGTTGTCCTTGAGGTCGTCCTAGACGTTGTCCTCGAGGTCGTCCTAGAGGTCGTTCTTGAGGTCGTCCTAGATGTTTGTCCTCGAGTTCGTCCTAGAAGTTGTCCTCTAGGTCGTCCTAGAAGTTGTCCTCGAGGTCGTCCTAGAAGTCCTCCGAAAGGTCGTCCTCTAGGCATCGTCCTAGGAGTCATCCTTGAGGTCGTCATAGACGTCGCTTTAGAAGTCGTCCTCGAGGTCGTCCGAGAGGTAGTCCTACACGTCGTCCTCGAGGTCGTCCTAGAAGTCGTTCTTGAGGTCGTCTTAGACGTTTGTCCTCGAGGTCGTCCTAGAAGTTGTCCTCTAGGTCGTCCTAGAAGTTGTCCTCGAGGTCGTCCTAGAAGTCCTCCGAAAGGTCGTCCTCTAGGCATCGTCCTAGAAGTCATCCCTGAGGTCGTCATAGACGTCGCTTTAGAAGTCGTCCTCGAGGTCGTCCGAGAGGTAGTCCTAGACGTCGTCCTCGAGGTCGTCCTAGAAGTCGTGCTTGAGGTCGTCCTAGACGTTGTCCTCGAGGACATCCTAGAAGTCATCCTAGACGTCGTCCTCGAGGTCGTCCTAGAAGTCCTTGAGGTCGTCCTAGTCGTCGTCCTCGAGGTTGTCCTTGAGGTCGTCCTATACGTCGTCCTCTAGGCATCGTCCTAGACGTCGTAAAGATAGCTTCTCTGGTCCCCCATCTTCACGTGAAATGGAAGGGCTCTACATTTTTTGTTGTTGTTTTCAAAGCGTTTGCAGCTGGCGAAGGCTTCCCGAAATGTCCTAAAAACCTCCCTCACCTCTTCAGATTTTTTTGTTTAGTTGCGTCGTGTGGCTGGCGGAACTTGCGGCGCAGGTGTTCGGCAGCCGGCCAAACTTTCTTTGCCCGTGGCTTGCCGTGGCACGCTTTACTTTTCCCAGCTAAATCAAAATTATAGCTGCAGTATCTACATTAAAGGCTTTTACTGCCTGTCCTGCATGTGGGGGTGCTCCCAGGATTGTCTGAGAGGTGCTGGAGGAGGAGGGGGGGGGGGGGGGTGCATTCGTGTATTTTGTATATGGGCAGTTCTTGGGGGGTGTTGGATGCGGCCTGGGGATATGTTTAGGGGAGGGGGGGGGGGGATTGAGGGGGTGGGGGTATCAGGATATAAATTTACTCTTGCGTGGTTCTCTCTCACCTTGTTTCGAAGCGCTGTGAATATTGCTGCGTCGTTCTTTTTGATTTTGTTGAGAAGCGGTGTGAATAGATTAGCTATCGATTACTCACGGGGCGTCAGCAAAGCCTAGAAAACGGAAAAGAAAACTTGAGATTTGTGGGATGAAGGCTTGAGCTGAAAACTCTAGGAACGAAAGACGTCGGGAAACATTTTCTTCGACGCTTTGCTCCTTTTTTTTTGTCTCATATGGGATTTTCTATCGTAGCATATCACGCCGTTGAGCGTTTTTTTTTTTTCAGCGCTTTTGTAACTTTTTTTTCCGTCTCCTCTAATTAAGTTGAGATTACGAAATTTCTGTCTACCTTTCCCGTCAAACCAACTTTTTTTGATGTGGCACTTTGTGTGTTTCAAATGCTTTTTATCGCCTAAGCAGTGATCCAGCCCCCCTCCCCCTCCCCCATCGACTAAGTTGGGCGAGTAAATTACTGAATCGACTCTTATGTCTTTGTGCCGTCATATATTTCGCGCTGTTTTATGCAGCTATCTTTATGTCAGCATTTGTGTGTTTCCAAATTCTCTAATTCGATTTTGATTATGACAAACGAGTTCATTCTAAGAGTGTGCATAATCGACACCTCGGCGGTCCGGAGTGGGAACTCCGTCTCCCCTTACCGTGGACTGCAACGAAGGCCACGAGCGCGAGATATTTACCTTTAACTTGACTGCAGGAACGCTCGTGCAGTTCGCCATTCGCGCTTCTGCTTTTACGGCAGCTTTTGGCGAGGAGATCGAACTATAGACCTTTCCAGAAAAAGGGCTCCTGGCCGCTTCCATTTTCAGTGTTCGTGTGTATGGCGCGAGATTTGCTCGCCTTCCGAAGCGACGAACATGCGTGTGCTGGGCTGAGGAGAGCGCACGCTGTGCTGAGGATTGTAACGGTTTATACTCCGTTCACCCTGGAGCTGAGACTGCAGCCAGAGCTACAAGCGCGAGCTAGCCCGCGCTCCTGGCTTTGAGATATGCATTTTTATACACTAGAGAGTTTTAGAATAGCGGTCCCCAAAGCTTGGGGGCCCCAAAGAAATAGGGGCTCACCACTGCGCATGCGCAGAACCCAAAATACGTTTGGGGCTTTGGGTTGGCGTTTGGGGCCGGGTTGCGTCGGCAAACATGGCGGCGCCCTTTCTGCTCGCTTCGGAGCAAATTCGTCATGGTCGCTGCAGTATTAGCCCATTTCAATGCCGATGAATTGTGCAACCGCTTTCGCTTTGCTTTATCTGGCTCAATTCACAAAGAATGAGCGGTGGCCTAAGCCCATTTTAAAGACCGTCCCCGATTCTGGCCGTTTCTAAGCCTAAACATACGCGGTAACCGTTGACATGGCAACCGTATTGCTACTCCGTGGCTCCAAGTAGGTTTCGTTCGTGGCACGATACCTGCATCTTGAAAACAAGTATTTCAAGGCTTCAAAGTCGCTCCAGCTCAGATTTAAATAGTGCAGCTGCTCGCAGAGTATGCGCGCTCGCGTTCGTCTCAGTCTCGGCATAGTTGAATTCCAAAATCTTCGGCTGCATATGTTCAAAGCGCACACGAACGCCCAAAAAATTCGAGTACGAGCCATATCTAAAACAGCGCGCAAGCAAATGAGAAGGAAAATAGAACACAGGAAAGAGCGCTGACTCCCAACTTATGTATTGTGAAAGAAAGAGAAAGAGGAAGCTTCAGACGTGAAGCCCGCGCGCACCCACAAGGTAAAAAGAAGAAAGAATAAAAACATATAAATTACTAAGTTGCAGTAGAAAAGGAGAAAACTGACATAAGCTCACGACGAAAAAAAAGATGCGATAAAAGAAGAAAGAAAAACAACAACGTGGGATTCATATCTAAAGCTTCCTCTTTCTCTTTCTTTCACAATACATAAGTTGGGAGTCAGCGCCCCTTCCTGTGTTTTGTTATCTTCCTCCTGTGCTTGTGCGCTGTTTTAGGTATGTCTTCTAAGTATCAGCTAGCTCAACTCTCTATGTTACTACGAGAACAAGCGCCAGATTAGAGCGCTACGGATTGGATTGTTTCGGCTACACCCGAAGCGGGATGGCCGAACGAGTCGAGGCCGATCCAAGGCCAGAAGAAAATGGCGGAAGAGAAGGCTCCCGCGCGCGTTCGCTTCTTGATCGACGATGGCATTTATGTGCTACGCGAAGTGTACGCCACTAACCCATTTCAGGGTTCCAGGAGATGGACTTCAATTGCCGAAAGGGTCTCCGAAGCAATCGGAAGAAATTTCTCCGCGATCGGGTCGACCTGCTGCTGGCACAATTTAATACGAAGCACAGATGATGATGATGATGATGAGGATGCGGCTTGTTCCCTTTGAAACGGGCGAGCGCGAACTAAGTTCGTGCCCAAGCCTGGGAGCGAGGAGGTCTTAATGCCCCCTGAGGTGGATCTTATTCCACCAATCTTCAAGTCTTCGTTTGGTGGCCACTACAATCTTGTGCCGGCCGCTAGAAGGCCCCTTTATCTGCGCAGCTGCAGAGTTTTGTGCATCAGAGTAGTCTGCTTGGTTGCGCCCGATTTCAGTAATTGTGAAGCCCAACGCCTCAGCGAGCACTAAGGGGCTCTGCAGGCGTGGGCACCGGGACGGCTGAAGTCCCGCACAATCTAGCACAACGTGCTCCACCGTTTCATCGTAGCCTCCGCAGACCCGACATACGCTCGAGGTCACCGTAGCATCAAACCGGCGTCTGTAAACTAGTGTCCGGAGGGCCCCGGCGCGCGCCTCAGACAACAAGCGGCTGCCCAGGCTGTTGTCGTACAGCAGTGCTTCCGATGCGATGGTTGTTTTGTGGTTCAGGTACACTTGGAGCGTCGATTTTGTTTTTGCGTCTCGGAGCCATTGTTGGGCCTCGTTGTCACGGACTTCCTTCTTAACCTCTGACGCCCATTCCCTTTCTGATGACGCTTCAACGGGGTCAGAAAAGAAGCCGTACTTGTGCTCAAGTTGATGAAGGCGCTTTTGCCAGCGTGTCCGCAGCCCCGTCAGGTGGGTGTACATAAACAACCTCCTGGCCCACCTGCAGCTGTCCATATGGCGAAGACGCCCGTAGTAGGTAATTTTGCTGGTTGCCTCCCGAGCCTCAAAGGAGGACCAGCCCAGCTCTCCCTGAACTGCCTCGTTGGCGACCCTCCCGTGGCAGCCCAATGCCTGGCGTCCAATCTCTCTCTGTCGGCGTTCCATATGGGCTCGGACATCACCGGGAACGCATACTACGGCATTTGCAAATGTCAGTCCAGGTACTACTACCGCTTTCCAGAGCTCCCGGGACACAATGAACCGATTACAACTCCAAAGGCTTCGCATGCGGAGAATGTTGGCTCCTCGTGTGGCTGCGTGGCGAAGATAAGTGTGGTGGTCTTGTAGGTAGTCTGCCGCATTTGACAGTGTGATGCCCAAGTACTTATATGAGTCGAGTATTGGCACATCGCATCCGCCGAGGCGAAGGCTGCCGAGTGTTGGCTCGAGGGAGCCTGAAAACACAACCACCGCTGACTTGCCCGCATTGAATCTCAAGCCAAGCTCCATGGCCTCATGAGTGCATATGTCAAGAAGTTGTTGCATTTCAGACACTGATGCCGCAGTCAGTACCACATCGTCTGCATAAGTTAGTCCCGGCAGAACCCAGTTGACGGTCTCGCCATGCTCCAAGTGAGTTAGAGAAAAGCCCAGCCCTGATCGGATGAGCTGCCTCTCTAGAGTGGTCACGTAGAGCATATATAAGAGCGGAGATAGGGGGCATCCTTGCCGCAAGCCCCTCGTCACCAGCACCTCTTCAGACGTACCCTCACCGAGTTGGGTTCTAACCGTGTTACCATCGTAAAGACGGTAGATGAGCGCTGTCCACTCCGGTCGCATGTTAAGATCCTGGAGTTGACGAACGAGCCGGGCATGTGGGACGCTATCGTAGGCCTTCGCGATGTCTAGAAAGCAACAGATAAGATTCCTTTTCTCTCTTCGGGCCACCTCAATACATTGTGTAAGGGTATACAGGTGATCTTCCAAGCGGCGCCCCCGTCGGAAACCTCCTTGGAGTTCCGTCAGTAAACCCTCTTCCTCCGCCCATGCGGTCATGTGCTCTTTCATGATGTAAGCGAAAGTCCTATACACCGTACTTGTTACGGTCAGGGGTCGGTAGTGTCGAAGATAATGACGATCACATCCTTTTTTAGGAATCAGTACGACCCGACCACCCCTCCAGTCTCGAGGAATTCCTTCTGTCCCAGACAGAATGTTCTCGAAGATATCCGCGAGCTGATCCCTGGACTCTCTCCCCAACGCCTTAAGCACACTTGCCGGAATCTTGTCTAATCCTTGGGCGGTGTTGTTCTTAATATGCGTCAGTGCGCGTATAAGGGACACCCTGCCGATTGTTACACAGGTAGCGTCATCCGGCGTCAAGGCCGTGCCTTCCGTCGGGCTTAAATCCTGTAGCGGTGCCGCTTCCGGAGGTGAGAACACCTCTACCAAATGATCTGTAAGACATTGTCCCAGTCGCTCTGTTGGCTGCCCTGTGTCTTCGTCCAGGATAGTGAGGCACTGTTCCCTTCCGTTGAGAGTTCCTAGGTACCTCCAGAACCTCCTAGGTGCATCTCTTCCGCTTGCACTGATTTCTCTCATTGTGACCATGTCAGCCTGAGCCATTTTCTCTTGGACAAGTTGCTTTGCGGCTTGCTTCTGGAGTTGGTACGCATGCCACTTTAAAGCAACTTGGTCACTGTGGCCGCCAAGAAGGACCGTGCGGTGCTCCCTGTTCAGCTCTTGTCGCAATCTGATAGCGGCTTGTACTTCCGCGTCCCACCATCGCTTTCTTTGTCGTCGTCCACCTCGTTCTTTTGTAGAATGCTGCTTGATGAGGCGCTTTAATTCGTCCATATATTCTGCGTATCCAGACGCACTCACCCTCTCGCTGCTTTTCTCGAACTCCTCCACAACTTTCTCAGCTGCCGTTGGGGATAGCCGGAAACCGCCTGTTCGAAAGGGCTTTTGTTTTCTTAGTTGTGTTGCCTTTGAGAACTGTAACCTTATTCGGTTGTGATCACTCCCAACACTATGGTCACCAGCTTCATCGATGTCTGCTTGGACAAGGTAGCGCGCCAGCTTCTGTGAAACTAAGGCATAGTCAATGCAAGTTTTGCTTCCACGGGCACTCCACGTATATTGTCCTTCACATGAGGCTCTAAGGTTGACAATCTCCAGAGCGTTATCTTCGGCCATCTGCATCATCATTCGTCCATTTTCGTCCTCCAGTCCATCCAGTTCATGCAGGTGTCCGTTGAAGTCACCCATAATAAGAATCTCTCTTGTAGCAGCAAGGGCCTTGGCATCGGTTGTCACACAAGCCATTAAACACTGGTTCTCTTCTCTGCGCGCAGTTCCTACCGACAGGTACACTATGCAAACGGCTACAGGGATACATATTATCTCCCCTGTCACCCAAATATGGTCCCAGCACTCTCGCGGCTCCTTCTGCCATGCTGATGTATTGCACCACACTACGCCCACTCCTCCACCTCGGCGCTGACCTTCCACACGATTGCGTCCAGCCCAACACCAATTTTCGTTGGTTGGAGCTTCTTCCAGATCACGTAGGTGCGTCTCGGCTACTCCAAAAAGTATCATTTTTTCGTCCTCCAACTGGCTGAACAACTCTTCCCATTTTTGCTGCCGTCGGGCTTCTTGGAGATTGAGAAATCCTACCACCTCTGTCGGTCGTCTGCTGCGTCTACGTCGCCTTCGTCTTTTTTTAATACTACTGATTCTGACATTTCCCCGCTTACCCCTGACCCCCCTCACTGAAAGTGCTTTTATACCCCTTGCCGTTGACAGTGGTAGCCCAGCTGCTGGTTCACCATCTCGGTCACGATTGCACGCAGATCGTGGAGGGGGAGGGGAGGCACCACATGTGTATACAACTGGGCAACATGTCCTGTCTTTGGGGAGGTCCAAGGCCCCAAAGAAGGCAGCGGGAGTCCCACGCTTGAATCTGTCTGGCGCTGAGGGTGGAGTGGGGGCATCTCGGGAGGCCATCCGAATGCTGCAAGATTGTTGTGTGCTGCCTGTGTGGACCTCAGTGGTGATAACCCTGGAACTCCAGTCGCCGGTGGCAGGTGTATGTTCGAGTCTACGTAACGAACTTGCTGCTCGAGCCCGGGTGTCGGAGTGCAGTTTACCACAGCAGGATAAGGCAGCTGTTGTCTCACCTCCGCGTCTCTGGGGTGTGGAAAGGGATTGTCTGTTACAGTGCTCCCGTAGGGCCGCACTTGCGGGAAACTTTGTTGGGGCCTCTTTGTGTATGGATGAGCCCTGGAATCTGGCCGACAGGAATGTCTTGATGGCTGGAGCAGGCGAAATGAAGTCGTCCGGTGGCTCTTTCGGAGAGCATTGTTGAAGCCGAAAGGAGGTTTTGTCCTCTGTTCTTCGCGGTTCCATTGGTAGCGCCGCTCCAGGTTTTCTGGCGCTTTCCACGATTGGCTTGCTGTTCCTCCAACGCCTCTCTGTACATTGCCTTCTAAAAAACGCCTTGCCACTTGTGCCAGTTGTTGGGACACCACACAAGCACCCATTTCTCCGTAGTGCACGCCATCTTTGTCCATAGTGTTGTGGCCAGTCAGCTCCGCACTGAGGTCAACGTACCGTGCACGTATCTTCCTGCACAATTTCTTGATCTTAGCGTTCAGCATCATCGTCGCAGCCTGTACAACCTTGCCTTTGCTCACGACCTCTGGCACCGAGCAGATAGTCAGCGATGCTTTACGTGAGCTCCATCTTTTATGGAAAACTTCTACAACATCATCTGGCTTGTGTCCCCTCAGCAGGTCATTAATCCCCACATGTATGATGTACATACGAGGAATTTTCCGGGCCCCTTCCTCGTACTCATCAATCATTGTATGGACCTCCTCTGCTGTCGCTTTTCTGTTGAACATCACCTCAACACTTTGTGGGTTATTCACTGCAGATACGAAAGGTTGGGCAATGCGCTCCACGTTGCTGTCCCCAACAATCAAGACCTCTCGTGTGATCCCAGGAGGAGGTCTGTCCAGTCTTGTGAGGCCCTTACTGACTTCCTGTTGTTTAATGAAACTGGTGTGGCGCAAACCCGTGGTCGCCCCGTCGGGGATCCCAGGTCTCTTCGAATCATCCGGGTTGTTTGAAATGTGCAGGAGGTTTAGATCTTCAGGTGAATCATCCTTCGGCTCATCTATGCCAGTCAGCCCTTCAGACTCCGGTCCTGTGACACTAGGTATTTTATTCGGGTCGGTTTCAAACTCCTCTCCGTGTTGCATGAAATCTGCCACGTATTGCGTCAGATCTTCGCACTGTGTTCTACCGGCGCTGTTTCGTCGGTCACTCAGGTTGCTTATGTCGAAACTCACGAGCGCGTCGTTGGACTGCTCCTCGGACATCGACAGTGGAGCTGGCAGAGTAGTTGACGGCATTGATTTCAGTGACCTAGCCTCCCTACCCTGCAGGAGCTCCCTCCATTCCAACAGCTCTTTAAGCTGTTGCTCCATCAACATGAACTTCCGTTGCATTTCACGTATTATGTTTCCCTCCGTTGCCGCCTGCTGCAGTCGTTCGGCGAAACCACCTATGCGTACTTCCATTTCCTCCATCTCATGCTTGTGCATCCGCCGCAGTTCAGCAACAGAGTCACAGTCCTTGCATGATACCTGGGACAGACCTCTGGTAGTCTGAAGGTGTTCATCGGTGACCGGCTCGATGAAATGCTGCGAAGCGTGTTCGGTGGTTGTATCTTCCGGCGGCTCCTGGAGAGGTCTGCCTTGGCTCCCCGCAGAACTAGGCGCCCTGCTTGGCAGGAAGTCCTCATCGCACTCACTGAGCGATCCGTTGCCAGCCTCTCCCACCGGCGGGGCGAGCAAGGTGTCTGCGCTCACCTTCACGGTGCTGCCCAGCGATGATTCGCTCAACTCTGTCCCAGTCAGGAAGCCGTCAGGGGTTGCCGTAGCGGTTTGAAAGCGATCGACAAGTTCACTTTTTGATCCGACGGTAGATAAACCCATGGCTTTAAGCTCCCGTTTCAAATCCATGACCTTCATCTTCGTCGTCCTTGCTGTGCTATTTCCTGGTAAATTTTTTTAACGTAAGAAAAAAAAAAAAACGGGTCTGTGTGAACGAGCCTTTTGCCACAACGTAGCAATACGTCACCTTGTCAACAATTACGACGTATGTTTAGGCTTAGGAACGGCCAGAATCGGGTACGATCTTTAAAATGGGGTGAGCCCACCGCTCATTCTTTGTGACTTGAGCGAGATTAAGCAAAGCGAAAGCCGGTTGCACTATTCATTGGCAATGAAATTGGCTAATACTGCAGGGACCATGACGAATTTGCAACGAAGCGAGCGGAAAGGACGCCGCCATGTTTGCCGACACAACCCGGCCCCAAGCACTTGGGGGGCCCCACGCTATTTCTCGAATTTCACGTTGGGGGCACGAGCAAACCCAAAACCCCAAAAGTAGTTTGGGTTCTACGCATGCGCAGTGCTGAGCCCCTATTTCTTTGGGGTCTAAAGCTTTGGGACATCCTATTATAAAACACTCTATAACTGTCGTGCTGCTTCAACTACAGGATGGGCTAAAAGCAAGCTACACCTACCAGCGTCGTGCCTGTGACCGGGGAATGGCCCCGTCGAGTTCGCAGATAATTCCATTGGGGCGTATGATAGCCTGGTATTTGAGGGCGTGCACTCTCTTGTGACTAGGGTGCCCTCATGTGCGCTTTGCTTAGAGTGAAGACATCTGGCCATTTTGTTCCCACTTTTACATTTATTTTTTGTTCAGAAGCGCGTGAAAGAGCGTGTCCCTGCACGCGCGTCTGTGGCGCTGACTGTGCTATGGCGACATTTTGTTTTTGTCGATTTCTTTGTGTTTTCTCCGTGAGTGCGTGCTGTCGGCATCGGGTAATACAAAGGGTGGCATCATTCTAAACAGAAGGTCATTGAGGCACCCTACTTGTGACCAAAGAAGTAAATCTTCTGATTCAGAGACGGTTGGCAGATGGGTCTTGCTGTGCCGTTCCAACTGGTGTTACCCTCCCTATTATTTGAACCGCAAGCCACAATAAAGTGTCGTTTCAGCGCAAATGTTTTGCGTTTTAATAATTTTTCACGGTTAAGAAGTTCGTTCGTTGTCCACAATGGTGCTGCATGCGAAAAAGGCGAGCGTGCCGCGTTGCGTCGTGACAAACCCTATTCTATAAGCACGCTGCGTGAGGTGTCGTTGCGTTGGGTACCCCAAAGCGTTGGGTTCCCCAAAGCGTTGGGGCCCCCTATTCTAAAACTCTCTACTATTTCACCTTATGATGTACCGCATGAAAGGCTACAAGCGTGAGCTCCTTGCTCTAGGGCACATCTCGGCGGCACAAGCTCCCGTGCGTTAAGGTCTGCTGCCGACGCTATGAGCTCGCGCCTCTATTCTTCACTGCGGTACAACAGAAGGTGAAATGAGTATTAGCGGCGAGATGTTTCGGTGGCGCCCTCCTTTGGTTACCTTTCGTGACGTCATTACCTTGTGAACCTTGGCACGGTGACCTTGGACGCTCCGTGTTAACGGCGCGCTGATGGAAACGCAGCGCCAGGGGGTGAGCGGTCGTGGAAACTGACGAGTGCAGCGGCCAATGGGAGCCCCGTCGACGCGCGCCAGCCTATGGAACCGAAGGAAACCAGATGCCGTTTTCGCGCTTCAAACTGCTGACGTCAGCTCGCTCCATGAGACAGTTAATGCTTTCGCATTAAAAATGGTCAGAAACGCTTTGCGCTTTGTCCCCCATGTTTTTCTCCGAGTCCGGACCACCATTCCCACGCTCTTGCTATCTACAAATAGGGGACTTTGCTAACCACAGTTTCAATTCGTCACTAGCATAATGTCGTGACGTCACTGCTTGGAAGCATCTTTAAACCATTCCCCCGGGACGCTTTTTGCGCTTTCTCTTCTTCTTTGTTGCAGGGAGGAGAGCGCACTGAATCGAAAGCAGGCAGCCGGGGGTGACAAAAGCGTGGAAGAGGCTAGAAGGCACTTGTGGCCCTACGGGCAGCTTCTTGTCAACAGAGTAGCTTTTTCTAGCCGCAGTTTACATAGCAACTCATGTTTACAAACAAACTGGTACGGGGCGTTTCGAGCGTCACCACGCGTGCGCGATTTGGGTTTTGGGCGTGATGTATCGCTATCGGCTTTGGTTCGAGCTACCGTGCCCTTTTTGTGTTTGTCTTGTTGAGTACACATCTTTCTATGCACTGTCTTACTGTTTCAGTAGCCTCAGCGGTATGATCGAGTATCCTTACACATGTAAACGCCGCGTGAATGGTGTGCGCATAGGGCGATCCGTAGTGTTCGGACGTCGCAGAATGAATACTTGCGAACCGTAGGTGGTCGCCAGTTACAATGATCAACACCACTTTGTATCTATACTGTCAAAACCAGGCCGATTTGCCCTAAACTCCTTTCAAGCTTCCACAAGTGTTTGGAAGCCTAGAATAACTTTATGCCAGCAAGCAGCCTGCCAGTGTCGACGGACCGTTCTCGTCTGATCATTAAGTCTGGAAGGTGCGAATCACTTGGCGGTGCTGCTGCGTTCACGAGGAAATGTTAACGTTAATTTTTGTTAACAAGTCTACTTGCATCTACCAGTAACAGAGTGCTTTCCGCGCGAGTGATCGTGGTCCGACGGTGTGCAGTTAAGTGGGTAGGTGCTGACTGTTGGGCACGTTGGATTGTGCATTAGAAAACATGAATGGGCCTTCGCAGAACGGAATAACGACATTTTAGAGCGCAGCTCTTAGGGGCCCGTTTCCGGCTTGAGCGGCGTCGCCGTCGCCGTCGCCGTAACCGCGCGGTGCATCATGGGAAATGTCCCATAATGCACCGCGCGAGCCCCCCCCCCCCCCCGGGGTCACGTGACTTCGTGGGGGGGCACGTGACCCCCCGAAGTCACGTGACTCCCCTGAGGTCACGTGACCCCCTCCTCGAGGTCGCGTGACCCCCGGCGATGTCGCGTGACCCCCCGATGACGTCATCGACACTGATGACGTCACCGGCATCCACATCGTCATCGTCATCATCACTGATGACGTCAACATCAATGATGATGACGATGACGATGCGGATGCCGGTGACGTCATCAGTGATGATGACGATGACGATGTGGATGCCGGTGACGTCATCAGTGATGATGACGATGACGATGTGGATGCCGGTGACGTCATCAGTGATGATGACGTCATCAATGATGATGACGTCATCAGTGACGATGACGATGTGGATGCCGGTGACGTCATCAGTGATAATGACGATGACGATGTGGATGCCGGTGACGTCATCAGTGATAATGACGATGACGATGTGGATGCCGGTGACGTCATCAGTGATGATGACGATGACGATGCGGATGCCGGTGACGTCATCAGTGATGATGACGATGACGATGTGGATGCCGGTGACGTCATCAGTGATGATGACGATGGCGATGTGGATGCCAGTGACGTCATCAGTGATGATGACGATGACGATGTGGATGCCGGTGACGTTAGCGACATCCGCATCGTCATCGTCATCATCACTGATGACGTCATCAGTGACGTCACTGATGTCGTCACCGGCATCCGCATCGTCATCGTCATCATCACTGATGACGTCGTCAGCGACGTCACTGATGACGTCACCGACATTCGCATCGTCATCGTCATCATCACTGGTGACGTCATCAGTGACGTCACTAATGACGTCATCGGTACCCGCATCGTCATCGTCACTGATGACATCATCAGTGACGTCAGTGATGACATCATCGTCATTGGGGGTCACGTGACCTCCAAGGTCACGTGACCCCCCAAGGTCACGTGACCCCCCCTGGTTAGTCTAACCCCCAATGACGATGATGGGCCTTCGCAGAACGGAATAACGACATTTTTATTCAGAAATGGGGGGGGGGGGGGTACTGGCTCACGTTCAGCTCGTATTCTAAGTGATATAGCTTTAGTGCACCATGATGGAGTTTTTCTGAGCGCCTGAGTGCTTTTAACGTTAGTAAGTTTTTTTTTTAATATGTTCATGATTTTTAATCGTTTTTGATCAAGATAACCCCTCCTCTACGCGACGGTGCAACGTCTTCTGGCCATTTTGGGCGATGTCCTTAATCCCCTTCAGCTCACGCATGAAGTACCAATAAATAGTGTTATACAGTCTCTAGACATTAAACTCACCCTCTCTAAGCAGCATGTGTGTTGGGCCTACCACCCTAGGGCCAATAAGCCCTTGTTACCATATGACTCATCCCAATCAAAGCTGGTTAAGAGAAATAGCCAATTTGAGTTTTATTAACGCCTTAAGAAGGTCTGGCCACCATGCAATGCACTCGAGTTTGAGTGAGCAATACGAGCGCTTGGTGTGTGCCGGTTTTCCAAAGGTTGTGCTTGTATCTATAGCAGAAAGCGTCCTTAAGAAACAGCGAAGGGGAGTTAGTCCGCACTCAGATGCACTCCAAAAGGAGAGACAAAAGGTAGCAGTTGTGTTGTACATGCACAGCCTAGGAAAGAGAGCGAAACGTGTAAACGTAAAAGTCGTTTTTCCTGCACATGAAAAGCTCGCCAAGATGTGCAAATTGACAGACCCGTTCCGCAGAGCACCAACGGGCTGCTCAAAAACACAGAAGTCTCTTTGTCGCGTGTGCGGAAAGGATAGTGTATCAGATTCCACTTTCATGTGGACAGAAATATGTTAGCCAGAGAGGCAGGTGTCTTAATGGCAGACTAAGAGAGCACAATCAGAAAGTAAAGGGACCTCGGGATGGCCATATTTTATGTGACTGTCATGGCTGCGGGTGTAAACCTTTATTTGCCATGTGTACTGTTGTCGCCACACACAAAGACAAGAGAGTTAAGCCCAAGTCCCACTAGAGCGACAACGTGGGGGGACACCTGGCAGACCACTGCAGGCGATGTGCTGACTGTAAGCCTCTTTTGGCTGAAGCAAAGTTTTTAAAGAAATCAAAAGATAAGACCGAGAGAGAGATTATAGAGGCGTTTTATATCAAAAAGAAAGATGACAAATGCGTTAGCATGCCTTCTCTCTTTTTGCTTCAGAAAGAAGTAATGTTTCTAGATAGCTGCTTGTGAGAGTGGTGATTGGTTGCAGTGTGGGTTTGGCATAAGATCTTGTGTATAAAAGTGACAGTGTTGTTTCTAATAAAATCAGTTGTGAGTTAGCGCCCGTCCTGTCGTCTTTGTGTCTTTATTGTCCTTGTTGTGTTGCGCTTTTTAACCTTTTAAATCAGTATGAACCAACTCGCCCAAACACAAGTTTTAAGACAAACAGAAATAACCGACAGCGGCAAGCCTCAAACCAGATTATTTCGTGGTTTGACAGGCTTCGTAGAATAAACGAGCACAGCCGCCTCTATGCTCACAAAGCCTGGCAGTTCGATGACGGAGACATAGAGTTCCCGCTTGCAGATTTGGAGCGCGAGGATCTAATGGCACAGAGCATTTCTCGGGGACTGCACAGCTCACAGCTTTTGCAGCGGCGAGGACTCGATTCATGGTTTTCAAACCCGACGAGAAAAGAAGCGGTAGCCCGAGGAACGCGAGAAGCACGAGCGGACTTTCCATCGCTCGGGACAAGTGTGTTTTGGCATCTCGCCGCGGCGGGGCGCCCATTACATGACTCTTGTCTTTCACTTTCACGAGTGAATTCAGTTGGACAGTTCCTGAAAACATGAGAAATGACATCTTCACTTTTACGAGTGAATTCAGTCGACAAGTTCTGAGACCCATAAAGAATAACACCTTCACTTTTATGAGTGCTCTCATGGCAATTCTCATACACCATACCACCCTGTATATGTCCTGTGGTGGCAGACAGTTTAGGAACTATTTTGGCATTCACACTGCACTGAACTCTCGGTCGCCAGCAGTCTCCTCTGCCCGACGCCAGTGCACCAATGAAGTTCAACATCATACATTCTTTTGGACGTAAAACAAAAATACACTCTGACAAACTTGTACACTCATTTTACATATGCACAACATTATAAAGAAAGATCATTATTCTACCTTTGTAGTCACACTCACAACTAAAGCATACATGTGAAAGGACCATCGACTATGTCATTTACTTTTAGATGCTTAAAAATCTGTCATTTACTTTTGAATGCTTGAAGGACTATCTATGTCATTTACTTTTGAATGCTTAAGGACTATGGCCAATCGAGATCGCCTCGCTCTCAAAGACTGATGTGAACACTCTCGGCGTATTATCCGGAAATGCAGTATGGCATGTACCACAGTACCTGCCATTTATATCGACAGAGGTAACAGTCTGGAACATTAATTAGAATTGTCAGGGACAATTCTACACTATGAAAGAAATGTGGCATTATCTCAGTCAGACTGGCTGCCTCTCCTGCACGGACATTTTAAAAGGAAAGACTTCAGCATTCCCAAATGACGTAAAAGGGGCAAGACTCCCAGACATGTTCCATCAAGTCCACGATCACCCTCGTCCTTGATCTGACGAGGGCGATAAACCGAATTTTCAGAAATGAAGATTTGCCGGTAGCGACAACTCAGTACGATAAGAATGGCCTAGACTTATGACAACATTATTTTTATTAGGAGTGCTGATACAATGACGAAGGCTTAGACGTTGGGCAACAGTTAATAATATCAACAATATCAAAGCACATTCCTCGTTGATCTCGATAAAGAAGATCGGATTATTTTGTAGAAGACCTGCCTGAACAAGACACGACTCTAGTGAGTATGCGAGGGTGAGAGCGAAACCGCGGAGCACATAATACTCCATTGTGGCGGAATCCGACCATCTGCCACTTCTTCCACCGAAGAGGCGAACAAACAACACGGAAGTGTCCCGCCTCTAGCGACAGCGCTGGGCTTCTCGACAACAAGCGAGAGAGCCAATACTACTGAAGCCTTTTGGAAGACCATCGAGCTGACAAAAAGACGGCTGGAGGATTGGTGGCATCATACACAACACAGGGGGCGCTGAATTCACCTTGGGCACGATTAATCGAGCCCGTCCGTTATAAAGGGAGAAGCCGCAGTATCATCATCATCATCATCATTGTCTGCCGCTCTACCTTTTCACTTTGGGCGGCCGCGTCACGTGACGATCTGCCAGTCGTTGTCAGTATAGAGGAAGCTATGAAACGAGGCTATGATCAAGCACAAGCATCATGCACGCCAGGGTATCTTTGGTAGGCTTGCAATCACTCGTGCTTACTTCACGAGCACCGAACGACTAAAAGCCCGTTCACACCGACGTTGGTTCACACTGTGCCATTTATTTTGTTAAGTTACGTTACAAACTCTTACGATAAATTACGACCGCCCGTGGCCATGGCAACCAGCGACGCAACGCGAGTCGTAACGTACTGCGAGGAGTTGGACTTGGCTCAACTTTTCTTCAGAATTCTTACGACCGCTTACGGTCAACCAATCGGGACTCGCAGAAGCGAAGCTCCTGGGCATGCGCGCTACGCTCCGGAGTCCGGCGGCCTGGCACTGCTCTCCAAAATGGCGACCGACCGACCTAAAGGTTCCGGCGGTGTCGGCGACGGCGTACAAGATTTCCTCACAAAAGACAGGCACAAAAAAACCCCCCCCAAAAACACACGTACACAGCGCTGACTAGCAACTCAGATTTAAAAGGTTAAAAAGCGCAAACAAAACAAAGACAACAAAGACACAAAGACGACAGGACGGGCGCTGGTACGATTTACGAGCATATTGGAACCTCTTCTAAAAGCTTTGAGTGCTGACCCCAACCTACACATCTCTGCGACGTCTTGACTGGGAAGCTAGGTTTTTACTGTTTTTTTTTTTTTTTTTAGAAAACACCGCGGAAGTGCCCGTACGGTGCCTGGAACGCTCTTTCGACTGATGTGTCTATACCGGGTTCAAAAAGTAGTCCCTCGATTTCCGTCTGATGACGTCACAGAAGAATCATATTGTCACCGGTCGCGATCCTGGCAGTGTCACAGCAGCGGTGGTGGATGTGGCAGGCGCCTGTTCTGCCGCAGGTTGCTCTCAAGCTTGCCAGACCACGGAAGCTTCGAAAGCCAGGGGTTGGGACGCCGCGACAACAGCGACACTCGCATTCTCTCGCACTTTTTGACAGCTTCTACTACCAACCGCCAGTATCGCGACATCCGACAGCGTGACACTCCGTCTTTTGTGACGTCATTTGATGCCATTTCGGGACCACTTTTGATGCATGGGCGGAATGGAACGCCAAACACACCAGTCGGAGTCGCGTTCCAGGCCCTGCTCGCCCTGCTTTTTTTGCTCGCCCTTCTAGAGCGGAAGTTTGTCCGAAACGGCACCGCGCAACGCTTCCCAGAGAGCGAAGTCGTCGTGCTAGGTTTTCTACGCCACCTATTGGAGGCCAGCCGGCACGGAGTTTGGACGTAGGTGCTGCTTCAGGGTTTGGCCGGTGTTTAATCGGGGGTAATACGGGTCCCAGCAGAACGTTGGCGGAGCACTCCTTCTCACTGCTGGCCTCAAATCGCAAATCCGCCACTGCGGCCTTGTACTCCATGAGTTGCTGCGCGGCGGCGTTAGTGGCACCAGTGTAGCAGACGAGCTCTAGACACGCGGCGTTATTGATTTATGGTACGGCGAAGCTATATACTGCGCGTGTTTTGTATTCACTCTTGCACTGCTTGTTAGCAAACAACGCACGCCTCTATGTTTTATGCGAAGAGAAATGAAAATTATTGAGCAGAAATGTCGCGAAAGCCCCACGTTGCGCTCTTTCAATCATAATTACCGGTGATCGAGTGTAAGAACAATTATGATTTTTGTTCGAGTGGCCCTTTTCATTGCTTTGGAGAATTTAGCAGAAATGTTTGTCGTAAAGCCTGGTTTGATCCTTATGCGGGATAGATGATTTCCAGTGGAGGGTTGAGCATTTCACTAGTGTGCATAAATATGATAAAAAAGACATTCAAAATATTACTAAAATAAGAACCATCAATCTAGCCAGACGAACTTTCTGAATAATGCAAATAAGAGCTGTCATCGCAGGAACTAATCCTTCCTCCGTACCAAACACTTTCAAATGTCTACGTAAAGTGTGGTCGATTTCTAAAGCAAGCTACGACGGTCGTAAGCTACCATATTTGGAGATTAAACGTCGCAAAGATTATGACATATTTGTGGCTTCGATAGTGTCTTGTACTTATTTGGAACTATTTTTGTTTCGATATCACGTATTTGTTTAAGCCTGTGAGCATTGAAACAGAGCCGAAATGTCCAGAAACATGAATACGATGTCGGATTGCAGCAGATAAATTCTTCAATTACAGTATATGTACGGGGTCATCGCCACTTCCGTGCATTCGACAGGACAGCTATTTTTCTATAACGTGGCGTAAATGAGGGAATCATGAACACCTCAGTCATGCAGCAGCGCACAAAATCAATGGTTGCGCAGCCGATGCAGGACGCAAAAATGTTAAGCATGTGCAAATACGAAGGCGAGAAAAAGGTACACGATGCGATACTAGCAGCTAGAGTAAGTGTGTTGTTTGCATGTTTTTAAACAGTAGAATATTGTTAGCAGAGACACCAGACACCCAGTGAGCGTCCGGTGTCTCAACTGTCGATGAGCGATTCAGTCAGTGAAGTGCAACCACTAACATGGGGTTTTTAACGTGCACCACGCAGTAGGGATACGCTACCACACGCCGGTACGGTGCCCATCAAAATCGAAACCGGCAGAAGAGGGGACTGATCCCAGAATCCCGTGGTTCTGCGACGTGAACTTTCGCCCCACGTGCTTTGAGCGGTGGTTTCGCTTACACACTGGGCCGCCGATCCTCCCTGCCGCAAGCAACTGAGCTAAAAAGGAAAGAAAGAACGCGAGAAAGAAAATTATTACTTGTACCAGCGTGTCAAAATGTCGACTCAAGAACTTTGAACATCTGTTCAGTAAACTGCACGAACTTTTCCTCACATTTCCAGGAAATTGGAACTCTGGTTGACGTACGAGGGAAGTCAGAAATAAGCCCCAGTCGCAGATGACATTGTCAGGTCATATTGGATTTAATAACTTGAAATTTTAATGGGTTTTTGTATAACCTGTCGAACTCTTTTTGCGAGCCTCTGAAGATTAGGGAGGCTTCGCAACATTTCTTATTGTTGCAAAACTGGCATCGGTTACACATTTCGGCCTCTGGATTCATTCGCAATAGCGGCAGCGGTGGGAACACTCGAACGATGGCGTAAGCTCTCCTGTCAGCGGGCTAACTGAAACGCCATTTTGGCTGAAGACGCAAAGCAGCCCGATGACACTCAAGGATTTTCCCGTGAAATATCGGATGGCAGGTGGCACCCGATCTTTCACTTAGCTGTTGCTCTTTTCGATTGATGTCTCGTGTTGGGGCGCGCGGACGGCTTGTGAGGCGGGAGTGAGGATGTTCCTGGACAGTTTTGACGTACCCGTTGCCAAGATGCAATCGGTACGGTCGATGTGCGGTCTTCTCGTTGCAAGGTGTGTAAATTGAAGCCGCCCCGGTTACACGTGCTCCGGTTATTCTTGCTCTTATTATATAGGTCTGGGACGCCTATGTGGAAGTGCGTGGCTTTTAAAGTGTCCTTAAGAGGCGCACACGTGGGCTGGTCGCGCGTGTCAGGATATCCCGGTCCGACCATTGATTTTCGTAATACCCAAGGAATATGGATCAAATATCTGCCTTGCGGGACCGCTGATCAGACTCATCTGTTTCTCTCTCTCTTTCTCTCTTTCATCCCCGGATGTGTTGGAACGTTTTATGATCGACATTTCGTATCGTCACCTTTCCCTTTGACCTTTCTCCGGCTTTTTATTTTTACTTCTCTCTCTCACACACACACACACACACACACACACACACACACACACACACACACACACACACACACGCACAAACACACACACACACACACACACACACACACACACACACACACACACACACACACACACACACACACACACACACACACACACACACACACACACACACACACACACACACACACACACACACACACACACACACACACACACACACACACACACACACACACACACACACGGAGAGAGATAGGGAGAGACATATGCGCATGCCCACGTCCGCGTTTTAGCAATGCCCCGAGCGCATGTCTACACTCCGTTCACCTTTAGACTGAGACTAGATGCTCCGCCTTCAGAGCGAGCTCGCTGGCTTCCGCTGTGCTTTGGTTGCGCGTGCCTGCTCGTTCACACTTGTGCTATACTCCGGTTCGCCTTATGGTGTACCGCAGCGAAGGCTAGAAGCGCGAGCTCATAGCGTTGGCAGCTGCCCTTAATGCACGAGAGCCTGTGCCGCCGAGATGTGCCTTAAAGCTAGGAGCTCGCGGTACATCATAAGGTAAAATAGAGTATAGTAAGGGCAGAAAGCTGGCGCTGAAGGCGGAGCTTGTTGTCTCAGCTTAGAGACTGGTTCAGACAGTTGCGTTTGACCGCGTTTGACTGCGTTGCGGCTTCGAGAAACCAGGACATCTCTGCTGCTTATATCGCGTGCCAAGATGATTCCTTGAATTGGATTGTACGCTTCATACAAAGCACAGATATGCCGGTGACTCACTTTCGATTCTCAACGCAACGCAGTCAAACGCACTCAAACGCAGGTGTCTGAACCGGTCTTAAGGGTGAACGGAGCATAGGAGACGTCGGGCGATAATCAGCGGCCGCAAAGAAGCGCAACGATGGGCAGTCGCCGTCACGTCCTCTGCTTCTCCGGCCCCCTCTGAATGTGGGTAACTTCCAACAAAGCTGGGGTGGGGGCTAGTTGGTTGTTTATCACTGATATTTAACTGCGCTGGCAGGAGGACATATACAAAAACTGAGACAAGGGGATAACGACACGAACACGAGAAGCACAATGGATAAACGATTACTAACAGGACTACGCTTGATCCGTCGCTACGACACAGCTATCAACGCAGGCGTGGGTGCCCTTCATGATTCGGCGAGGCATTGATCAATTCCATTTTTTTTTGTCAAGAGATATTGTCGGCTCGCTGACACGCGTACCATGCCTTCCTGACTCCATGAAATAATAATTTCGCGCTTCTGTGTTTTCCTCCGATCTTGCCAAGATTGAGGCCGTTTCGAACTGCGCCTCGCAATTGTGTTTCGAGCAATGTGCTGCTGGGTTTCTCGAAGCCTGGTACAGACCCCACGCGTACTTCTCGCGTTCGTGAAGTTATTCCATTGCCTCTGTTTTTGTTTTTGTCTGCCTGGCAGTGCAGCTTAAAATCAATGCTAACTTCCGAACAACGCGGAGACGGTTATGCTTGACTGCGTACGTCCCCGAATGGATTGAAAGCGTAGTGACTATGTGTGGTCTGAGGTAGAAAGCTGAGCTGTCTCTTAGGTATTATGAACAGAAAACTCCGGGCATATCCAGCGATCAATCTGGGCTCATTAGATTTACCTGGACCAGCCTGCACCGTGCAGAAAAGTGAATCGTGGTGGAGAAAAGTGCTGGGCAATGTACTTCCGGTAGTGTTTTTGAGATGGGCTGCACTCGTGAATTGAATACGGGGGTGTGCACCGAGTGCAGTTGGTGCAACGGGTGCAGGTAAATCAAATGCAGCGAGTGAAATTAACCCTGTTACTGAAGACGCTCACGCAACGCGGTCTCGGGTCGACCTCCGTCCTCCGTCTCGACTGTGCTAATCACTCTGATTAGCATTCAGTAGATAGTGTCTGCTGTTATTTCTTTTTTTTTTCGCGGGATTTTTTATTTGGTTATTCTTAATGAAACACAACATTAACACCGTTGAGACGGTGTTACTTAATATTTCTCGAATTGCTAATATGTCGAGTTTCTTAAATTTTTTTCGGAATTCGCGTTCTAGATTAATCTGGCAATTGGTTTCTATATGTCAATGATGTATTGGCTTGAACCAAATTTTTGCGACTGCTTTCAATTCGGAGCGCTTAAGTCACCGCGATAGAGGATTGGTTTAATACTGATTTGTTTCGGCAGATATATACTTTGTTTCACCTTATGACGTACCGCAGGAAAGGCTACATGCGCGAGCTCCTTGCTCTGGGGCACATCTCGGTGGCACAAGCTCTCGTGACTTAAGAGCGGCTGCCAACGCTATCCGCTCGCGCTTCTAGCCTTCGCTGCGGTACAACATAAGGTGAAACGAAGTATAGAAGCTACTTAAAATGTATTGACCGCCAAGATGGCGTATCGCAAAGTGAGAACTGAAAATTAAGATTTTGCGGACCCTTCTACGTTAACCGGGCATAAAACCACATGGCCGGAGTTTTTTGTACATTATATATATATATATATATATATATATATATATATATATATATATATATATATATATATATATATTATCGGAAGTGTTGAAGTGTTGTTTAGGTGATTGGCGGTACTTGAGTTCCATATTTTATGCACCACGTGGGTGCACATGCGTACGATACTGTCGCAGCGTGGCGGCTTTAAATTAGACTAAGTAAAGCACTTCGAATTGTAACAAATTGACATTCAGCGTCTGTGAAACAACCAATAGGAACCTGGCAAACCTGTGAACAAGACTCCAACTCTTAACCAAAGGACCTGATACAGGACCACAAGGACAGCATACCCGAGCCTGAATGCTATTTCGGTATCTCGAATAAATTCAAGACCAAGAAGGCGTCCACTTTACTTCTTCCACTGGCCGCAGGCCATGCAGTCTGTTCCGGTGTGCGGCTGGTGTTCTCTCACTCAACCACAGCCACAAATGTGGTTTTGACTGAGCGCTACAAGAAGCAGATCAACCACCGACACACCGTTTTACATGTGGAGGATTAAGCGATCACCAGAGCACAGGAAATAGATAAAATAGGTACGAAACGTAGCATTTCATTTCCTAATATCGTGGGTTCCACGTGCCACCATCATATACGCAAAGCGAGGAGTCCGCGCTTGTAGCCTTCGCTGTCTTGCACGTTATAAGTTATAAGGAGAGACGGCGTAGTTCAAATAGCAGATTGTAAAGTAAATAAAAAATACGCTCGTTGGTTTGGGTTGTGTTGCCAACTATGCAACGTAAGTACAGCGTCTCCGATAGCGCAAGTGACGAAACGGACTTCCCATCGTTTAGGAAGTTGCGCACCAGATGGCGCGACATGTCAGACGGTCTCTCGTAGAGACCGTGCAATGAACTTTGCCCCGACACGTTGTGATGAGCGAGTGCCCTGACACGTAATAAGTAAGTGTGATTGTATTGTTCTCTCGGCGTGCCTCATATCTCAAAACTTATTTTCACGGATTTGAATTTCCTAAACTGAATTTCCCCGGCCCATCCTTGTGCCGCATACAATTGTCCCTCCAAAACGATAGGTAATAGACCCATTCCCAAATTCAAAGCCCCTCATTGCGGCATAATGCCAAGCTATGCCTTTTGGAAATCAGTGGGAAGCAAAATCTATACGAGCTCCGCCCCTGGCCCACAGGTTCCCAGAACGCGACGCGCGCGGTGACGGATTTATGGAATTAGTCTATTCCGGTTGTGTAAGCTATTTTATTTCGAGGAAGCCGTTCGATGAAACGGCGTTCAGTGAAACCGTTTCGATGAAATGGTATTTGATGTAACGGCGTTCTATGAAACCGCATTCGATGAAACGACTTCAATGAAATTGCGTTCGACGAAATGCCATTCCATGTGGTAATTCTGGTGATGAAAATGTACAATAAATAATACGCCGAGAGAACCGGCGTTCTGGTGCAGTTTTCCAGGCATGTACGAATAGGGTATTTTGAGTTGGAAGCGAAAGCAAAGCTAATAGGGGTTTTGGTCGAATATTTTCGAATTGAATATTAAGTAGTTTCTCCAATCTTTTCTCTACCACGCCATGCCTAAACGAAAACCCATCTGGACTCGTAAGGGTTGTTCTTGAGCTTCCTTTTGGTCATATCTAGGCTAAGTTAAATTTAATCTAGCTATATTTTCGGACTGTAACATCAGAAAGTATATTGCCTCCATGGAAATGAGAAGTTAACGATGCATTTGACATAAAATTAACACTATAGATTCCATGTTAAACGTAATCGAGGGGATTTATAAATATCCTTGGTATATGCAGATGTTCTTGATTAAATCTAGATGTTGATAACATAAAAAAGACAATCATGACTGATCAGCGTAGGTTGTAGGGACACCTGTACCTTACATGTACTCTTGCATAATAGCCGAAGTTTTATTTTGAAAATTTTACTCTAGTCTTGATATCAACATTCACTAAGTTTCGGTTCCTTTTACACATACCACGCGCGCGGGTACACCGTCTCGCTGCGAACTTTCCTCTTCAGAAAGTGATTGCAATATTTGTACTATGATAATCGTATTCTTCGAAGTGTTGACCTCAGCGGGTTAGCCCCGTTGAGCTTGCTTCTTACCGAGCACCGGTGCACTGCGGAGAAGCAACACCCGCGGAAGCGAGCTCCGCGGGTGCTGCCTCTCCGCAGTGCACCGGTGCTCGGTAAGAAGCGCGCTCAACGGGGTTAACCCACCGCGGTCATCATTTCGAAAGATGGGAATATCAGATTTCATCTCGAAGCGAATATCGAATAGAATATTATTCCAAACTGCTATTCAAAAATTTGAATGTTCGCAAAACACTCTAGTTGTTTTATCATTCTTTCTGATACCTTCGTTAGCGCTGTTGGTGCGTGTCGCAGCGCCGATATTTTTTACAAGTGCTTATTTTTTGCGTTGGTAGCTGCGGGCCGCGGACCGGACGTCACTGGAACGACCAAGGCCACCCGCAGTCCGAGTTTGGAGATTTTTGTACTAGATTGCAGAGTGAATCTTTCTCCATATATTTTAGATATTTAACGCGTCTAAAGAATGTACTGAATTTTTTTTTTAAATTTTGTGTGCTCTAAAATTAAGGTTTTTTTTTTTTTTTTTTTTTCTATCTATCTGCTTATTGAGAACATGTTTTCAATGCGCATGCATTCTCCCGTGCAAGGTATTTTGAAGATTACATTCTTTTCTTGACTTGAGACATCGGACGTATTCCTGCGGCATATACCATTTTCAAAATAATCGTCTTTCAGATAATTAATTTATACCATTTCTTTTTCTTCTTCGTTTCTTCCCCCAGTACGAACTGCTCCTTTCCCACAAACAGTATTGCACGCGACTCGAATAAAAGGTGCGCGTGACGTCCGCGGGAATTTCGTATGCAAGCGTCGACCTGATTTGTGACGTGTCGGCCTTGTCCCAAAGGCACGTGACTCGGTTGCAAGAGAGCGTCCCCGGATAAAATTTCCAGTGCACTCCGTTTGACCTCACGATGGAGCGCAGCGGACGCTACCAGCAATCCCAACCAATCAAACGCTGTGAAGGTATCACGTGACAACGCTCCCCGCGTGTCCCGAAGGCCACGTGATTCTCACCTGCACTTCGACTGGCTTCGATGGGCTCGTAGCGTCTTTTGCGGTTCATCGTAAGGTGAAGTGGAGTGTAGGGGTAAACAAAACACAGAAGGGAATATCAAGATAAAGCTTTTCTTTATTAGCTTTTTTTTTCTTTTTTGTTTCTGTAACTGTCTCGTTGCATTACTATTTAATGCTCGCCGTCGGAAAGCTTTGCTCACCGCGCGTTTACTGTTGGTTCCACGT
Organism: Ixodes scapularis; assembly: GCF_016920785.2. Lineage (NCBI taxonomy): Eukaryota > Metazoa > Arthropoda > Arachnida > Ixodida > Ixodidae > Ixodes > Ixodes scapularis. The sequence continues at coordinate 114,925,819 of NW_024609846.1, read as the reverse complement.
CCACGACGCATTGTTTGCAGAGTTTTGTTTGTTATCCGGGGAAGACCGAACCCGGAAATGTTTCCTGGCTCGACAGAGCCTGTCTCTCGCGCTAGCAATTTATTTAAAAGTTTTTCAGTCTGTTTGCTTGCGTGAAAGCAAGCAGTCAACGACGCGTGTCGTTTTTTTTATTGACTTGGTTTAATATTATAGCTTCGCCGAGTAAGTGTTTCGTCGTGCCTGTGTTCATTGGGGTTTTTATTGCATTTTTTACGATATGCGTGGGCGTGTAGACGTTAAAAGCGCATCGTCGCTATTTGCGCACGCGTAAGTGATCCCATCCCCCATGTGTGCGAGTGTGTGCTTGCGGGTTTGGCTGTGGGCGTGCGCTTTCCGTAGAGAAGTCATGGCGCGCTTGCCTGTGTTCGCCAGGAAAAGATTCGATGTCGTTTTATACCTACGCTACACGGGCACCCTTAACCGCAGTTAAGTGTGACTGAGTTCGGACTTAAGTGTGGTTAGGGGTGCCCGTGTAACTCGGGTATAGTTGGTGGTAACTGCTAACCAGTCTTACACGTGGGTTAGGATGCCCGTCCGTTGTAATGAGAGCAGACGACGAATGCGCCAACGCGTCACAGCTTTTGGGCCCACGTGACTGCCGCCGTAGTTGCGTTTCCTGTTCTATGACGTCATCTCCAGATTTTGGCTCCCAGCAATATAGGGTTACCGACTATTAAGACCATGCAAGAAAAGGGCTTCAGGCCTGTGCCGTATTCAGCGTTCGTACGTATGGTGCATGCTTTGGTCGCTTTCCGAAGCGAAAAACATGCGCTTTCTGGTCTGTGGAGATTGCACGCTGGGCTGTGGACTTGTAAACGTTGGAAACGTATAGAGTTTTATTCCGGAGAGAACTTCCCCAACCCTGCCCATAGGAGGGAGTGCGAAGTGTTGCAATAATGCAAGGTAAAACGTTTTTTTAACGGTAAATTTTTTCCACGGTAAATTTTTACACCGCTGCCAACATTTCGCGAACACTCTTTGATGTCGCCGTTGTAACTCGGAAACCTGGTAATCATAAAGCAAAAAACAACAAAAAGAAAACACGTTGTAAAAAAGTGTCCATCGCACCCCACTTTCTCTATGTTTGTGGGCGTGTTCCTTCCAGAAAGAGAGGCGGCGAGAGCTTGGCCGGTCGTCTACGATAAACAAAAGACAGGATCGAGGGAATGAGGAAGGATCGCGTACACGAAAGGAGGAAAGTCTTCGCACTCAGTCGGCGCGAACATTGAAACTCCCCGGGAGGATTGATTGTCGAGACGCTCTGTTTTCGTTCGACTGCCTGCGACTTCTTGCACTGACGCGCGTCTCTTACTTTTTCCCCTTTTTTTCTTCTTTTTAAATATTTTCGCGCACTTCCTTTTTAGAGCGAGGCGCTCGGGTCCTGTTCCAAACTCTTTTCCAACTCGGTCCTCAGAGACGGGAAGCGCAGGAGGCGACGACGAGAACGAAGAAGAACAAAAATGGGGAGAGAAAAAGGGGAGGCACTCCCCAAACTGTGCCGGCGCGGAGACGGTGGCGGCGAGAGAGCGACCTACATTTTCCGAGCACATTTGTCTCTCGAACCTCTTAGGGCGTCAGCGCCATCCCTGAGGACGCACTGCGCAGCAGTGGCAGCGCTGCGAGTTTGCTGCTTTTCTTATTTTTTCCCTTCCGACTATACTCGTTTCACCTTGCGATGCGCCGTAGAGGACGCCACGAGCCATCGAAGCCATTTCAACGCCGGGCGAGTGTCACGTGATCTTGAAGAGGGGCGCGGCGACGTACGGAGGGCTTGGTCATGTGATACGTTCGCGGCACTAGACTGGCTGGGATTGCTCCTAGCGTCCGCTGCGGCCCATCGTTAGGTGAAACGAAGTATGGGGAAAGTTCCGTTCGTTTAGGCTCGCGCTGTCTCCGTTTTCCCTCTCTCTTTATCTCTCTCTCTGTTTCCATTTCTCCGGTTCTCGCTTGTTCTAGTTTTCTACTTTACTATCTTCGTCCGACGCTGTTATTGTCGTTTCGGAGTAACGTCCATTTGTTATACACGATAACCGACGACGACGGCGTTGGTTTTCTTGCGCAAAGTTGCCTTGTCCTTTTTGTGATTCCCTTGTTTTCAAAAGTCCGCGATTTTTTATTTAGGCCTTACTTTTCTTTCCTTTCCGTGAGGTTTTGGGGAATGACGGAATTTTTGCGGAGCTACGTGAGAAAAATTCAGCGCCTGGGAAGGAGGAGGGTAGACGGGTTTGGGGGGAAGGGTGGGGTTGAGGGAGGACGGATGTCTGATATTTTGCAGCTCGATGCTTTTCCGTCTCCGGCGCGTGAATTCCAATTTTTCTCTCTTTCACGCATCATAAGTTTACCTCGACCCCTTTCGTTGTATTGTTTTGTTTTCAAGACTCTTCGTATCTACATTGTAGTGATTGCGTTTTTTGCCGCCTCTTCTTGCCCGAGCCTCTTCCTCCTACCTCTCTCTCCCTCTCTCGTCCTTTTTCGATTCTTCGCATTTCTCTTTCACGGCGACTACTAGCCCCCTATGCACGTTCCTCTATGCACGTTTCCAAACTTATGTTGAAAAACTCAAAATAGCATTATCGCACAGCTCCATTCTTCCCGACTAAAATGGCATCAAACATGTTAATATTGTCCAAGACGAATTTAAGAAAACGCCTGTAAGGCATAGATGAAGAAAGAATAAACAAATAAAACAGGGACAACACAACAGGCATCGGTACTTGTGAAAAAAGTGTTAAGAGAGAGAAAGAGAGAGAAAAAAAAACCTTAAAGTAGTTTTATTCCTACTGAATGTTAATAGAAAATTATGACTTCCTATGTTCTTTCATCTTTGAAAATTAGATAAAATAATAATAGTTTGCACATAGCTGGGTGGGGATGTCTAAACATCAGAAAAGCCATTTTCTCAAAAATGACTTTTTCCCAACCTTTTACCACTTAAAGACCACGCCTCCCCCCTTAAGCTACAACAATCCACTCATTCGTTTTGTTCTCAGACGATCTACACACACCAACAGCACGATGGCGGAGCCCAGAGGCCGTTCCTGCAAAGCGAGATATTTCTTTCGCCTCCCGAAGTCAGTAGGTTAACGCAAAAGAGTGCAAGGTAACACTCGTGATTGATGCAAAACTAATGTCACTGCGTGTTCTTTTTTTTTTTTTCTGTCTTTTGACACCACATTTAGATTTGTCGGGAAAACGTTTTTACTGAATATACGTTCGCAGTTAGGTCATATATTTCTATTGTTCCGACAGCTAAAACAAACGTGCGTCAGAATGCTGTTGGTAGGGCGCGAAGGGCAGCCATCCTGCCCACGTCTATAAGGTTTACGGGTTTGCAATGCGCAACGCTTCCAATGCACAGTAGAACGGTCGTTGTAGGCTTACGGTAACCTTCCCTGCACGATCTTCTTGCTCTAACTGATACCGAAGAGCGACCGCAGGAAAGGGACTTATGGCCTTTTCCGGCTAAGCACACAGTCAATCAGTGCGGCTCGCAGACGTAATGAAGCCAGCTTTTTCGCAACCGCTCTGACGCACACCAGCAGCCGACAAAACGACCTGTTGGTGAACATGCGCTCATGGTGAAGATATTTCGGATCCTTGGCAGAGAACAAAAAACGGCGTTTCTCGCGCCATGTGAGTTAGCGAAGAAGTTGGTCCATGGAAGAGTGAGGATGTTTGCATTTCTGGTTGATATAAGGAGGGAGAAACGAAAGAGGGCGATTTTATCACTAACTCGGAGTTCCTACCCTAGTGCGTTGCAGGAGGGAAAAAAGGGAGAAGGGATAAAGGGGTGTGATAGCGCACCGCTTACCCCCCCCCCCCCCCCCCCGCCCTTCCCCCCCCCCCCCCTTCCCCCCCAATCCGCGAGGTACATTCAACGGGCGAGTTATCACTAGTAAAGTGTTTAGCTATAACGTCAAACCAACAGCTACGCTGCGTTGATGACACTCTCTCCCACGGCCTTGATACGGTGCGACCGACACCAACACGTGCAAGCAAGGACCATGCAGTTTATAAGGCACTTTATAAGGCCACTTTACTCGAAAACAAATTGATCGATTCTAATTACCCTTGGTTAAAAAGTATCCAATTAGATCACTTGATTAGTTGAGAGGAAAAGTAATTGGCCATTACTTGACAGAGTAACCGTTACTCATCCGATTACTTAAGATTTTCAAAACGACAAGTTTTTGCTGCCGCTTTGAAAACGGGTCTTTCGCACTGGTCAGTTTTAGATTAGAATCACCGAACTATAAACGAGTTATCTCAATTTAAACATTTTGATAAACCATTCTCCGATCGGAGAGTTGGTTTGGAGGATTCCTTGCTGGGAAACTTGTACAAGCAAAGGGCGCCATTAGGAAAGGAAAAGAAAAATAGTAACGGTTACAAGCAATTTTAGTCCTTTCAAAATTAATCAAATTACTCTTGCGATTACTTCCTAATAAATATATTAAAATCATTACAAAATGACTCCATGGAGTAATAGATTAGAAGTAATTTGAATACTCGTAATGGCTGCCGTGCAAGTCTGGTATAAGGTTATCGGCCCGTGTCCCACTAGAGCGACAGACAAACAAACGACAGCGACAAGCCTCAAACCAGGGTCTTTCGCGATTTGAGAGGCTTTGTAGAATAAAGGAGGCCATGCTCAAACACGACCATCATGCACGCGAGGGTATCTTTGGCAGGTTTGCAATCGCTCGTGCTTACTTTACGAGCACCAAACGACTTAACGCCAGCCAAAGGTATCATCGCGAGCATGCTGCATGGGTTTCAGGCTTGTCGCTGTCTTGTTTCTGTCTGTCGCTCTAGTGGGACACGGGCATTAAAAATACAACGCGTAAAACAGACCGAGAACTGGCAGTATCTTTATCGGTACTCTTGGGGATCGATATTTTTACGCATCTCGCTGTCCATTTTGACAGAAAATACATAATGGGTGCGATGACCTATTATATTTAATCGTTAAACTGAAATGACCACGGACACACCTTCTAGACCTCTTTCGCAAAAGGGCTATATGAAGTGTATTGTCCCGACTCAAATATCCATTCGTTGATTTTACGGCTTTCCCCTTGTCAGTTTTTGGACGACGTCGGTGTATCCGCCTTTTTTGCTTTACCGTCGTCGTTCAGCAATTTTGTTTCTCTCTTTCTCTCCAGTTATTTTAATTGAGTTCAACGGGGGCAACTTCGCCGATCTGTTTTCTGCTCGCTTATCTCCACCACCCTCCCCGTTCTTCTCGTTTATTGTTCTCTTTAAACTGTTTTGTACTTTTTGCGTTTTCTGTTCCTTAATTGGTTTTACTTAGCTTTGCATGGCTGACGTTTATTTTATTTCCCACACATTTCTTTTCTTCGTTCCTTGTCGACCGCCAAGCGAGGCGCCCCTCTCCGCGAAAGCTCTTACTCTTGGCCGTTATTTAAGGAAGCCCAATTGCATTCCACCCCGACGGCCATTTATTTGCATTCCAGCAATCTCGCATTCACGTCTGTCATTTCTTCTCCGTTTTTCCATGCATAATATTTCTCTTTTTTTTTTTGTTGTTTGTTTCAATTTTTGTTTTGTTTTTATATAACACGTTTTGGTTTTCTTTTATATGGAGGCAGCGCACTTCGGAATGTGCCCGCGAATATGGCTTACGCGAGGCCTCAGATCGATAGCTGTCTCGGTTTGGATTTGAAGAAAAGTTGTGCGGACGTTTTTGTTTTTTTTTCTCCCATCAGTATACATCGCCCTCATATTTCCGTGAAGGCTCGAGGTGAAGAGATGGCACCGCATTGGTCAAAAACCGCCCTTCGACAACAGAAACATATGCATCTGGAGGAGACGAAATATTTTCTGGTTTCGCGCCTTGTTGGTGTAATACTAGGGAGAGTGAGGTCGGGTTTACCGTCCGGTACGAATGAAGTGCGAACAGCGAAACGCGTGGCTTTGGATACATGTTACGCCATCCGGAGGTCCCTAAGAACTGATAAAACTACTAAGGTATACGCATCTCAATCCGATGTGTTCGACCCTCTCTCGGCGCAGCCCAAGCTTCGACGCGGCGCGGGCGGTACGCAGGCACTTCCTCCACAGTCATTAGAGATATTTAGAATAGGCCTTCCCTGCCTGCTCGCCGAACGCAAACATATACTAACATACATACAACCAAACCTGGCAAAGTGATTTCTCAGTTGCCATGGCAATCGCCCTTTTGATCCATTCAAATATTCGAAGCATTGAAAGGGTCGTTCTAAAGGAGTCGCGTTAAGATCGCTATGAAGCATCATCGTACTGAAAGTGTTCTTCTTCAATTCAAGCGTCTTTGGCGCTGTGCATGCAATCCAGTTATCAATCGTGCTTATCTCCATTGATCTGTTATGATGATAATATTGTTTTCTGGGTATTTAAATACAGAAAAGTTATGTTTTCAATGCCGCTAGGCACCGGCCTTGTGTGTGGTGGGGGTGCACAGACGTGCGCTTGTTTCGCCAGTGTGTGGATAACGAAATCTCGGTGTTCAAGAAACGTCTCTCTACAGTTACCCGTGGCCGGCGAATCTGATGGGCTCACCGAGAATGGAGAGGTCAAGGAGGAACTGCTCATTACAGAAACCAAAATGGCGACCATACGGGGAGCTTGGAGCTGCTTTCCCATGATTCTGTGACATTAGGGTTCCTCCAAACAACTCAAAACGTCGCCCAAATTTGGTCGTTTTTTTTTTTGTTTGTTTTTTTTTTTGTGGGGGGGGGGGGGGGGGAGGGGAAGAGGGAGGATACAATGAGTGGAGACTTCTTTCATCTAAAACTCTATTGTCGCTAACACTACACGTGTCGGGAGAGGAAAGGAAAACACACAATCCGGAGTCGTTGTCACTCTTTTAGGACCCGTTCCCGCATTTAGCGGCGTTTGCGTCGGCCAGGCTCGTAGCCAGGAGTACCCCCCCCCCCCCCCCACCCCCTTTGAATTTTTTTTTTTTTTGCGAGGGGGGAGGGGGAGTTTGAGGATGGCTCCACGGATGTCAAGTGAAAGGCTCTCTTTTTTTCTTTCTTGCTTTTTTTCAAACACGTCGGTTCGAGCTATGTACGTGCACACGGTGGCCCACCGGTTTACGTCCACAACCTCCAGATTTGACGCTGATGTAGTTTTCACATGCAAATCGAGGCTGGAAGACCCGTTCAAGACGATAACCAGAAAGGACGTCGATCCCGCCGTCGCGCTGCACCAAGGAACAGACTCACCACTTGCAAGACTGAGCAGAACTTTCCATGCCCATGTCCGGCGGGCGCTGAATACATCGGCCAAACGGGTCGCTGCGTAAACGACCAGCTCCGGGATCATCACAAAGAAGAAGAGGACGCCGCACCCAGCAATCAGCACCCGATAGACACGCAAAGACGGGAATGTCGTGGCTGCGCTCCCGACTTTGTGAACGCGCGGTAAATCTTCGTGAATGCGTCGGGAGGGAGATTGTAGAAGCCTTTCGAATGGTGACGAGCACGCAAATCATAGGCTCATCGTCTCTTTTGCTCAGAAAGATCTCGGGGCCCCGGCGGCTCGACTGAGGCCATTTTATCCCTAAATCACCCCCCTCCCCTCCTTTTTTCCAATGCTTGAAAGCCGCGTGGCCTCAAAACGTGCCCTTCCCCCCCCCCCCGAAAAATATTCCTGACTACGGGCCTGCCGTCGGCATAACCGCTATCTGCGGAAACCGGCGTCTTTGAGTCCCATAATGCAACACTGCGCGCGTTGCATTATGTATGGGACGTAACCTATGCACAAACTCGATTCTCTGCTAAATTTAGCGAAGAAACTGAATTAATAATAATAATAATAATAATAATAATAATAATACATTTATTTCGTATATCTTTAATGCAAAATAAAGTAACGGGTCTGTCGAAGCCAGTGGAGGCTTGAGGGACATAACCCAACAAGTCAAATGGCACAAATTGCAGAGAAGGCCTAGGAGCAAATTGGAAGCAAAAAGGTATGACAGTAATTTCAGTCAGACAATCGCTCAAAATAACAGTGGAAAAATGAAAAAGACAACACAAAGAACGGCAATTGACAGAACTGTACAAGAGAATTACATTAAAAACTTGTTCAACAATTATTTTTTTAAATTTTCTCTTAGTACTAGTTTTAAAAAAAGTAATCATGGAGTCTATTAAATACATATGGCACATATAGTAGGAACGAACTGGCTTATCATATCTCGTATAACAACGGGGGATTATAAAACGATCTGAGCTACGCAAATCTCTGCGAGTAGTAATAATAATAATAATAATAATAATAATAATAATAATACTTCCTTAATTTTCCATCCGAGCGAGTTGGGAGATTGGTGTGTAGGTCTTTTACATCCCATAATGCAACACTGCGCGCGTTGCATTACAGGGCCCCCACCGTACCCTCGTCGTCCACCCTTGCCTACGCAAAAAAAGAAAAAGAATATATATTTATGTATACCTCGAGAGCTGCGCTTTCCCATAATAGAAAAGCATACACGTCTTTCGATTTTTTGTTTTGCCTTTCTCGCGTGGCACACATCGAGCTAGCGACAATGGCTGTGACGAAACTGCCAGAGCACCGCCGGCGCCGCGCCGATGCTTGGGCTGCGTCGAGCGAGGGTCAGACACGTCCAAGTGGGACGCACACCCTCGCAACGACGCCAAACTCTGCTGTGCTGTTTTATCAGCTCCCAGGGGCCTCCACGTGGCCTGTGGAGCCGGGGCAGGAAAGGAAGGGCCCTGCCTCGACCTCCTCGCCCTGCCTCGGAAATTTCAATACATTCCGAGTTTACGCCGCCCTGATGTCACGCCGCTGCAATAACGTTGCTTTTGGTGGGGCGCGTGCGCAAAAGCTCCACCTGAATCTGGTTCCTACGCACGCGCAACGCACAGATTTCGTGGGGCTTGCTTAGAAGCAGGGCGTTGGCTTAAAACGAAATCAAAAGGTGCGAACAGAAGTGGCGTTTTCTGTTAGACAGAATGTTTCCGGGAGATGCTTCCATTCTTTATTTGTGAAGACTTGCGATGGCAAGTTTTTTTAAAAGAAAAACGTGACAGCGAATGAGTTTTGCTATCGCGCCACTTGTACTGTGAAAACAGAACAAAACAAGAACAAGCATTCCAACTAGAATTGTTTAGGCTTGATGAGCCCGTCCCCTATACATCGTGTCTAAATAATACCTTCGTTGCAGTTTAAATAGTTTTCGTCATCTTTTTTTAACGAATATGTTCCAGCATTGATGTCAATGATACCATTGATGACGTCGCCGTTAACCTTTACCTACCACTATTGCATCTCATCTGGCTGTTAATTGCTGGTTACGGCTACACACTGCGTGGTCGCATACACACAGCGTGATCACTGTGCCAGTTACGTCATACAAAAGACAGTCTTCTGCGTATAAAAACAGTGTTTATACAAGAACAGTCTTTTTATGAAAGACAGTCTTTCTTCTTTGTATAATGGTCCAGTCATAGTATGCAAAGGCATGAAGCAGACGTGCATCGCACATGCTTGGTTCGTGCCTGCTGATAATTCTGACGTCAGCATGTTCGAACGCCGTGTCCTTACGCTTTCTTCAACGCTTGGTTTCCCGCTCGGCTCGTAACCTCCGCTGCACTCTGACTTCAAGGGGAAACAAAGTATAGCTAGTTTTATCAGTCCAGACCTTTTGTTTCTCTCGCTTTCTTGTTAGTCTCGCTTACTTTTTTTTCCTTTTTTGTCCGCGTTTGTATTTTAATGACCAGGAACCCCAAGACGGGCGCTCCCTCCTATCGCGTGCTTTCAAAAAATGGATATCGGATCTCTAAGCAATGAAAAATGAAGTGCCGGAGATGAACTGAATTAATGAAGAGCGAACGAGGAAAAGGAAACAACCTTGGGTCGTTGGTATATCCTTTAGAAATCTGAAAACGGGGAAGGGGAAAAGGGCATGCGGGAAACAAAAGAGCCTGATATGAAAGAGGGGGAGGAGAACGGGATAAGGCGTAAAGGAGAATAGAGGCCGACGGCTCAAGGGGGTAAATATGAAATATCGAGAAACGGGATGTTAACAAAGAAAAAAACAACGAAAGAAAGGAGCACCAAACATCGCAGAGAGGCTTGTGAGGGGGAGAGAGAGAGAGGGGTAAGTGCAGATGCGAGGCATTGGAAGTAGGAAATGGACGATACTGGCGATCATCCAACCGGCTCTTGGGACCAGAGTGCAGCGGGACCAGCGGGGTGCTCCAAGTCGGCTCCCGTTTCGGAGTTTTGCGAAGAAAAGACTCCTTCGATATGTTTGTTTCATCTCGGTGTATAAGGTTGTTTCTAGTTTCGCTTTTGATGCTCGCTCGAGCATCGAGCGAGCGGCTGCGCGCAGAGATCTGGAAGCCAGAGAATCGGGGCCTTGACTCCTCGAGGATGTCTCTTGCTACTACTGCTGCTGCCGCTGCCGCTGCCGTGGATCCGAGCCCAGCCGAGTTTTAAAGAAAGCGCAACCGCTTTTATGTGTCCGCGAGACGACGGAGCGAGGCTCAGGCGCTCGTGGTATTTTTTATTTTATTTTTTTGTTTGCTTGGCTAGTTGGTTTCTGTTTCTTTGTTTTCTACTTTCTCTGCAGCACTTTAATCTCAACGTCGTTCCTTTCTTTTTCATCGGTACAAGTTTTGCTCGCGAGTTTGTATTTGAGCGAGGACATTCAGCACACTTCAGTGTATGCTCTTTTTTTTTACATTTTATTAGATGTTAAGGAATGTTGCCTCGAATGCTGGGGGGGGGGGAGGAAAGTGGGTGAATCGGATATCGAATAGACTACTTCTATAAATCGCTGCATGCAACGCTGCGCGCGTTGCACTCTGGGAAAAAGTAGACTTGAGTTCGGTTTCGATCGACACGTCGATAAGAGATCATCTACAGAGCGTGGACTATTAACAGCCCTTATCACATGTTTCCTGACCCCGAGCGCATCGTTTTTGGCCTCTAAACTAACCTAAATTGCCCGAATTCGAAATCTTAGCACGAGCCCGAACCATACGTAAAGTTTCTCTTGACACATATGCTTGTTGTATTTTCGTTATCTAACCTTTCTGATAGCGTTTCGAGGTATGTGGACGAGTCAGTGCTGGGAATCTCGGCGCTGCGAAGCTCGAGGGTCTTGCTCGTGTACGAGTCGACGCGCTGCAACAAGATTAGATTAGATTAGTGTTGCTGGTCAAGAAGTTTATTACTTGTTTTGTGCGTACATTGCCGAGATGTGCCTTTTTAGAATTGTAATGTGTTTCTTACTTCGCCTGAGTACGCGAGGTAAAACTCGGAGGCGCTATTGAAAAGCTAAAATCGAACGCACTTCTTATCTCTTATCTGGACTGACCCGCAGCACTGCCTGAAGTCAAGTCCCCTCCCGCTTGCATTCTGCTGATTCAATATCGCGTACGCGTATGAAGTTACCATGCAGTCATATAGGCGTATTCGCACGTACGAACCGTTTTTAAGAAAGCAACAGTCAAGCACTTGCGTGAAGAATGTCGCACCGTTCGCCAGACGGCACGTATACCGGCGTGAACCCTTGTGCGGTGCGCCGAAAGAACTAAAGGATTCAAAGCGAATTTTACGGTTGGTAATGGCCGTAAGACTTGTCATGTGTTTTCTTTCTTTCTGACTGAGTATGCCGAGATAATTGCAGACAGATCCCGGGCCTCCGTTGTAGGTAGCCGATCGCAGTGTTTGGGAAAAATTAACCTCCAAACAGAAAAAGATTTGTGGGAGATATATGGCAACACGAGGAATACTTCATGGTCACTTTTGTGCAGTAGTGAGGTCGAATTTATTCCATCTCCTTAAAAGTTCATGCAACAACGTTGGACTCTACTTTGAAACTGCTGTGAGGATGCGGTTTGTTTTTCGCCCAATGAAGTAAGAACAAGCAGACATTTGGCGAACAAAATACCTGTAGGGCTCAAAGCGACCAAATTTCGGTTTTCTGGTCACCGGTACAAGACAGGAATATTGAAATTGAGCTCAAAGATACAATCGCAGGGGGAAACATGACTAAGCCACCTTTAGCTACGTTTGCATACGCACGCACAATATCCGGCATGTTGAAAACCAAGGAAAGTGCCTTTTATAGAACGCAGCAGTCTCTTGTTTGTTGCGGGACCTGCAACCTGCAGATTTCACTGCAAATGCATTAACGTTGTGGAAGGGGACTGCGACCTTCTCGTGGTGAACGGCGTCAGCAGCTACAAGTGCTCTACGTGTGTGAAGCACCTGGTCTCGCAGGAAACGAAGGTTGGTGACGTCTACTCTTCCACTTCAATCGAAGGAATTGGTTTGCACACCAACCGTGAATCGTCCGTTACCGAGACCAATCTTCACATGCTTTTTGGCCAGCTTTGCAACAAAGTCGACGAACTGGCGAAAGACGTGAAGATGCTAAAAGCAGACAACAAGGCATTACGTCTGCGTCTTTCGCAAAACACGGAACTGCTGCGTAAAGCGAGTACACCGTTGGAAGTGCCAGGATTGCCAGCCAGACAATCAGGTAACTTCGCTGCGGCCTTGAAAACCCGAGTAAGTCTACAACAACCACCCATGCTGGTAGTATCGGTAGACAATCAACTCAACCCTTTCGTTTTCCGCAACGCTCAATTTCGACAACGGCCACTCAACCAGACCCTAAGAGGGATGACGTGGACGCCGAAGGCTTGCAGACAGTCATGCGAAAGAAATGGGTCAAGCGTGCCGAAGGAAGGAACACCGTTAGCAAGCTGAGCTCCGTCTCGCGCCAACCAAGACGTCGAGTGCTCTTAATTTTCCGGCTGAATCCACTTATGACTGAATCGGTCATTACGGAATCCCTGGCTGATTGTTTCAAAGGCAAGTCAACGAAGTGCACCAAGCTTGCAACCAAACATGATAGTTATGTCTCTTTTCACGTGCCGGTCGAGTACGATGACTTCGATGAAATGACACACCGGACATTTGGCCGACAGGGCGCCTTTTTCGCTCCTTTTTCGGCAGTTTACACGGGAACAATAAAAAGAACTGCGTATGTCTGTCCCTTGTATATTTTCAGTGTTTTTATTCTTTCCGTGTGAACTGTAGTCGATCCAACGCGCTCTGCTACGTATACTTTTTTCGGCATTCTTCGAGAAATCTCGTACACTTCGGTCGATGTAAACATCTAATCAGGTACAATGGAGTGCACTGAGTCTCTACTACCAGAAAGTTCTTGGTCTTAGGACGAAGTCATCCGAGTTCTTGTCTGGAGTTATAGGTAATTCATACACCATTGTTTGCCTTAAGGAAACGTGGCTAGAGGATACCCTAGCAGCACACTTCACCGGCTCATACTTGGGCCAGTTTGGCGCAGGCTTGGGCCAGGCTTGAGCCACGTTGGCTCTAGCTCGCGCCAATCTGGCCCAAGCCTGCGCCGAGGAAGTGTGCTACTTGGGTACCATCTCCAGCTCTCAGTATTTTCCTCCGGGTTATTCAGTATTTCGGAAAGACCGGAGCTCGGCCGCTCGGCCGCTGTCCAGAACGATGAGCGGGATTCATCAAAATTTTTGGCTGACCATTTACTTTTGGATCTTGGAATCGACCACGAACGTGCGGCAGAACCCGAGAGGAACGAGTAGATACCCGTTTTTCGGGTGTGCGGACCGCTTTTCGTGAGTTATCACCGTTTCCCGAAGCGAAGCAGGGCGGCCGCCCCCCTTGGCCTAACGCACCACCCAGAGCCAGCGTAGCGCCGGCCGCCGCCGACTCGGCCAGATGGATTCCATTCACTTGGGCGAAAGGGACGTCCATCCCCGTTGGACCGGCGACATGAGGGTCGTCGAAGTTGAAGGTGAGCCTATTACGCCGGAGGACTTTCACGCCAGCAGCCGAGACTGGATAGACATCCATGTCAAGAAGCAGCGACGGGCGGACGTGCTAGGCCTAACTGCCAGTTTCCCGCCAAAACGCACTTCTGATAGAAAAACGGGGAACGGGCTTCGAGAACGTTCCAGAAGCAAGTGGCCGAGGGCGCCGAGGCTCCCGGAGGACGACATAAAGGTCGTTATCCGCCCAAGAGATGGCCTGGACACCTCGAGGCAGAACGAAGTCAAAATTCAACGGGGAATATTGATGGCGGCGAAGATCTCCACCGAGGAGGCGAGCGGGGACGTCTTCTGCGTGAACAAGGACCAGAACATCATGGTGGTGAGCACACCAGTGCTCAAAAACGCTCAGAGGTACAGGGGGATTGTGGAAATCTTGCTGGACGGCAAGAGGTTCGGGGTGGCAGCGTACACGACGCCACCAGAAAACACCGCCAAGGGGGTCATCCACGGAATACCGGAGGAGGACACGGAAGAACACATCAACGGCAACCTGATTGGAGCCAGGAATCCCTCGATCCTCCAGGCGCGGCGCATGGGACACTCCGGCTCCGTGGTCATCGTGTTCGAGGGGAAGAAGGTCCCGTACTTTGTCCGGTATGGGGCCACCGAGAAGAAATGCTTCCTGCATAAAAAAAAGATAGAGTGCTGCGGGCAGTGCGGTCGCGTCGGACACCGCACTGACGTATGTCCGAGGCCGGAGGAGAGAAGATGCAAAGGCTGCTGGACGCTGAACCCACCGGCGGAACATGCGTGCACGCCGGCGTGCGGGGTATGCGGCAAGGCGCACCCCACGGGCGACCAAAAGTGCAAAAACAAGTTCAAAACGCCGTACATCGTACTGCAGAGAAGCTGGGAAAAGAAACGGAACAAGCAGGGCCTCCTGAAGCAGGGAGAGGAGAACTTTCTCAAGTTGCTAGGGGACGCCTCCCGCTCGCGATCGAGGAGCCGTGCCGAGGGACGGAGATCCAGGTCGACATCGAGGACGGGCGGACGACGGCAGTCGGGATCCAGAAGCGGCGGAGAACGCCACGTGAGGTGGGCGGAGATGGTCTCCCGTAAGGCTCCACAGAACAAGAGGGGTAACGCGTTCGCAGAAACGAGCCAGGCGAACGAGCTGGCAGAGATTAAGGCTTTGCTGAAGCAGGCCTTAGAAGAGAATAAGGCGCTCCGCGAGGAGCTAAACAGGCTTAAAGAGGGGACGCGTGAAAGAGTAGAGGTTGTGCACGCAACGCAGGAGACGATCTCCGCGGAGTCTGTCGGTGGTGAGTTGGCGTCACCGCCACTGAAGCGGAGGGCGCGGGTCACGGCGCGACCGATAGGAGAGGCACGCGAGGCAAAACCCGTTAGCGGGGACCAAGAGACCTTCGTGACGAAAAACATGTTGGAGAGCGCGATCACAGGATGCATGGAGAGGATGCTGACCGAGTTGCAGAGCCGCGCCTCGAGACTGGCACAAGGCACGCCGAACCCGTTCGACGCCTGGGCGCACTACACCAGAGTCACGGGGAACATCACACGACCAGAGACTGAGGCTATGATCAACGAAGATGGATCGGAGCCGTAGGAAGTACGTCATCTGGCAGTGGAACTGCCGCGGGTACGGAAAAAAGAGGGGCAATCTGCAGCAGTACATCAATCACAAGGAAGAGGGGGATCGCCCGGACGCCGTGGCCCTACAAGAACCAAAAAGACTAGCAAAATTATCTGGCTACAAGTCATACGGGAAGGACGCGCAAGACAAGACACTGGTCACGACGATGGTGAAGAGGAACATCCCGGTCATAGAGCACGAAACCGGGGTATCCACGGTTGATCACGTCCTGATCGAAATCATATCGCACGAAAAGAAAGACAGGCGCAGCATCTTCGTCTTGAACGTTTACAGCAGCCCCTCGAAGAGGCACAGATTCGCCTCCCTTTTCAAGGCGACCACGAACATCGCAAAAGGGCAGACACTTCTTGTCGCGGGGGACTTCAACGCCCCACACCCGAATTGGGGGTATCAAGTTGAAAGAATCAAAGGGAGGAACCTGTGGAACGACTCGCACGAGTACGGCCTCTCTCTCATCACCGATCCAGACCAACCGACGCGGCGGGGTAACCACAGAAATCAAGACACGACCCCAGATCTTACTTTTGTAAAAGGCACCGAAGACCCTCTGTGGTCCAACACGTGGGAAGATCTCGGGAGCGACCATTTCGTCCTCTGCATCACGACTGCAGCGGGACCGGCAAAACCGAAAGGCAAGCGGTGCAAGATCACGGAATGGGACGCGTTCAGGGAAATACTCAAGGAATACGGAACCGAAGACATTGTAAATATCGAAGAGTGGTCGGAAAGCCTTAGAGCGGCAGCCGAACGGGCGACCAAGGTCGTTCCCGAAGAGGCGAACGTGACGGTGGCGGACAGCCGACTGCTACACCTCTGGGAGGCAAAGGCGAAGCTGGAGCAGAGACTGCGAACCCAGAAGGGAAACAGGAGCCTGCGCAGAAGAATAGCTCAACTCAGCAGGACCATAGAGGCGCATGCTAACCAAGTCACGTCGCAGCAGTGGCAGGACACGTGCGATGGCTTCGACGGGCAGCCGAACGTGCCTAGGACGTGGAACATCTTGCGCCACCTGCTCGACCCGGAGGGTAACAAGACTGCGCAGAGAAACAAGTTGTGCGAAATCATCAGGAGGCACGAAGGGGGAGAGGCGGACTTGATAGAAGACGTCCGGAAGCGATACATCGGCGACTACCCGAGAAGACAGCTAACAACCTATCGTGGAGAGGCGAACGCCCTCCTCGACGAAGACATCACAGAATACGAAGTCGCGGACGTCATACGCGACCTCAAGACCAAGTCGGCCCCCGGTCCCGATGGCGTCACAAACAAGATGCTTCGAAACCTGGACACGGAGGCGGTCGCAGCAGTAACGCGATTAATGAACAAGTGCTGGCAGAACGGAAAAATACCCAGGCAGTGGAAGGCGGCGAAAGTGGTCATGATTCCCAAGCCGGGGAAGAGGCCCCAGCTTGATGCGCTGCGCCCCATCTCCCTCACCTCGTGTGTGGGAAAACTGATGGAGCACGTTATCCTAAACAGACTGAACAACTACATGGAACGAAAACAACTCTTCCCACACACCATGATCGGATTTCGACCACAGCTATCAACGCAAGACATCATGCTCCGGCTCAAGCATCAGATCATAGACGGTGAGCAGAGCTCGCGCCTAGACACGAGAGCGATACTAGGGCTTGACATTACCAAGGCCTTTGATAACGTCAAGCACGACGCCGTTCTCGAGAACCTGGAAATGCTCGGAGTGGGCGCTCGCACGCACGATTACATTCAGGATTTTCTCAACGACAGAACGGCGCAAATCTCGATCGGAGGCGCCACGTCAGACGACATCATGCTAGGAGGAAGAGGTACGCCCCAGGGCTCGGTCCTTTCACCGTACCTCTTCAACGTCGCCATGATCGGACTTCCAGAGAAGCTAGAAGCGATCGGCGGATTACACCACAGCATTTACGCCGACGATATTACGCTCTGGGTGACCGGCGGCAGCGACGGTTTCATACAAGACACGCTGCAAGAAGCGATTCGGGCGGTGGAAAGTTACGTCGAGCCAAGGGGCCTTGCCTGCTCCCCGCAGAAGTCCGAACTCCTCCTCCTCAAGCCGGTCCGTGCCCGCCAGCTGCCGTTGGACATCGAGCTGTACGCCCAGGGTAACAGAATCCCCACGGTCAGGAGCATACGAGTCCTAGGCCTCAGGATACAACCCGACGGAAACAACTCCGAAACGATAGCGTCGCTAAAAGCAACTGCGTACCAAATTACGCGCCTCATCTCCCGAATCGCCGGTAGAAACTATGGCATGAAGGAGAAGAACCTCGTGCGCCTAGTACGCGCTTTCGTCGTCAGTAGACTGGCGTACGTCCTCCCTTTCCTAAGACTCGGCCTCACGGAAACGAACAAGCTCAACTGTCTCATCAGAAAGTCATACAAGAGAGCACTCGGCATCCCGGACACCACCTCGAACGAGAAGCTCGCGGCTTTAGGTCTGCACAACACGGTAGAGGAGATCATAGAAGCTCAGCGTGTTTCGCAGCTAGAGAGGCTGACGAAGAGTGCCACGGGCCGCCACATCTTGGCCAGCCTTGGAATCCGCTACGAGAGGCAAACGGGGGAGAAGGCCGACGTCCCTAGGCGGGTCAGGGAAGCCCTCGTCATACCAAACATCCCAAAGCACATGCACCCGACGCATCATGCGGAACGCAGAGCGGCGCGAGTCAAGGCGCTCCAGAAACGGCTAAGCATCGCGGAGGGCGTCCACTATACGGACGCTGCTAGAGCTGGCGGGGGTGCCATGGTCGCAACAGCGGTCAACCAACAGGGAGAAGTGATCTCGAGCTGCAGTATCAAAACGTCCGAACCGGAAGTCGCGGAGGAGGTGGCCATCGCCCTCGCGATCCGAGTCCGGGGGGCACGCATCGTAGTCAGCGACTCGCAGCAAGCCATCCGGCAGTTCGCCAAAGGAAGAATTTCTACAGCCGCGCTCAAGGTCCTGGGCGACCCCGAGAAGACGTTAACGAGAGTACAGCTCATCTGGACACCGGCGCACTTGTCGCTCCCCGGCAACGAGAAGGCACACGGCGCGGCCCGAGAACTCGCTCACCGGGCCGGGGAGCCGCTGGACTCTTCTCTGGCCTTTTTTTCGGGGAGTGACAGGCTGGTCAAATTCGGGGACATTCTCGATCACTACACTGGCGAGAGGTTACGCTATCCACCCGCGCACCCCTCGCTGGACAAGAGGACGTCGGTGGCATGGCGCCGCCTCCAGACGGGCTCCTTCCCGAGCCCCTCCCTACTCAATAAATGGTACCCCGACAAGTACAAGCCAAACTGCAAGCTCTGCGGTGGCCACGCCAACCTCCAACACATGGTGTGGGAGTGCAGCAGGATCGACCGCAAGTCTCACCCCCTACTGGAGAAGATCGACAACCAGGAGAGCTGG
The DNA here is from genome assembly GCF_016920785.2 of Ixodes scapularis. NCBI lineage: Eukaryota > Metazoa > Arthropoda > Arachnida > Ixodida > Ixodidae > Ixodes > Ixodes scapularis. The sequence continues at coordinate 114,906,900 of NW_024609846.1, read as the reverse complement.
GAAACCCTACTCCTCTGCTCCGACCCCTCGGTGCAGAACCAACTAGTCCAGCTGGCCGAAGACGCCGCCAAAACCCAGAGGGTTCAGGCCGCCGTCTGAGGGGTGGCTAGCGGGGCGACCCCAGGGGTCTCCCGTTCAGTCATTAACCCATGCTTGGGCAAATAAATATTGTTTACTACTACTACTACTACTCGGAAAGACCGTGATTATGCCGCCACGGGACAGCGATATGAGGGAGGTGTTTTAACGGCCGTGGACATTTTTTTGTGTGCATGGAAAAGATGGATCTTGAGTTGTACTCGGAATGTGTATGGATCAAGGCCGTGATGGGCTTAATTATTTAATAGGGAACTACTATTTTCTGCAACACCTTAGCTCAGACGTTTTTTCCTTGTCATTTTGAAGATTTATAAGGCTAGCTAGGACGGGACAATGTTTCGTTTGCACATATATAGGAATTTTAATCTACCTGGTATTGACTGGCTGACCGATTAAAATTCGTTGGCGAGTGATGTCACCACCCTGAAAGCATCGAGCCTGTTTGACTTTATTTATTTTAAGGGGTTTCAACAATGCAATATCATCCAGAATTTAGCGGTAAATATACTCGATCGTTTATTATACTTCATTCCAGCTTCGGTCCGAGCGCGGCCGATGTTATGAGCCGAAGGGCCAATCAAACAGCGAAAGAGGCACAACGTCATGGCGTGCTCTCTGCAGTTGATAGGACCAGCCGGTATTCGCCGTTTCTCTCTGCGCGCTCCTCCGCCGGCTAGTCCTATGAAGCGCAGAGAGCACGCCATGACGCTGCGCGTTTTGCGCTGTTTGATTGGCCCTTCGGCTCATAACATAGGCCATGCTCGGACCTAAGCTGAAACAAAGTATAGTGTCTTCTCAAATCAACTACATTTTGCCAATCATTGACCCCCTAACACGTGTCGACCATTTCCATCCATCTTTTGTTGTTTCCATTTGTTTTCCGCTGCGTCAACGGGCCCTATGCAGCTATGAATATTCGTATACAGCTGTGGCGATTACTTTAATATGTATAAGTACTTTCAGTGCCATGACTGGAAACCGATCCCGAGTGACAAGTGCGCTGATTCAGCTGCTGAGGTTCTTGCAGAAGTCTCGAGAGCGATAAATAACATCGTGCCTAGACCTGTTTCTAGACTAAACAAGTACCCTTCTTGGGTTTCGAAAGAACTGAGACATTGCTCACGACGCAAGCTTCATTATCACCGTACTTCTTAAAAAAAGTTGGGATTAGAGAAGTGGTGCGCCAAATTTAGTCAGTGTCGTCATTTGGCAAATTGGCTTTTTAAAAAAAGACGAAAGTGCGCATTTGGCTGGACGTGAGTCCGATATTAATGCCAAGCCAAATGCACACTTTTGGAAATGTGTATCGACAGAAATAAGCGGAATAGCAGCTCTGGTTATACATGTGTTTGAAGTGAAATTGCCAACATGTTTGCTGCGCATTTTATGTCATGTTTTTCATCAATATCAGTCCCTCGTGGTAGCACGACGTGCCATGGCACAGCTAATTTTTTTTTTTGTTATACCAATTCACGAACTAGAAACCAGGGAAAGCATTCGTAACATGAAATCGAAGCTATCTCCTAGTGCTGCTGGAATCCCCAGTTTATTGTGAAAGGATGTGCTGAACGACTGAATCCTGTCTTATTACAGATATTTAATTATCGTTACACTCAGGAATATTTCCTTCTATCTGGAAACACTATGTTGTTCCGATTCATAAAGCAGGGTATTCTCGCTTTGTAAACCACGGTCGTCCGCTTTCATTATCGTGCAATTTTTACAAGGTTTTTGAAATTATAATGCATAAACGTCTGTACCGTTACTTTAGACATAAAATGAATCGAGAGCAACATGGATTCCTTAAGGGCAAGTCGGTTGATACCAATCTATGCTCTTTTTTAAGTCATGCCGTTCCGTTGGTTCGCGACCGTGAGCAGGTCGTGATATGACGAAGGCATTTAACAAGGTTAATCACAATACACTTCCGATTACACTAGGGCGTTTTCAGATGTGATCGAACAACCATGTCCAGTGACCATCTTTAATTTTGATGAAAAAAATATTTTTCTGGCTCCATGACAAGGTAAAAAAATCCTTGTATTAAAAAAAAATGTGTCTGCGAAAAGAAAAAAATTGTAAACACCCTCTCAACGTGCGCGTTTTTCGCATCGCGCGATGTTGGCTTTTCGGGCGGCTTCCCCCCCCCCCCCCCCCCCCCCCCCCCCCCCTCAAAAAAAAAAAAAAAAAAACAGTTTGGACTACGGGTCTAGAAATATTTACTGACAAATTAGGTGTAAAAATGACTGACAAAAAGTATTAATCACCGAGTATTAGGGTCGTTATTTTGAGAAACAAAATCGCCAATACGGCATGTTGTGCAATAGCGCTCTGAATTAAAGATATTTTTCTTCGTGTCTATGAAGGCTGAGAGGTCTTCAAACTTTGCCAGTGTGTTGCTCTATATATGGTTCATCTGTGCACGAAATGTCGTTGTCCTGGTTAGCGGCAGAAATTTACAACAATTGCTCACACATGGGCATTTAACTAAAAAATGCATCGAAAATCATTTAAAAAAGAAAATCTTTAATTTTCTTTAAACTCTCAGATATTAACATTTATAATATGTACTAACAGAATCTGCAAAAAACATAATGCAATATTTGTGTGTCTTTGAAGTTATAAGGCGATAAATATGGCCAAATTCACGCTAACGCGGTTGCCATAAATGGGGCGTGCACGTACCCATTCTTCACAATTTCATTATTATTAAAACGCGTAAAAATGATACGGGGTAATCAGGAAAATACAAACTGGCAGCACAGAGGGGGACGGTAGTTTTGAAGGGAAAATGCCTAATACATTTTTGTACAACCGACCCAAAAATGTCCATGGGCCCGAGCGATCGGGAGGCGCCTCCCTGGAACATGCTTCGCGGTCCCTGTTGCAACAGCCAGCGTGTAGCGTCTCCGTCTACGCGACGTAAAGGAAGCAACTGGAGTGACTTTGCAAACAGATCAATTTACAACTTTGGCTGTAACATAGTATAGGAGGTAGGGCACGACAGAACCCGAACCTGCGCCGCCTGTAAGCGCCATTAGATCCGCCGCCGTGTAAAGCCGCACAGCGCAAAAAAAAGAAAAGAAAAAAAAAAACGATTGATTGAGATTGTTTGTAACTTAATCTATATGACAACGGTTTGGAGTATCGTGAAATCCAATTTGGGTATGCTCATTTGACCTACGTCTGTGATAGTGCAGCAAGCCACTTTAAGAACGAATACCAACTACACGAGCTGCAGGGCAACAAGTGCACGTCAGCGAAGTGGATTCTTTCCGCAACTGGACATGACAAGAGTGCGTACGATGGAATCGGGGGTCGTGTCAAGCACCAGGCAACGTTGTACAACCTCCGACGGCCCACCACGTCAGTGATCAAGTTGGTGTCAGATATAATTTCCCCACTGAACACTGAATTGCCGGACGTGAAACTAATGCACCTCCCGAAAGCTCATGTCAAAGCGTTCAGAAACATCAAAGCAAAGGAGTAGGGCTCTGTTTTTGTTGTGCGTGGAATTCAGTCCTGTCACTTGTGGCAGTGTACGCGGTCCCACATTTCGCAACCTCAGCTTTTTTAGCAGGAACAGTAGGCGCAGAAAAGATATATCTTTAATACTGAAGTCTCCTATGGCTGCGAAAAGCAGATCGAAGTCGCGAGCTTTCGGTGCCACTGAGAGGAAACGAACAGTGATCGCTACAGGCGAAACGGGAAAACAATGTTCCTCCTCGGAGTTCTTGGGGAGCGCCGTGACCGACTCAGGTCAGCGTCCGGCAGAAAGAATGCACGCGACAAGCGTCGAATGTCTGCGCAGGATCTTGATTCATTAAACTCGTTTCAATTGTACCACTTTAAACGTGTGTCCTTTCTTGACACTATTTAAACCTGGTCGTCAGCAGCCCAGCCTCCCTACGAAGTGTAGGCTCCGAAATTCACTGATTCGAGAATTCTGTATTTAAATTGTTGACTTGTGCTTTAAACTCACCTGTAATCTTTTGTATGAATTCTTATTTTTCACGAACTCCTGTCCGAGTCCTTTCTCTTCTCAGACTTCCTACATTTTTCGACCCCTTTTTTGCGCTTATTTGCAATCGGCGACGTCCTATCTTTCTCTACTCCCGCTACGGCAATGCTGTATATTTAGCGCCCTGTAAAAGCAAAAATACAAAAATATTGCAAATCATTCTTGAAGGACCTGATAGAACAGATTATTAGCCTTGAACTGTAAAAGTACAAGAAAAATTAACATGGCCTTCATTTTAAACTGATTATGTCTACATTTCAGTGTATTTTTTATAAAGGTTTTCGTCTTAAATTTGAATGACAATTTAGGTGAATATAGAGCAAACGTGTCCAAATCTTGTTATAAAATTTGAATTTCCAGTCTTTTAATATCCGGATCCATAAAGCTATGAATTGCTTTTTTAATCGAAAATGCATGTTTACCTCCTTTTATTTTATGTACAGTCTCTGCGCAAAAAATATTAAGCCTTCGGCGACAACAGTTTTTCTTTTATAAATATCCAGAAGGACGGTTTTACGCAAGTTGCAAAAACGTGCGCGTATACCAACAGCCACTTTTTGTTCCTCAAGAGATATTTTATTTTCCGTAAAAAAAGTTCGAATATGTTTTTGCGCTTGCACAACAAGTAAAATATATATTTTGGTATAAATAGAAAAAAAAATGTCGACCGGACATGGTCGTTCTATCCTATCTGAAAACGCCCAATACAGACAATCTCAATCAATCGGAACTCTTTTTTTAGGTATCTTTATTTTCTACGTGTTGTGCGGCCCTCCACGGCGGCGGATCTATAGACCATTTGCTTTATTACCCAAGCACCAAGGAGAATGCAGGGGTTGGAGTTCCACGCGCCACACGCGCACGCCTTCCCCGTATAAAGGATTCGAAGTAAATGACCAAAATAAAGCGTTGACCAACGCGCGTGCAAGTTGCCATTTGTTTTAGGTATATGCTTTAGAAAAGTTACTACTGCTGAGGTCAGCACGTGTGTCCCGTGCAACACCAATCCCTGCATTCTCCTTGATGCTTGGATAATATAGACGCTTTACACACGCGCCAAATTACAGCCGCCATTGCTGACCTTCTCTTGACTTGCCGAGATGCCGAGCAACTGAAACGGTAGTTGACGATCCTCTACAAAGGCCGATGCTTTAGAAAAGGACACAGTTGAATCTAATGTGGCAATAACCTGGCCTGCTATTGTAATGTTGAAGTGAAATAAACGAAATAAGAGGAAACAAAAACTGAAGGTCAGTTATGGCGGCGTCCATGCACAGCTGCTGCAAAGCGTCTATAGCAATTGGTATATTGGCGCTCAGAGGCGGCGCAGGTTCGGGTTCTGCCGTGCGCTGCCTCCTATATCATGTTACCGCCGACGTTGTAGGCTGATATGTTTGCGAAGTCGCTCCTGTTGCTTCCTTTACGTCGTGTAGACGGAGACGCTACACAACGGCTGTTGATACAGGTACCGCGAGACATGTTATAGGGTGGCGCACCTGGATCGCTCCGGCCCATGGGCATTTTGGGGTCGGTTGTACAAAAATGTATTATGAATTTTCCCTTCAAAACTACCTTCAGCCTCGGTGCTGTCAATTTGTATTTTTCTTACCACCACGTAGCATTTTTACGCTTTTTAATAATAATTAAATTGTCAAAAATGGGTATGTGCACGCCTCATTTATGGCAAGAACGTTGGCGTCAATTTGGCCATAATTCTGGATTTATAACTTCAAAGCTTCACAGAAATATTGCATTATGTTTTTGCAGCCTCTGTTGGTACATATTATAAATATTAATTTTGGAGATTTTAAAGAAAATTACAAATGCCTTTTTTTAAATGATTTTCAAAATATTGCATTTTTAGTTAAATGCCCCTGTGTGAGACATTCTTGTAAATGTCTCCCGCCAACGAGGACAACAATATTTTATGCACAGATGCACTATATTCAGGGCAACACACTGGCAACATTTGAAGACCTTAGCTTTTATAGATACGGAGAAAACAAATCTTTAATTCAGAGCGTTATTGCGCAATGTGCCGTGTTTGCCGTTTTTGTTTTTCAAAATAACAATCCTAATACTCAGTAATTAATACTTTTTGTCAATCCTTTTTATACATAGTTCGTCAGTAAATATTTCTAGATCCGTAGCCACAACAGTTTTTTGGGGGAAGCCGCCCGAAATGTCAACATCGCGCGATACGCAAAACACGCACGTGTTTTGCGTATCGCGCAAGACAAACTTTTTTTTTTTTCAAAAACAAGGATTTCTTTATTCTTCTGGGCATGGAGTCAGCAAAATATATTTTTTCATCAAAACTAAAAATGGTCACCGGACATGGTTGTTCGATCTTATCTGAAAACGCCCCGGATTGGTAATTACTTGTTGGACAACAACATGATGTGTTTAACGATATGTCATCTTAAGATCTAGGGGAAAAATATTAGTTAACTCGGGAATAGAGGAGTCTAGTACCCTAGTTGCACTAGCGCTCTTTTCTGTCATTAAGCCAACGACAGTTGACTCAACCGCGATCGGCCGGAGTTGCACGATCATTGAGTTCAACTGAGCTGGCCTTCGATTGCATTCATACTGGCATTCGAATCGCAAACGCGAAGCGGATTAGCTCGTTTTCATCATCAACTGCGCGTGAGTTTGTATTCCATCTTTAAGCAACCGTTTTGCGGATGCGGTTCAGTCGCCAGTGTGAATGCAGCGGTACCACTGATCTCTATGACAATTTGCTAGGTCGTGTTTGCCCGCTCCGTGAATGCGGCCACGGTTGCCAATCTTTTTGGTAGGGTTACATTATCTCTAGCGACACCATACTAGTATGGTGGTACAACCTACCGCCCGTTAGGCAGGGTACAGGTTTTCCACCCACAGCTCAAAGGTCGCGGGTCGACTTATTGGAAACCTTGGGAACAATTAAATATTTTTCACTGAAGGTATCCCTGCGCGCCAGGATAGCCACAAAACATTGAATACTTACCGATGGTAAGGTCTTGTCTTTTCGCGATCAGGGCGAATTCGAACAGCGTGCCGCACAAAATAGCTGCATAGTCGACCTTCCCTGTCGCATTCACGGAGTTTCAAGAATCGGCTTCCGTAAAGCAACTTCATTCAAGCACAAAATATCCCCCACGGTACAGTGTACTAGACCCATGGCTATTTTTATGGCAGCTTGCCGCCACAGCGCTGTCCGTTATATTACTATGATGGCTAAAGATAATATAACACTACCAAGAAGATGGCCGATCGTGGCCACATTCCCGTGCATAGGCGGAGCTGGACAAACGCGATCCAGCAAATAGTCCTAGAGATCAGTGGGCGGAACAGTAGAGCTATGGATGGCGGCGTCCGTCGTATCGGCGCCCATGGCCAGCGCTAGCAAAGTACTTAATATTGCGGAAGATCTGGGGAGGTATTTAGAAAGTATCGTAGCAGAAAGTCTTGTCGGATGAGGTATTGATCGGGGCCAGAGCTGCCGCTGAAACGATCGCAGCACGTCGCGGAAGCCCACGCTCGGCGAGCGCGGCCATTGTGATATCGGTGCCGATAAGACTTTTATTTTGTAGTAAGGGGCTGAGCTGGGCGGAGTTCATAGACGTTGAACACGGTGAAAAATCGCGCACAAATCAAAGGGACAAAAGAAGAAGGAACACAGAACTCAGACAAGCGCGTTCTCAACTTCTCACAACTCTGATGTAACAGGTGAAGAAAAGAAAGATGAAGCTACAAGCACGAGCATGTGACCCTGAACAATTCTTGCACTACACGAGCGCGCGTGCTTGGCAGAGACGCTGAAAGCCCGGAGCTTGCTCTTGTAGCTTATGACGATGGGGGAGATCGGTGGCCGAGGGGGTTAGCGCACTCCAGCTCGGAGCACGTTGAGCGAAAGCTCGCGCTGCAAAACCCAGGGATCCTGGGCTCAATCCCCACCTTTGCCCGTTTCGATCTGGGTCGCTAAACTCGTCAAGCACAACTTTGTGACCGAAAGTTGCGGAACGCGCTAATTGGACTCTCGCGACGCTGACGTCGCGCCGAGCGAGGTGTCAATCATTCGAAGCAAAGTTCATCGAGGCGCGCGTGCGGCGCGTGAGGGGCGCGAGGAGCCCGCTGATTGAACGGCTTCGCCGATGACGTAGCGCCCATTTGTCCCTACATCCCTACGCCAAGCTAAACTTAATGCTTTGCAGATTGTCCCTAGGCGACCTGCTGACGCTCAAAATCCCTCCGAAGTTTGTGTAAGAAAGAAACCTCGTTTGTCGAAGTTGTCGCTGACGTCAAAGTGACGTTTCCGAACTTTGCGAGAGCCGTGGTTTCAGCTCGAGATCTTCGCTTCGAATCGAGGCGAAGTTAAACTTTGTCAACATGGCGGTGCCGTACGCAGCGGCCGAGCTTATCTTCCGCCACCGTCGGCGTCGCTACTGAGACCACCGGGGACGCCTTTCAACTCCCCGACGACGACTTTCGGCGACAGTACCGGCTATCAAAGCCGTTGTGCGTTGACTCTGCGACGAGCTTCGTTCGCCGCCTCGGACCGTGGAACAACAAGTTCTCTGCGCGCTCCGATTCTTCGGAGCCGGTAGCTTTCAAGGCATGGTGGCGACTGTCAAGCACCTGTCAGTCTCCCACATGACAGTGAACCGGGCTGTCAGAGCTTTTGCGGCTGCCATCGCTTATTTTTTTTTTTTTTTTTGTAATATTTGAAGAGGTACTAATAAGCTGGTATACAATTCAGAATGTTGGAAAACAAACAAGAACCGGGGTAATTCTTGGGTAGAGTCGAGTCTCCCGGCAGCCGGTAGAATTATTTCCCCGAAATTCTACTGGCAGTCGTCACTCATTGGCGGTCAAATCAGTTCATCGAACGACGTGTCATCGACAGATCGTTTCATCGGCACGCGATGTAATCACATGAAAGAGATTGTCTTCCGTTAGAGGTATATACACATTAAGCATTTTCCCACCTTTAAACATGTAAGTGGGGTGTCCCATTACTAACACCTTAATAAGTGTAGCGATGGACCTTATAAAAGAAATGTAAACTTAACACCTTTAAAAATGTGTGATTTTTTAAACACGTTTCTTAAAACGTATGATAATGCCTACACCTTTTTATAAAGATGTAAAACTACAATACCCCTTCTCGTCAGGCACGTAGCCAAGGGGAGGGGGGGGGGGGGGGGCATAAGGCCTGGCCTTCCCGCCCCCCCCCCCCCCCCCGAAATTTTCCATTTTGCTGGGGCCTCCTCTCCTCCCTCCCCCTCATAGAGCACTTTGTCATCGGCGCCCCCCCCCCCCCCCCCCTTAAACAAAAATCTGGCTACGTGCCTGCTTCTCCTCAAGGTGTAATTACCACAGTACATTTCTTTTTTGGGGTGTACACAGTGGCACGGGACCCATTAATATGACTGAACAAATAAATTACAAAAAAGAGTCGCCGAAACAGCACGTTGCTTCTTGGCGAGTGTCGAGGCAATATCGTCCGAAAACCGGCTTTAATATTGGCCGGATGTACGGTTTTGCGCCTCGTCCCTACATCCGGCAGGTATGGGAGTACCGATGCAAATAAACGATTTATGTCTAATAGCACTGGCACCACTGATTTCTTAGGAGGCTAGAACGTGGATAGAGGCCTGTATTGCTGGGGTCGAGCGGCACCACCGGCAGTCATCGCTTGACACGATCTTATGCATGCTATAGGAGAAACGGGAAAACTTAATTTTATTACGTTAGTAGGTTGTTCTCTACCATGAAACTTCTATCATGTTTCCGCAAATAACAGTTAATATTGTGGGCAAGAATATTAAACGCGTTAGAATACCAATCTTGTTTAACTAAATGTTGTGTGGTTGAGGGTCCAGGGCTACTTTGTTGGGTGTTAACTGTTATGTGTTTAATGAGGCAAGGGCTACCGAGAGTTATTGTGGAGTCATCCGTGATTTCGGAGTCATCAAAGCTCAGCAAACGATAAGTTAGAATGCCTTTACTGGGGATTTTCGCATCGTTTTGACCGCTTGTACATAGTGCTTCATGGTGAAAGCTTTTTCTTTGAACTGCTTTGAGGGCTTCTGTGACAAACTGAAACTCGGAGCGTGCCGTTCAGTCGCTGAACGTGCCATTTATTTAGCAACCGAAGCAAGCGACGTCGGTAAAGTCAATCGTGCTCCGGCCAATTTTTTTTTTAATCGATGTTCAAACGCTTGACGAATGTCTATTTGATCTCGAAGAACCCGACATAAACATCGCAGCACGTCATAAAATGCTCGCCCTCGAGCACCGCGTACAAGCTTCCAATTGCTGCATGTTTCTTCCTTAGACTTCCGTGTATTGCCTCATGGTGTAAAAGGCCAAAGCAACAAGGACGAAAACGAAGGGAGAACTAGACAGGACGCGGCATATTGCCGGTCGTCAAGCGATGGACGCCGGTGAGGCCAGTGAAGGGCTCCCAATTCGCGATACGGACTTGCACTAGGAGAGTTCTAACGCATTACACCCGCCGAGTGCTGCACGGAGAACAGGCCCCGAACGAACTTGCCGAATGCACCCAGTGCAGACTGATGCTGTCGCCATAGATGTTGTAGAAAAGTACCGACCTCAAACCGAAACTTGCGCCTTTTTGTTCGACGTGATGGGTGGGAATGCGAGAGTGCAGTCGCTGCCATCGTTTAAACGTTGGTTGCTGCAACGTGGAACTTACATTTGCGATGACTTCCACTTAAGCAACTTGGCTGTCAGAGATATCTACAGACGGCGTAAATTTCCGAAACCAGTTGACTACAAAACAGCATACGCTTGAGGAAATTGATGGCACTGTACGCGCAAGAGCTTGCTTCGTTTTAAGCATAGTATTATGAGTGAACCACTGAAAGGATACGGCTTAAATCTAGTTCTTTGGAACATCTAGCAATACGTTTCAAGGCTTTCTATTTCCCTGGTGAGGGCATTCAGAACGAGAGCTTTCTCAAAACAAAATATGACGGGGCAAAATAGCTACCGTTCAAATATGACTTTGCTTGAGTCTCGGGCAACGTCTCCATGTTTAGCCTTCCTGGACGCTGAGTGAATACGTCACAGGTTTCTGCTGTAAGAGCTTTTGTCGAAAAATGTTCTACTTGTCACCCATACACAAATGATGCTAGATTTCGCGGCCTCTGTGATTGTCCTGGGCCTTTCATTACACACTGGTAGGTTTCAGCGTCTGTACGGCTACAAAACGACTCAAATTTCGCAAATAAAAGACGGGCCGTCAATTCCTCCCTTCGTGAAATACCAGACGCTTACAATTCAAGCTCGCGTTTGAGTTTGTGGCCCGCGGGACGCGATTTCGAGCAGAAAACCAACTTTTTCTTTCAGTTCCGCTGTGCGAATACCTCATCGTAGCAGACGAACTCTCGTCGTCTGCTCTCGCTACTCGCCTGGGCGAGGCATGACGGGATTGTCGGCGCTAGAGAGCCCAAAGACGACGTACAGCGAGCGGCGTGAACGCTCGCCTCCCCGCGCTGTCTCGCGCTCTCGTGCACCGCCTACGGATCGCGGGGGATTTTTCGTCAAAAGTTGCGAAGCTGAGCGCGCGCAGGGAGGAGGAAACTTTGCGGCGTTCTTTTGGTCACTCCCCCCGCTACGTCAAAAAGCGAAGAATGTTTTGCTCCACGAGTTTAGCTACCCAGGATGAGCATCGCACCGACGTGCGGTCGTGTATCACTTCTGCGTGGTGCACGTTAAAGACCCCAGGCTACCAGTCGTACTGCACTGGCTAAGTTGCCTATCTACAGTGGGTAACAATGTCGCCATGTTCTGGCAAGCTAACCTCTTGCTGTATAAACAACTAACGACTAATTTGACTTTGACTTTGGTTTCTGATGATCGCAGTGAAACGCAGTATAGACACAATGTTTTCGGAGTAATGGCCGATTTATCGATGGTGTAATTTGGCTGTTTGGGGAGTATCTGTTCTTTCAACTCCACCTTGAATCATTTTTTTTTTGTTTTTATTGTGTATTTTGCGCTAGAATGCATAATAAACTCAACGAGTGTAATAATTATTTTTATAAAGAACAATTCTTCGCAATTTGTTTTATCACGTAGGTCACACGACGCGCATCTCAACTGGGGTTGTTAGGCCTATGAGCCATGTAACACCGCACAACCCAGTTGAGCTCGATGACAGTTGCGAGATGCTAACGATCGTTGACTTAATGACAGTTGAGAGCGCTAGTGTAACTAGGGTATAATACAATGTCAGACTGGCAAGTTGATGTCAGTTCTACCGAATGACGTTTGAGCGATTGGCCAATCAGCGCGCGGCACTTCTGGCGCAGCGCATTCCACGCGGGACAGATTGCGAGGCGACTCGTCGATCATACAAATGCCGTTTGACGAAACTGGCATTAACGTTTCCGTGTGACAGAGGTACTAGGCATAACGTCCGCTACGTCCAGGGGTGTCTAAGGCATTGCCACGCGCTCTTCTTTCTGTAGCGTTGGAAAAATGAAGACACAAAACACGTCATGTGACTGTCCGTCCCTGACGTCACGGCATGTAAGGGTGACCACGCAAAACGCGATCAACGAGACACTTACTTCGCAGACTTGTAGACGGAATTGATGTACGATCACCGCAAACTTTGCTGCAAGTTCTATACGAACGAGTGAGTTTCTTTCACGCCGCCAAACTCAGCGGGTGCTACGATCTTAAGCTTTGCATGTTTCGAGGGGACTATCCTGTAACTTTGGGTAATGATCGCGAGGCTGGACTTCCTAAAGCTCAGCTAAACAAAAATATCGCCTGGTTTAGACATTTCGTTACATGCAATTAGGGTGACTCGATGGGGCCTTATAGGAGCAGTACTTCGAAATTACTCCGCGATTACTAGATTATTATACTAATACGTACTATGACGTCTAGGCAACTGCTGCGATACGTTGCGGACATACTCTTCCTTGACGTTGCTACCGTGCGACCAACACTACCACGAGCTAGTGAGATTCGTGCGGGGCTTCCACAGTAAAATATCGCTTGAAAAACTGCCGTTGGAATAAAGCAGGGGTCTCCAAACCCCGGCCCGTGGGACAAATCCGGCCCGCGACTGGCCGCGGTTCTTCCAAGGAAACCCGGCCCGAAACCCGCTTCCAGGAGACCTGCCCAGCGTAAAAATAAGCGCGCGTGAAGAAACGGCGCCGCAATACGAACCAACCGCGTGAACGAAGATACCGGAGAAAGCGAGAGAAAACTGCATATAGTAAACGTGTGTCCCCTCATCATACTGTTCATTTGGCATCGTCATCACCAGCATCATCATATCAAGGCTTCGGTCCTTGTGAAGCACGGACAAGTAAATAATAATAATAATAATAATAATAATAATAATAATAATAATAATAATAATAATAATAATAATAATAATAATAATAATAATAATAATAATAATAATAATAATAATAATAATAATAATAATAATAATAATAATAATAATAATAATAATAATAATAATAATAATAATAATAATAATAATAATAAATTTATTTACGCAGGATGTATTCAGGACGGCACTAGGCAGGTTCGTCGAAGCCAGCAGGTGCTTGTAGGACTGAACCTAAGTAGCAGTGGTAAATAAGAGAGTTTTGGTAAATAATAAAATAAAGCAGAAAAACACCACATGGTTTCTTCAGTTGTGAAAACTACACAAAAATGTCACTCTGAAAGTTATTGTCAGAGTCAAGGAAAAAAATATACAATACAAATATAAGCTATTTTTCTAGTAGTCTTTTTCTTTTTTCTAGTTTTTCTAGTATAATAATAATATTTATTATTATTATTATTTAATTAGTTCCCTGTTTCGTATCTCTGTAACTACGTATGTTTAACATTCCGTTGTCTTTCCATGTATTACTGTGCTGAGTGTCCTGCGTCGTATTAACTGCATATCGTCAGCATGAGTTCTATCATTTGCATTAGTTTTTTGCCCTGTCGGAACATGCCAAAGGGTCTACGCATTTTGATTTATGCCTGGTGAGTTTTCTGGGCTTCAATTATTGTGCAATATCAAAATTAGCTAAATGTTGAATTTCTAAATAAAAGCGATATATTCATTCACAATATTTTTATGTTTACTATAAATTTAAATTTTGTATTTAAATGCTTGTCTATAGGAGTATTTATTTAGTTTTTCCTCATTTATATTTACTTATATATTTTCTAACCCTCGAGACAGCGACTGATTCTCGATCCGGCCTCTTTGCAAAAAAGTTTGGATTCCTGCAATATAGCGATAGCACGTGAATTTGTATCCTGGAAGGTTTGGCTCAAAAGCCACGGTCGGTCGAGTTCGAGATGAATTCTTGCGAAAGCGTTTCGCGTTCGACGTTCGTGAGAAAAATACTCGAGTCGTAGTCGAAATGTTTGGCGATGGGAACGGAGATTACATCAAAAGGCGAACGGCGTTCGACTTGTTACGGTCAGAAAAAATAAAAAAGTCATAGCCGAAGAGAAAACGAAATAAACACCTGGCCTCGCTCGATTTCGCCCTGCCACCTCCAGTCCCCCCCCCCCCCAATTTAGGTTCGGTCAGTTCCTGCCTGCGTCGTGATCCGCATGGGCGTCGCCAAGTTGGCTTTCCCGTTTAGCTCCCGTATCAGGCAGGCAGAGCACGCTTTAAAGGGGAAATTTGAAGAGCAGGAGGACGGAGAAGGGAGGGACCTTGGGAAAAGGGCTGTAGCGGTTGTGCTACTACTGCGTCGGAAATAAAAGCGCAACTCAGGCGGAATGGACACCTTAGGGATGGCGAAGGGAGGGAGGAAGGAGGAGGGGTTTCACAATTTGTTGGAGCGTGTTGTCGGGTCTTGGGTCCGAGCCTGCAATTTTTGTTTCTAATGCTCTTCTTTCTTTTTCTTTTTTCTGCGTTTACTAAACAAAAAGGTAGATGGATTAGATCGGGCGTGAGACACTGCGTCTAGTTACTGCGTTATGATTTGTAGTTTATATAGCGCCTGGTCACCTTGCTAAAAGTGGCCTGTTTCTCCGACTAAAGCGAGAGGTTTGTTCGATTTTTATCTTATTTACCCACACTTTTTTGTTTAAAAAGCCTATCTCCTTTTACTAAGATTGGTATTACTTAGGTGTTGGAATTTACGACGCCCAGTCTTTCTATAAACGTTTATTATAGGTTGAAGCATAAAAAGAACAACAAAAGAAAGCAGATTGCATCAGTCCGCAAAACTGGCGTCCTGTCTGACATCCAGAATTCGGCCCTCGCAGCATCGAGATGCTTTAGGGTCAAAGTTGGCGCCCAGGTCCCTCGTCTTGGGGCCAGCGTGTTTTGTTTCTCAATAATGTCTGGTCACACATCGAGCTCGATTCGAGGGAGTTGATTTGGTAAGAATTAATTAAGATCGCGCCTACTAGAGCTCGATTGTCGTCACATTGCTTGTATTTGGGGCTAGGTTTTGTTGAAAGTGTTGCGATAAAATAGATAAAATATGATAGAAAGGTACAGCGAGTATGGTTTCTTTTTTCGTGATGTCGTGACGATTACACATTGCCACACTTCACGATACATATAGGGTAACGTTTCTAGGAGTCGTCTTTTTTTTTTTTTTTCTTATCGAAGGATGATTTTGTTTTCAATACGGAAATGTAAGAACGCAGGAAAGCTGCTGCACGACTTTTATACTTTACCCGAAAGCGGGGACCATGCGCTGGACAAATGCACACGAGACGTCTCAAACACCAATCAATCTCAAACGATACCATACGTTCATCCGACCTCAAAAAAAAAAAAAAGATAAATAAAAAAAGAAAAGGTAATAATTTATTAAAGGTTGTACACAGTTTGTATGTCGGGTCAATGGATGAGATCGCGGAGCTTGTGATGAACTGGTGTTTGAGACGTCGTGTATGGTCGTCTGTTCGCTTTTATTGTACAGGGTTTGCAGAGGTGAATGTTACCTCCGGTTGGCTATTGTTTTCGCTTGTTTTTCCGGACTCGCGGTCAGTATCTACTACTGATTTAAACGTCTCACCGTCAAGTGCTAACTGCTGTATCTCCTAAAATTTACTTATACGTCATCGACATGCCTTCTTGATCCACCGGGTAAAAATAAAGACCACGTGTTCCTCAAAAAAAGGACAAGTCTGCCGAAGGGCATCGTGGGCGCATCTTCAGGACTACCAATTCGTATAGTCAGGTCCATATACGTAGGAACGACTTAAAACCTAGAAATCCCTAAACGCGTTCAACTCCTCCGTGAACGGCAGGGCATCGGTTGTGGGCACCTACTTCCCCCAGGCGCCGAGGATACGTGCCGAGCTTCTCCGTAGGGGTCGCCGAGTGGGGTCCCGGGTTTAGCAAAAAATTTTCCGAAAGTTTTTTTTTTAATGCGCCTTTTTTTAGCGCGACGCGAGTCTCTGTAATGCACGATCTTCTAGTGTTTTGACTAGTTTACTTAAGTAGACAATTTGTTTTTCCCAGATGAGTGTGCAGATTGCATTTGTACGTACCGTAATGGCTCATCCTTGTACGGAGATAGGTCAGTCTAGGCGCCGCATTTTCGCGCTTGTCGCGTTGCGCTACCCGTTGGCAGCAGGTTGGAGCAGGCTAGCACAGTCTGCCAATGCCGTTGTCCCGCAGTCACCTAGGCTCGGCGTTGTCGGTGGCGTACCTCTCGATATCAGCGAAATAGCTTCACTTGTGACATTTTGTTCGTGCCGGTACGCATCGGCAGCTTAAAAGCACGACACTCGGGCATTTCTATAGAGCGTAGCCCTTACCGAATTGCTCGCTAGTGAACCAAGAGTGGGCGCGCACCCTCCCAAACTCAAGATAACCATAGAAGAACCGGAAGTATTTCTATCATCCTGTCATGGCGGCAGGAAGTGGCGCGCACACCCTGTATTATCTGAGTCTCAGGTAAATTAAGAAAGGCGTGTTTTTCAGTGCCTGTTCCGCATGTTTTATAAACAAATATGGATTAATTGATTTTAGACTTTTATTCTACAAAAATAAATTGAACTGTAAGAAAACTGATTTTTCTTAGGAACTCTTTGTTAGTGTTAGTCTACGGACAAATACTGCATGATATGTCTCGAACATGAACTAGCGCGTTCAGAGAAGCGGCATACTCTCGTTCTTCTGTATTTTGCTTCCCGATCTTTTCATCTCTTAGTTCGTTGTCACGCATCTTATGAGCTTTTTTTTTTCTTTTTCAATGTTTTGAGGATTTTAAGATTTCCGTATAAGCGCCTCTCACTGAATCCAACTGAAATATCCTATACCCTACACACTCCAAGTTTTTTTTTTTTTTTTTTTTTTTTTTTTTTGTCTTGGCCGCGTTTGCGATGGTTCGTTAGTTTCGGGCGAGCTCCTGTACTGAAAATTTGTGCGCGTTCTTTATTTGCGTAAAATATCCAGTCTGGCGAATGTGAGGGTCTTCCGCTGTCCCTTGTCGTAGAAAGGTTGTTTTTTTTCTTTGTAGAACGGCTTTTCATTTTCTTTATATAAATTTTAATTGCCACGGATGAAACGAGGCTTCACAGGTTGCAAAACAGAAAACAAGGAATGATGAAGAAGGTAGAGTTGCTTGTCCAATCAACAGCCAGCGTCGCGACATATGGTCACACTCTTCACTCATCCTCACAGATTATTTTTTTAAACAAATTCATGGTATGGAGGGCTGTTGATTTTTTTTTTGTTCCTTTGTTGTTCTTTTTTGTTCTTTTTTTTTTTTGGCCAAGAAAAAAAGCAGGGATATATAGAGAGGGAGGGGTGTTTGAGGTGGGAGATGCCCTTCATTGCACCAAATGCCAAACCAATGAAGGGCATCTGGCACAACCCAGGGAAGAACGAGGGATATAATTTAGGACGCCTATACTTCGTTCAAGCTTCAGTCCGGACGCTGCCGACGCTATGAGCTGATAGGACCAATCAGAAAACGGCAAGAGGCCACGATCATGGTGTTCCTCGTGGTTTTATACGTGTTCTATCATCGCTGAACCATTCATAAACGAAATAGGCCCAGTGACTTGCACTTTTGACGTTGATTGATTGGTCCCATTATTTCGTGGCGTCGGCTGCGTCTGGACTGAAGCTGAAACGAAGTATAGGTACTAGTGATGCGAAACTATCGAATAACTGACTATCGATATTATCGATAGTTTTTTTCCCAAAACTTTCGATAGTGGACTATCTATATTTCTATCAATAGTTGACTATCGATAGTGATATGGATAGTACTATTGGTAGTTAACTATTGATACTATCGAAAGTCAAGTTTCAGAAAACCATCGAGCGTTACGAAATTAAAGGCACAAACCAAAAAGGAGATGACTACAGATATGTGCTGGCAGACATCGCGGGCCGTGGCCAATATTTTAAATGGAAAGGGAAGTAAACATAAACTTGCATTCTGTACAATAACTTTTGAGATTGAAAAAAGTGGCGGTTTGCTTTTTTCTTTTTTTCAGATATTTAGTATGTTCTTGAGGTTCAGATGTCAGGCTTCGTAAGTTAGTAATCATTTGTAAACATAAAAAAAAGTTCATTAAATTTAATTTTCCTTTTTGCGCTAAGAGCTAGGCGCTCTGTCTGTGTGTTTCCTTTTACTGGTCCATCGTTGTTTTGCGCTGTTTTAACCCATTCAATATAAGAAAACCCTCGCTGAAGACTTTTAGCATCCAGGTTTTTCACAAGTCGGTTTCACGCTTGTGTGCGTGTGTGTGTATGTGTGTGTGTGTTTTAAAATATTGAATTGTCACGAATTAACTTCCATATAGTCTTGACCGCTAAGAGGTGAAAGCGAAAACTCTGCTGGCAATCCTACCCTTTTGTGAAGATGGCCATTTATAGTTGCTAATTACCAAAGATCGGGA
Organism: Ixodes scapularis; assembly: GCF_016920785.2. Lineage (NCBI taxonomy): Eukaryota > Metazoa > Arthropoda > Arachnida > Ixodida > Ixodidae > Ixodes > Ixodes scapularis. The sequence goes on along the minus strand of NW_024609846.1, from coordinate 114,887,909 downwards.
ATTAGTCTTTGAGAGAAATATTTAGGCTTCTTTGCCGTAATATCTCAAATAAAAATACCAGAAAAGAAGGACTTAAAGAAACTGGACAGACCAAGTGCTGACTTACAACTGGTTTTACTCTGAAGAAAACGTAAACCTACGTAATCTTAAACATGCCACTGCATTTATAACATCACCAGTTGCCTCTGTCTGTTCAAGATATGCGATCTTCTTTTCATATAACGCAATCAACGGTGAACTGACAAACGTACCTTCCTCGTGCTGTGTCATAATGAATGCTTCCGTTATTTCACGAGTACTTTGGCTGGTGTGTCGCGTCATAACCTGTGTCAGCAAATTTTGGTGCACACTCACACCATTTGCAACGAATCGGAGGGTCGATCACTTAACTGCCACTTAACTGGCGATCACTTAGCTGCCAACGCGTGCTCTCGCAATCCATTATTAATACGTACATCTGCTCGACTGAGCAATGTGACTTCGCCGCATGAAAACAGGATTGTTTATACAATTCCCACTTCGATCCTGCGAACTTGTTTTTTTTTTCTTTTTTCTCGCTGTTTTTATTTGAGACGCATCACCAACTAACCCAAGTGTGTACAATCCTTGCCGTGCTATGTTGCCATTCTTTGTTCGGTTCTATTTTGGAAGACTTTGATAACGGTGGCTTGTAAATGATTAACCTGTTGGTATAAAATACAACTTCAAAATATAGGATCCGAAACGTAATGTTTAAATACATGCTTCTGAGTCAATAAATGTAACAGATCTTGTTGCGGGCACTCAAAATTGAACATTACCAGGTAAAAAGCATATACCTTTACTTGTTTTCCATTTTTCCAATTCTACAAATTTGGGAACATAACGTTAACAGGATAAAAAAAAAGGATAAATGGAATTTTCCTGTGATCCAAGTAACAGTATTGTTGGTAATGGTCGATTATTGTAGTGAACGAAATGTAATATTATTTTCTTTCTTTCTCGAAACGTGTTCGGTCGAAAGAGAGACCATACCCATCTTTTGCAAGAGGCAAAAGTATGCAGGCGAGATGGTTAAGAAAAATCGTAATCTGTACTCTGAGACACGAAGAAATAAGACAACGGACAAGACGTTATTTTATTTTTTTGAATCTCAGAGTTTAGAGTATGACAGTTATCCTTTCATCCGGGTGAACGCATGCCCCCTTCGATCACTATCGCTAGCATCACATTCAAGCAGAGTTTCAGACTTCTTCGTTGCGTAGTTTACTTATCAGGTACTCCAAAGAAATTTTAAATTTTCCTGAATAAACTCTCTATATATAAAAAAAGAAAAAACGAAGTGCAAACTTTCGGAAAGCAATCTAAAAACGGCATAAATACTTCGACATTCTTTCAAGAAAGATATCGATATTTATTTTTGATTCATAGTTCTTCGACAGCATAGAATCGATTGTTTTTGTATATTTCATTGTCAGCAGTTTCTAAGGAGGATCAACCGCTTTTCGATAGTTTTCCAATAGATTTTTGGACGGTTTCACGATAATTATGCGGAGGTCCCTGACTGCAGGTTCGTTTTTCTCCGAGTTTCGCGACATTTCCTGGTGACCCCTTGACGTTCTCCGTCACCTAATAATATACTATCGTTAGCTTTACGATAATTGGCTACCGATAATATACTATCGATAGCTTCACGATAATAGGGTATCGATAGTATACTATCCATAGTTTCGCGCTAGTCGACTATCCATCGCATACCATTGATAGTTTCACGATAGTTCTGTCGATAGTTCTCTCATTATCGATAGTTAGATTTGGCTTCCACTGTCGATAGTATCGATAGTGATGTCAATAGTTTTGCACCATCCCTATAGAATTTTCGACGTGCGACCGAAATCCCACATACACGACTCCTCCTTCGCAATAAGATCCCGTAAAGTTCCAGACACATCTGCGGCAACCCGTAACCTCCAAAATTGGAAATCTGTATTGGCGAGGAGATTGACCTTCCGGAGGCTTTTTATTCAGCTTGTTTTCCGCGGAGCCCGGTTTTTACCCGACACAAGTCCACTGGTCTGCAATTCTTCGCGTCCTCTTCCTCGATCGAGCGCGGGGCACCCATTGGACACGAATGCGGTGTGTCTCTCGTTCAATCGGTATTTCGCCGAATAAACACGAACCCTGGTCGGAGGCTGACGCGGCGTTCGGTTACGCCAACCGAGCGCTGCGTTAGGAAGGCAAGTCATTCATTGGCACGTTTTGTTGTCCCCACGGTTGTATTCTCAACTTAGCCGCTAGGGGCGTGACAGTTGGATCTCTTCCCCAGCAGAGCGGTACTTCTTTCTGGGATCCACCAATGTGGCACGCCCCAATGTCAGCTCAGGACTACAGGGGAGCACGAAGAGCTGCTCTACGGACGTGCTGATCCGAGGATATCGACCGTAAATACAGGAAGCAACTACCAGAGGCACCCAAGTTTCTTTTGTTTTACTCCCGTGGGGCGAGAACGCGGGGGGAAAGAAAAGGGGGTAGAGGAAGGTGATGAAAGCGTGGCTGCTCGGGAAAACAAAGGAGGTAACGAGGTCACACAGCAGGTGTTGACTGGACCGAGCGCAGTGGAAGAGTCTCGCTCCATACCTCTCTTTGTCTCGCCCGGCCTGCCCTTCCGTCGGCCTCTTTGAATAACAAACAGAGCCCGGTCTCGGGATCTCGCCACGGCGCCCGATGCGTTGGGCATTGTTGTTCTTCCCAGGCGCTGCGCGTGCTGCCTCGTTCGGCGCGAAGTTGGCCAGACGAAACTGAAAAGGAGAGCGGGAAGGGAGGGGGCATTCTGCACCTCGGGCTGTTCCCCGACGCCCCTGCTTCCCACCGCCGCGCGCTTTTTCCAGTCTTGATGGGAGAAAGGCTGATTCGTCTGTTTGTCTCTCCACGTGTTTAGCTCTCCTCTTTTCTGCTACCGGATCGACAAGACCCGCGCCTCCTTTCAAGCGTGTCTTTGTTTTTGTTTTTTTTTTCTTCTTTTTTGACCAGTTATACGTTTGCTGTCTGGAGCATTTCCTTCTGCCTGGTCCCCGCTGCTCTGTGTAGTTTAGTCGTGATGTATTTTTTGGCGTAAGAGAAACTTGGGGTAGCACGAGGTGGTAAAGGACCAAGCCCGAAACGGCACGGCGAGGTTGACTGCGGTGTTTGTAAGTGATGCAACGAACCAGACATTTGGGCCATGGCCGCTTGGTCCATGCACTTCGCTGCGGCCTGCCGCTTCACAAAGGGATGCAACAGTGATCCGGCTGAGTTTCCCCGAGTTCGTCGCTGAAAGGCCCAGCCCAGCGGACACGAGCAATGATTTCGCGTTGCGCTGGCCTCGCGTTCCCCTGGCTCATTCTTCGCCAGCTATTGGCGATGCTCATCGCGTGCTTCTGAACCTATTTTCATGACTTCAGCTTTAGACCGCCAGCCGGTGCGAATATCTGATTCGCTCGAGAAGGGTGACTAGTGAATCTGTCGCCACAGCCTTTTGTTCTAGACGCTAGGGGCCGTCGATTTCGCTGGAGTCACCAATAGTGGCTGAAGCCCATCGTTACAATGCACGAAACAAAAACGTCAGGAGACCAAGCGGCTTTCATTGTGGCTGTGGTCAGCGCTATCAAGCGACGAATGACCACTCACTGTAGCAGCTCTAAGAACGTTTGTTTCCTCCGGCAAACAGAACCATTTGGCAGACCGTTCCCAGTGGAGTGGAAGCCAGAATCGAGCAGCCGTGTTGGTTCGATCGACGGCCGAGTGCGTTTGCGTACTCCCACAGGTCCAAGCCAGTGCAATGAAAGCTCGCGCTGAGGAGTTCAGACATTCTTTGCTTAATTCCCGCCTAGTATCTGCTTCGTTATTGGCATCCGCAACGGAGGCGGCGCCACCCAGGGGACAAGACGTGAAAGAAAGGAGCGGAGAACTACGGCCTATCTAAGTACGCAACGAAAACCAGCCTGACCTGGTGGTCAAATCGTAAAACAATTAGGTCACCAGGTTGCAACCGCAAGTAGATTAGACTAGTTCCCGCGTGCAGTCGTGTGATGCCCCATGTTTGCTCTTCATCTCTATTGATCCCCCCCATCTCCGATCTTTACGTTCCCCAGCCGGGTAGTGTCACGCCCCCGATGGTGTCTCAGATGTCTTCCTGCTAACTTTCTTTCATCTGGACTAGAATTCACCAACACCAGCTCCTCACTTGTCCCTCTCGCGGACGAGGGAGGAACCAGAAGAGCGGGGACGGCGGCGGGGAGGATGGGAGGGATCGTCGGCCTTGGAGCTGCTTTTACCGCGTGGTTCTGATCGGCGTGTTCGTGCATCATGCAGTTTTAACGAAAAATGCGAGTGCGATAGTATAGGAATTCATTTGTTTCGCTCCAACTTTTAAAAATCAACATGCTAATTTTCTTAACGCGCGTCAACATTTCACCTGTGATATGCTCCTGCTCTTGCCGCTTCTTATTTGTAGCCAAATAAATTCAATTTAGGACAATGACCAGCGTTAGCGAGCAGATGCACGGGAAAACCTGGAGAATATATCCCCGTTTTTTCCTCCATCTTGCGGCTATCGCCTCGCTATCTACAGCGCGTTGGAGTTGCGAATACAAGAAGAATGACCCTACCGCGTGATGCACGCTAAAGATCTCAGGTTAGCTGCTCGCGTAGCACTGGCTAAATTGCCGCTTTACATGCGTTGAAACCAGGGTCCTCGTATCGTAAGGGTAGTCCGACCTTTCGCTATACAAACATTTACATCGCCATTTTGTCTTTCTTTTTGCAGATGTTTCTTCCGGCGGTAGCAAACCATTGGCTAGTGTTTGGGCCTTTGTTTAATTGTTTTAACACTCTTTGTTTATTTCTTTCCGAATCTCTCAGTTTTACAGCCCGGTCGGATGCTTGAACTGGTAGTTCCATAAGCGATATGAATTCCAACGATTTTGTGGAGCTGAGTTTGTTCTTTAAGAGGAATTCCGTGCCAGCGATGTTCCGTTTTGGCCTGCATTGAACCATGGGCGGGCGGTCCCTTCCTCGACGAGTCTTTGTCGAGCAAGCACAATACGCGTAAACGTATAGGAGATTCCAGTGTGCCTAGATGTAAGAGAGCTTCCAACTGCTCGATCCAGGTCACGTGGTTTTTTTTGGGCCGCGTTTGCAATGCGAGCTACGAGGAGGTTATGAAAGCGTTGATCGTCCTCAAGCGTCTCCGCCCGCTTTCCTCGTCGCCACGAGACAACTCATGCGCGCGTTTGCGACGGATCTTCGCAGGAAGCGCCCGCCGGTGAATTGCAAACGCTCTCCATGGTTTGAATTGTCAGGAGGCACGAGGTTCGATCAGGATGAGTTTCGTACCGGCACGCGTTCGTGTAATCACTACGCCGCGGAGCACGTTAAATACCTCAGGTTAGCGGTTGTACTGCGCTGGCTAAATGTCTCATCTACAGCTAAGAGGTCACCCGTTGAGGCGTAGTAACTTCAAAGCTGTCCAAACATGCAAACAATGAGTTTTCTTTGTTTTTTTTAAGCACGGGAATGGAGTAGTGGAATTTTCCTTGCTCGTACATCGTCTTACATTAACGGATCACTATGGGAGTGGGCATTCGCTGTACGAGCCACAAGGACTTTGGGATCAGAGTTTTTGTTGCGAGTTCTGTTTTCACGCTCGAAAGGCGAAGGATACGGCTCTTTTCCCCCCTCCTCTCCTCGCTTCGTTTCGTCTTTCTCAGTTGTCTCTTTTCGCTTCTCTCGAGTTTTTTTTTTTTTTTTTTTGCTTTTTTTTTAAATTTATCTTTGGCCTCACTGTGGCCGTTGTTGTTCCAGCGGTTTCTTTTTTGCATGCGAGCGGAACACGAGTGGTTATTATGCCGGGCTTGTCCTCGAACTGCATCTTCCTTCCGCTCTCCTCCCGACGCTTGCTAGTGCCCAGGGAATGCGTGTGTGCATGTTTTGTGTGTGTGTGTGTGTGTGTGTGTGCGTATGTGTGCTTGTATGCAAGGGCGTGTGGTCGACGGAGACAGAGTGAACGTTCGCGAAAATGACGTAAAGAGACAAAGAACTTGGGATCGACAAAAGGACTCCGCTGGGAAGAGAGGGAGGAGGTGGAGGAGTAGGAACGATGCGGGCGGAATATAAACGGTGGGCGGCCCAGATCTCTAAAGAGAACTCTAGGGACGAAGCGAGTCGATGTGCGGAGCGAGTTTATTTACGAGGACAGTGCTCTCCTTTGTTTCGCCTGTTGTCGTTCTGGTACTCCTTCTTTGTTTTCGGCCTGGCTGCCTTCTCGCGGAGCTAGCTAGAACACCGTTGTTTGCTGCCGGGCCCTGACTATCTGGCATCGTGTTTCGACTCCCGGTTTTTCGATTAGTCTCGTATTTTTTTTTGTCTAGCTTTTTTTTTGTTTGTCACTCTCCTACTCGCGTTCATCATCCGACGCTGCTTCCGGTTGTGTCGTCCTTTGCTTTCCTATTTACAATCTCCTCAAGACTAGCTTGGTGTTTCATTTTTTTTTTATCTTAAGTTTCGCTCAATCGCTTTATTGTCTTTGTTACAATTGCTGTTACTTTTAGCTAGAGAGTCTAAATTTAAGACAAGGAGCGACTCAATACATGGACGGCGTTCTCAATTAAATGGCCGACGCCTCCTGCGGAGATTGGTCGCGAGTGCGCATGCGTACGCTGTCGTGTGGTGAGGGAGATGGCGGAGAGAGAGGCGGAGTCGCTTGCAGACGAACGACGCTTTCGTCACCTCGTTGACCCCTGTGTTGCAAATGCGGCCTATAAACCACGTGACCTCGATCGAGCAGTTGGAAAGACTCTCAAATGAAGGGACACTACTTTTTACCGGGCTGTAAGCTGTATCCCGCAGTCTTGAATATGGGAGCGCGTCTTCTCGTTCAAAGGGTTCGAGGAGTGCCTGCTCCAGTGACTGAAAGGTTCCACTTTACCATAGCAGAGCAAACGCTGGGGAGGAGGTGATTTCCTCTCCGGCGGTCGCTCTGCTATGGTAAAGTGGAAAGGGGTGGGAGGAGCTTCCCCTGAACTCTTAACGTGTTACCGACCATAGAGACCGCTACGTTTGAAATTTCCGCTGCTGAAGGCACAGGGATTGTCCCGGACCTAACAGGCTCATCTTAGCATTCAGGGCGATTTCCTAGCTTTCGCCTGCGTGCTGTTTTATTACGTACGTAAGTGTCACGATCTTTCTCGAACGTGGACGAAGGGGGCCGAAGCACCCGCCGAGGAGAGACGACACGCAGCCTGGTTGTGAGGGTGGACGATGTCTGACCGGAGCGGCGTGCGCTCTACGGCGTTTATTGGGCGAGGTGAACAATGTTGCCCGCCGAGCCAGGCGGCCGTAGACGGGCGGACTGGAGGGGGGCGCCACTAACTTGTCACAGTAAGCTCCGTGTCTTTACTCATTTCAGTGGATATTCATCTCATCGCCCCCCTCATAGGCGCTGTGCCGCAGGCTCACTTTGGGCCCGTCTCTGTTGTGTCGGGCCGCAGCTCTTCTGCATCAAAATAAATATTATTATTATGGTGCATCAGCGTCCTTTCCTATAGTTCTACGTATTTAGGTCCGCTTGTCCGAGTCAAAACTCGTAGAAATCTCTTCCCGCACAGAACGTGTCAACGAGAGCGTAGCCAAGTTTGACAGGGTGTCACCGTTACGTGCGGAATGCTGAGACCCAATGCTGTGTAAAATACTCAACAAAGGTATTTACGATAAGATGCTAAATACTCACTTCAAGAAGTATTTCCAGTAGTATTGAAGTTTTTTTTAGTACGAACTATCTTGAATAGAGTATAAGATGCTAAATACTCACTTCAAGAAGTATTTCCAGTAGTATTGAAGTTTTTTTTAGTACGAACTATCTTGAATAGAGTATAAATGCCTCGACGGCAGCAGCAAAAGCTGCTGCCGTCGAGGACAGCAGTTTTTGTCGTTGATTAACAACGAAGAGCGAGTACTTTGTGCCACCAATCAAAAACATAAAAAAAAGGTCAAGAGGGAAACCCAGCAGAGTGTCTACAAAACCGTTTCTTAACCCCCTTCTCCTGTCCCCTCTGCACCAGTTCAAGCCATTGAGGTCAAGGTGGTCAAGATTCTAGAATCAGAATCTCCTAGTTCATAAGTGGCTCCACCTGGCGGAAAACTAATTTTGAGGATGAAACAATTCGCCGATTCGGAAGGAGATGAAAAAGAAACGCTTTTGAACGGGATTCGGAGCTTAAGTAACGTTAGGCACAGAAGGAGATTTTGGGAAGCCCAGTCTAGGTCACTGCAGGTCAGTAAAGCCAGCAGGATCTGGCTTCTTTGGCCGAGGGAGTGCCTGGGACCTCATGAAAACGTGTTCGGGCGTTTCTATGGTGGAACCCGCTGAACCGGCGATTTCTGAACATGGCTCATTGTGATCGTAGCGAGCGTTGGTGTCAAAATCCTCCGCTGACGGAACCACTCTAGCTTCAGACAAAAGGCGGAGTGTCATTGTACAATCCGGATGACGTCACCAGAACTTTGCTAGCTCCGTGTAAAAAAAGTAAAAAAAAAAGAATGAAAAATAAAATGAAAGCCGTTGACAACTCCCAGTAACTCCGAATTGGAGCGCAGCTCTTGAAGAGGAGGAGGGAAAGGTACTGAGGGGAGGGTAGACCCCTCCTCCTCCTCCTGCCTGCTATTCCCCCTCCCCTCCTCCTCCACCCCCTCCTTCACCTCCCCCTCATCCTTCAACCTCCTCCCCTCGCCTCCTGCTCCTCTCTCCACCCCCTCCTCCTCCACCTCCCCCCTACTGCTGTCCTCCTTGCCGCTCAAGCCGGAAACGGCCGCCTAAGAGCTGTGCTCTGAAATATAGAATCAGAACAAATATTGTGGCAGGTTGACATTTTATTGATTGGGGAAAAACCGTGGTGTATATTGGAAACTGCGTTGCGTATCCAGCCAAGCTTTACGCCAATAACGTACAAAACCAACGTACACACTTGCTATACCAATGTACTTTAAAGTTTGCTCCGCGAGGTTCCGATTTACGTCCTGGATCAAAAGCTGGGGGGGGGGGGGGGGGGGGGGGGGTGACGTGGCCTGGGGGGTCACGTGACATGGGGGTGACGTGACCTGGGGGTCACATGACCTAGGGGGGTCACGTGACCTTACGGTTACGCCGACGCCGACGCCGCTCAAGCCGGAAACGGGCGCCTAAGAGCTGCGCTCTAAAAGTCCAGTGGTCAAGAAGACAGATAGGTATCCATAATAACCCTGAGACGAAGGAAAAATAAAAAAAACGGACAGTACAACGAAGTCTCTAACACAGCTTGAAAATTTATTTAACAACCATCGTCATATATACCCGTCACCGACCTCCAAAACAGTTCAAAAGACCTCCTCGCCCACTTCACAGAGTACCCTAACCCTCAACATAAACTCTCTTTATTTTTTGTTTATGTTGAGGGTGAGGGTACTCTGTGAAGTGGGCGAGAAGGTCTTTTGAACTGTTTTGGAGGTCGGTGACGTGTATATAAGACGATGGTTGTTAAATAAATTTTCGAGCTGTGTTAGAGACTTCGTTGTACTGTCCGTTTTTTTTATTTTTCCTTCGTCTCAAGGTTATTATGGATACCATTCACCAGCTCGCCTGTGTTTTTTACCTTTCTTCATTAAGACAGATAGGGGCGGCTGTACTTGGGGCTATCCATTTGATCTTTTGTCGGCATTTGAAGACTGCGTTTTTAGAGCGCAGCTCTTAGGCGCCCGTCTCCGCATATAGCGGCGTCGCCATCGCCGTCGGCGTAACCGCCCCGCTTAATTTAGCGGGAAATTGAATTGAACTGTGGGAAAAGGGCAGGGTATGGAGGAGGAGGGGAGGGTACGGAGGAGGAGGACTGGACGGTACGCAGGAGGAGGAGGGGATAAAAAGAGGGGAAAAGAAAGGAGGAGGGGAATACCCTCTCCTCCTCCTCCTCAAGAGCTGCGCTCTAATTTCGCATTACAGAGATTTGTAAACGTCTTCCATTTTTTTCGTGCCTTGTTTCCTCCTCTGCGTCTGGTCGCTTGGCAATCGCTTCAGCTTTAACCTGGGGTCTGACGATCCCTGGTTTCGTAAATTGTTTCGGCGAATTTCGTTTTTTTTTTTCATTGTTCCAAAATGTATTTGAGATACTGAGTACAATATAGTGATAAATTTAATTTAGGCGGATTATCAAACACTTTAGACTAAATGTATTTGCAAGACACCAAAAGTCCACCAAAATCTATTGAAATACAAGTCGTCAATCAGAGAAAAAGGCAGACGCGTTTTCAGGGCCTCTTAGACAACTTGTCAGATAAGTCATAGCAACGTCATAGAAGCATCAACTTAACGTTAAAGATACGCCTCAATCCGCCATTTTTGTTCCCAACGGAAGGAATTGAGCAGCTGAGGTGTGCTTGAAATTTCTACTTTTGTGTGCCGCGGGTACCTGAACAGTGGCCTGTGACAGCATTTGTGAGTGCTATCACAGGAGTCAGTAACGCCCGTTCCTTTGCCTGGGTGCTGGTGTGATTAAAGGAAGCTCTACGTGCCCCAAAACGAAGTCATCTTGGATTCCGTCCGATCGGCAAGATATGGCTGTCGTTGACTGTGACTGTGCTATTTGAGATCTTTGTCCAACAAATTCTTCTCAGATAACGCTGCATCGTGTGCTACGTTCAATATATTGTTCGGATGTTAACACTTGCTAAATTGTATGTCCGTGTCCTGTCCATCGGTAAACGCGTTATTTGTGAGCGTGAAAAATGCATGCCTTTTGGCTATCTTCTGTTGTAAATTATTTTCGTCAGATAAGCGCTTTGTCGTTTGACACGCGACTAATCAGGCGGTGCCGTCAAAACTTATCATAAAAAAACGAAAAAATGACAACTAACATTCTAGTCGCATTCGTTCTGTCGCGCGCGTACCCAACAAAAGTGGTTTACAGTTTTCTTTTATTTTTTTTTTAATTTTTCTGTTTTTCTAATGTGGTGCAACGCTTTCTCAATGTCCTCGGGAAAATGCATACACCATGAAACGAAAAAAAAAAAAAAGAACAGTGGGAAGAGACGAGAATTCAGTCGCCAGCTGTGTTTGAAACTAGAGCACTGCACGGGCTGGAATTTCTAGGCCCGGCCCGACCCGGCCCGTTAGAGATACGGCCCGGGCCCGGCCCGAGCCCGACAGAATTTTTAATTTCTAGGCCCGGCCCGACCCGGCCCGAAAGAGACACGGCCCGGGCCCGGCCCGAGCCCGACAGAAGTGTTAATTTCAACGCCCCGCCCGACCCGGCCCGATGGCTGTAGCCCGAAACAACCCATATCCGTTTGAACCCGTCCTGTTTCGACCCGCTCCCGAAACGAGCTCCCCATTTGAACCCGTCCTGTTTCGACCCATTCTTTAAACACCCTTCCCATATGAACCCGTCCCGTTTCGACCAGTTCCCTAAACGCCCTTCTCGTTTGAATTTGTCCCGTTTCGACCCATTCCCTAAACGCCCTTCTTATTTGAACCAGTTTCCGAAACACCCTTTGCGTTTGAACGCGTCCCGTTTCAACCTACTTTTATAAGGCCCTGCACATCGCAACTTCTTCGCAAAAAGTCTCCATCGTTCTAAGCCTGGTCTGCGCACCTTTTCTGTTTAAGAATATGTTCTGAAGTAGCTTTACCTGTCAACGCGTTCTTAAAATATACAACCCTTTCAGGCAAGCTTAAGTTTAATATATTCCTAGTTAACCCCTTAAAACATTTTTTTCAAGATGGTTCCCAAAACGTGCAAGCGCGGAACGGACTATGTACACTGCGCGACACTGATACCGCGAACACGACGTTGGCTCTTTTTTCAAATTTTACTTCGAAATGGTTTTAGTAGGCACCAAAGTATACCGCTTAGGTATGTGGCCCAGATGAGCACTTCTAAAGACACTAATATTTTTTAAAACAGCGTTTTGATTCTATGAGATAAGCATAAAAACACGGCGATCGCTTGTTCGCACTAATATAGTGTCGCGCTCTGTGCAATAAGGGAGTCTTAGAATAACGTACTCAAGCACTTTGGGCAAGCTAAAATTAGCATCGCCATAGGTTTTACATCGCAACGCTATTTTTACGGTACCCAAAGCGCTTGCGTACGTTTTTCTAAATCTTCCTAATAGTGAACTAGATATTTTTGAGAGCGATGAATCAGACAGGTTGACAAGCGTATGACTGGAACTTTATTTTGTTTACAACTTATAACACAACCCTCGCTCACACGGAAAAAGCTTGAAGGCTTTCTAGCTTCAAGATGTCTTTTAGTTACTATTTTTAACGACGCTTTAGTGAATTTGCACTTCGCTTTTTTTTGTATTCAATGAACCTAAAAGATTAATGAGCAAACTTCTTGCTATCAACAACAATTTATGATTTACGGCACAAAACTGCCCAGGCACGGCTCGGGCCGGCCCGGGCCGGCGCGGCCCGAGAACTTTTTTGTTCAAGCCCGAGCCCGGCCCGGGCCCGAGAAAATACGTGCTACCCGGCCCGAGCCCGGCCCGCGGGCCGGGCCGGGCTCGGGCTTTCGGGCTGGCCCGGGCCCGTGCAGTGCTCTATTTGAAACTGCGCCTATTTAAATCGCAGTCTACTCGGTTAGGGTTATCAGAAATGCCGGTGAGACTCTGGCCTCAAACCCATTGACTGGGCTCGAAAACGGTTTCTTGCCCCTGGGGTCGAGTGTTTCCCGGGGAGGGGTGTATACACCTCCCCAGGAAACATTTGCAGAAAAAGAAACATGGCATTTTGATTGCTCAGTTTATCTCTAAAACTGCGTGGAGCACGCGCCTTTAGAATAAAAGCAGTTTGTCGCTATCTTGTTTGTGAAAGGAGTAGCTCAAGATGCTTCACATCGAATAATAACTCACACCTCTCGTGCTGAGAGCACTTGTAGCTGTTGACAAGCTTAAAGTACGGTAGGTGGTCCGCCTCAAGCGCTAGCTTTCTGCATTTTATAACACTTCTCCTATCCCATCTACTGGGTTCTTCACCTGTCAACGACTATTGTCGTTTCGATGCTCTATTTACCGATTTCAATCTCGCCAGCACCAGACAGCTAGGATATCTCCGAAATATTTCCACTTTTTTTTAAATTGTTTAATTGTAACTTCTGCTTCTATTTTCTTTTTGCAGTCTCATGTTGCCCGCTCGTGCGTCATTCGTGGAAAATAAAGATAAACAAGTTTTAAAATGTTCATTTGACAGTTGGGCCCTCGAGGCACAACGTTTCTTTAGTCTTGCACTCTCCTTTTTTTTTTTCCATATACCTCTGTGTGTGTCTGTATGTGTGTGTGTGCGTGCGTGCGTACGTGCGTGCGTGATTGTGTGTGTATGTCTTTGCGCGCGTGTGTTTGTTTGTTTCAGCCCGACCCACATCGCACGCAGGTGCTGTCCTCCTCATCTGTCCGCCATGGCTCGCCGTGAGTTCCATAGCGCGCCGGCAAACTTGTATCCAAACCTCAATTTCAGTCCACTCACGCCGTTTCCCTGGGGCGTCTTCCTCCCGCCTTCCAAACACCATCTAGGTACAACTCTGACCGCCCCGGGTCTTGCCGCTTTCACGTATCCGACACGTAGTTCCCTCCTGACGCGTTCGTGGCACGGCACTCGCGAGAGGTACTCGGTCGGTCGGTCGATCGTCGAGAGGTCATCAGAGGCTGGCCGCGTCGCGTGACGCCCCTCACTTGGGCCTGGCGACCTGGCTGCCGCCGCTGCACTGGACGTCGTCGCCTTTCGACCGTATCACTCGGTGTCGCTTGCAGCGCAGCGACCCGGCTCCTGCTGTTCGTCCGCGTTTTTTTGTTACTGCCTCGGAGTTGTCCCTGTTTCGCGTTTTCGATCCTCACCTCTCCGAATACTTGCATTGTCCTCGTATATTGGGTCGGAGCCATTCGATGCGTTCGTCCGGTAATTTCTTTTTTTTTGGGAAATGTGCATGCGCGTCATGGTTCTTGCGACCACCTTATATTTATGTCATTGACAGATGGGTTCCGTCGTCGCCTTTTTCGAATCGCAATTCGATGTTCCCGTTTTTCTGTGGACAACTGGATACTTTTTCTTCTGATCTCCTGGCTCTGCTTTGTTTTAAAGGTTCTGCGCAGCCCGGTGAGAGCCACAAAGGGAGCACGTAAATTTACAGCTTGTTTTTACTGCACTGGTATGAAAGGATAGTCCAGCACACAATGCTGTACCGAGTGTATGACGATCATAAATTCTCTGCTACCCTCGCCTGCTTTATGTTCAATTGCGTTACCATTTGTTTCATGGCATGATGCTCGAGACAGGGCTTCGTGGTGTATGTTTCTGTTTTCTACTGCGGGATTTTTTTTTTATTTTTTGTTTAGGCCGATAAAAGGAGGCACGCAAGGCGTACATTTGAGGTATTTGCAAATACCTCGATCGGGTGCTCCGCAAGGCGCTATGCAGTTTTCCATTTGACACGTTAGTAAGTTGGTCCTACTTAAATGATTAATTAGGCTCAGTCGAAACAATACTGACGCTTTCGTAAGGCGCTGGCTAACAACTTAGTAGTTTTCAATCGCGTAGACCGCTCACTCTTTTTTTTAAAGCTTGGTGCTTGTTATTTGAAACGCTGTATATCTTCATAAAAATGCTGTATTAAAAAAAATCGAATTGGCGTCAATGTCTCTTGAACCTGCGGTCTATCTCAGGAGTCGTGTGCAGCAAAGGCATAGGCGAGGTCACATGACTTTCAGATTTGCTTTCCTTTAGCCGGTGTCACACTGCTCATGCGTCATACAAAAGACAGTCTGCATACTTATTTGAACGCGAGCCACCGCGAGATTCATGCTTCGGATGCCGGATAGCAATGAGTTGAAATAGAAACTTGGCAGGCGGCATTCGAACCACGGATATTGCGGTGACTTGTATTTGCACACTGTTTTTTGTATGACGTATGAGCAGTGTGACCCTGGCCTTTCGTGAGTGCTTGGGAAGGGAAAGAAATTGGAAAGCCACGCGCTCGCTCCCGTGCTTTTGCTTTTGCTGCACCCAGAGCCACTAAATGAGCTACGCTTGGAGTATCGGCACTCTGTTCCCCGACATTGTTGTGGGCACCGCCATTTTGGTGTTTGTGCAGAACAGACGCAACTGCCGATCGTCATGGTTCAAAAGTGCGACTTTCTCAGCATTAGATTCGGCGTTAGGAAGCTCATGCAATTATGCTTTTTTCTGTCGCGAACTGTTTAAACATTTGTGAAGGACGGAAAAGCGTTTACTGTTATTTCAGATAAAGCTTCAGATAACTGGCCACCATGATTTTAAGCCACAAGATGGGCAAGTGTCGTTACTCTGAAGCGTAGCTTATTTAGTGGCACCAGCTGTACCAACACCAACTCGAATAATCAAAGCCTCCGCATTGCCTCCTCTCCCTTCGTGAAACGTCATCACAGTCATATCGCTATAACTCGGCTACTGGGTCCGAGTCCGACCTTCGATCCGCTGATTGAACACGAGCCCCGGCCGAACAATGACGTTGCACTCGTGCCCGATTTCAAGCCTCTATCGATCTTATTGTGATGACGGTGCGGAGTCCTTCTGCTTATCTAGGTAGGTATCTAGGGGTGTACGCAACTCATGAGATGGAGTATGGTTATTTAACGTTACATAGAGTATAGGTCCAGTAGATTCAGAAGTCTGCCGGAGTGCTTTAAACGCTAGATAGGCAGTTCTTGCCTAAAAATCTGTTTTTTTTTCCAAGTTTCCTTTGAATTGCTCTGGGTGAACGTTAACAAACTGACGAACAAGCCGTAAACGGCGTGAGCTGGGTCGAAACGTCACGAATGAAACGCATTAGTAATTCAGCGTGCATTGAGCTTTGGTCTGTGACTACTTCGTTTTAGCTGGTAGTGGTCGCGGGAATCTCGGATGACGCACATGGGGTTCGCTCATCGTTAATCAGAGGAATTTCGGACCATTCAGGAACATCATGCTGCCCTAATATTATCAATAGTCGAAGAAGTAATAAAACGCAGAGGTGGTTATGCTTGTTTTGGAAGGTATGAAGCTACGCTCGTTATGCACCGTTTCACCTTACATTGGACCGCGCAGGACGCCACGAGCCATTGAAGCCTACGAAGCCATTCAAATGCCATGTGAGCACGTGACCTTCAGCGGGTGAGGGGGGCGCAGAAACACGAGTGATGCGATCTTACGTAATAGTATCATGAATGGCAGGAGCAGAAGCGGCGAAAATTCGTTTCAAACTGAGAGTTTAATGGGGCGAACTTGTGCCATACAAAATATAGAGCGAGCGCCGAGACTGCAAAAAAGCGGGTGGCGATTTGGCGGCGTAACAACAAGCGAGAGCGACACTGACTCGGCAAAGTCACGCGCAGCTCCTTATCTATAGACGCTTTGCAGCAGCTGTGCATGGGCGCCGCCATAACTGACCTTCAGTTTTTGTTCCTCCTTATTACGTTTACTTCAACTTCATTATTACCATAGCAGGCCAGGTTATTGACATCTTAAATTTTATTTTGTCTTGCTCCTCGGCATTGGCCTTTGTGGAGGCTCGTCCACGCCAAT
The DNA here is from genome assembly GCF_016920785.2 of Ixodes scapularis. Lineage (NCBI taxonomy): Eukaryota > Metazoa > Arthropoda > Arachnida > Ixodida > Ixodidae > Ixodes > Ixodes scapularis. The sequence goes on along the minus strand of NW_024609846.1, from coordinate 114,871,330 downwards.
TTCAGTGGCTCGGTATCTCGGTAAAACATGAGAAGGTCAGCAATGGCGGCTGTATTCTGGCGCGTGTGTAAAGCGTCTATACTCTGTTTCACCTTACGATGTACCGCTGGAAAGGCTAAAAGCGCGAGCTCCTTGCTCTAGGGCACATCGCGGCGGCACAAGCTCTCGTGCGTTAAGAGTAGCTCCCACGCTATGAGCTCGCGCTTCTAGCCTTGTCTGCGGTACAACATAAGGTGAGACGGAGTATAGTGTGAGTCGGCATCTCGAAATTTCGACCCAGAAGGTTCGAGCGTTGAGCGTTCAGATTGAGATCGAGCAGGCACTTTCGAGAACAATAAATTTGGACGAATTTATAGAAGTTAGTCTCGAGTAAAAATTAACACGAATCTTCTAGAATTTCGGGAACGAGCGTTGCTTGCTCGGTCCCGCGCGCGGAAACATGGTCACATTTTTGGAATGGCTTGCGTGGTTCGTCGCGTCCGCTGCTGTCTATCAGGCTTGCAGGTTTGCCTTTATGTTTTTGGGAATTGGGACCCTGTTTAGTTTTTTCAAAGTATGTCTACAACCCGCGTCGGCTTGTTTCTGGTTACAGTTTTTCAAGGACCCCAAATCCACGAGAACATTGAATCGGTGTTTTATAAGGTGAGGATTCTCGCACTCATAAAATAAGGAAAAACAACATTTGTTCTCAACAACAACTTACATGACGAATTTGAAGGGCGAAAAAAAAAATTGGGGTCCCGGTTTTTTTTTTTTTTTGTGTTTTCTTAGTTTTCGAGTTTTTCATATTAATAAACAAAATGATACAAATACACATAATGTGGACGTATAGCCAAAGGTTTCTGGCGGATGCATTGAAAATAATAAAGTGACGAGACAAATATATAACTCAAGGCATGGCACAACCAAGACTAAAATGTAACGGCATTGAATTCGGTTAACACAATCAGTAAGCATCACTAAAAAAGACACCATTTTATTTCACACGCTCTTGCGATTAGATCATGCATTTCCTGACACAGTGAGTGTTAAACCTGACAATTATCTCCAATTCCCAGGTAATTAAGTGAACACCGCCAGGTCGCACATGGGATGGGAGGATCATTCCCCTTCGCTTTAGATTAGTTGTGACAAGGAACCCATTTTAGATTATTGTTACTAGAATCTAAAGCTGCTCGTGGAAACTTGTTGCATATTTATTTGTTTTAATTTTATTTGAAATACCCTCAAGGTAAGTACATTGAAGAGGGGAGAGAGCTGTAGAAAATAATGATTCCGGTATTTCTTATTCGTCGCTGACCGCAGTCGTTATGTGATATGATGAAGCATTTACCCTGCGAAGCGGAACGGAGAGGAATTTCCTCTGCTGCACTTAACATAGTTAGAGAGAAGTTAATATGGTTGTGTAATATTTTGTTAACGAGTGGTGCTATGTTACCGGATACAATATTATAGAAATTTGTTACTCTATACAATAGCGAATTGCGATTTTAATGTCCTTAATCGCGTAAAACTTTTTTTTTTTTTTTTTTAATTGGGCGCGCATTTATTAAAGGACTACTCAGCTCAATTTGGGAAATTTCGATATTATTTTAGATTTCACTTAGAAAAGCACTAATAAAAGGCACCACGTTATTTTCTTCGCGAAAGATGGGGATATATGTAAAGGCCTGCTCACACATGCAGCGGAGCGCTACAAGCATAGCGCTAACCTCGCGCTAAGCGCGTGCTGACGGCAGCGTTTACCAGCTTTGTATCGCACCGTCAAAACCGTTGCACATAGCAGACAATAAGTAGCTGACGACACGTGAGGAGCGCTACATCAGCGCTTCGCTGCATGTGAGAACCGGCGTTTATGGAATCTTATTCTAAACCGGAAGCGAAACTTTGGCTCCGCCGGGCAACATCAGCCTTGGGCCGCCAAAAGCAGGGTGCGTATTTTCGGCACCGATTTGAAGTTCAGGGGGCGTGGACACTGACGTCGTGGGCGTAAAATTATATCTTCTGTTATTTTAACGGAAACACGTTTTATTTTGGATGCTACCGACTGCATTTTGAAACGTCGGTCGGTCGGGAAGTGGATGCGTGTTCAGGTGCTCGGCGGTGCTCTCGCTGGTGTCTGTTGTCGACGTGCCGCCTGTGCTCGTCGAGTTCTAACTTCTAAGCGTTTTCCAATTCGTTCGCCCGGTGGCGTTCGTCGCTCCTGTTGCAAAATATGATTCGTAATGTCAAGGGCACCGTTCGACGGCATGTTTGCAGAGCGTTCAAGTGCCGTCCGAAAGTCTCGTATAAAGCAATTTTTTTTAAACAATATTTTCTAAGTTGAGGGCAGCCTAGTGGTAATATATCTGCCTCATACGATATCTTATTTCGTAATCTTACATCCTACGTATATATATATATATATATATATATATATATATATATATATATATATATATATATCAGGGTGTCGAACCGGAACCGAACCGAACCGAAAACCGGAACCGAACCGGTATTTTTTCCGGAACTGAACCCGAACCCGAACCGTTATATTGTTATCGCGATGAACCCGAACCGGAACTGAACCGGAAAAAAATAACGGTTACCGGCTCGTGTCAAAACGGTTCCGCCACGCGCTGTTGACAATGAATGTGCTATCAATGCCATTTGTTTTTTAAGTGTCGTCAACTGACGCACACCTCGCTTACATATTTTTCTTCTCCACTCAGTCTTAGGAATATAAACGCTGCATCCATGAATCTTGACATAGGAACCAGTATTGCGCTGGTCGCGGCTTGCACGGAAAAAAGAAAATTGAAAGGCTGTGCAAAAAAAAAAAAAATCGCGTCACCGGATTTTATTTTTCTACAATCTCGTAAATCCTAAATGCTGCTGTGTGCTCATTTCATAACACATTTCTAGAATGCGCGAGTTCTTGAAGCTTGCTTCCATCGGAATGAGAAAAGAAAAGGCTGTGGAGTTTGATAATAATGCATTCGGTTTCGTATAGGCACTTAGAAGCTAACATATTTGTGATACAGCGAACTCTTCTATTTTAATATTTATCCTATTACGTCCTTCTGGCGTTGCGTTCGGTGAAGTGTTTTTCATATTCCGTATCTTGTTTAATGAAAACTTCTGTAAGGGTCTAATTTGAGTTACCGAAGGCTAGTTCAAATAAAGAAAGCGGCATTTTCTCCCCACTGTTCCTTCAATTGCTTACACGCCGAGGTGGCGGGATAGTTAGCGAGTTCTACTTGTAAGTGGGTTTGTAAGGAGGTCGCGGATTTTACAGCTACTGCGTCGGGCCCAATTAGATGAATTCCGAATGCGTAAACGTCGGTGAGGTAACCTTTGAGTGCACATAAAGAAACCATTCCTGGTAGAAATCCCTGAGCCTTACACTACGATGTATCCCGTTTCGTATGTGCTGATTTCAGTTGTTTTATTTGTAATTTATTTTGATGTTGCAATTTGTCATTTATAATTTCCGAACCGGTTCGCGAACCGGTTCAGCGCTCCGAACCGGTTCGCGAACCGGTTCGCGGACCGAAATAATCGAACCGGAACTGAACCGGAACAAAATAAATTTACCTGAACCGTAACCGAACCCGTATTTTTTTCGGTTCGACACACTGATATATATATATATTTATATATATATATTTTTTTTTTTTGTTTGCGCAACAAAGTTGTTTTTTAACAGAGTCAGGGTGTTCAACAGTGTAAAAATGTAATACAGATGGCGGGAGAAAGTGGCGTCAACGTTTCATTTCATGTTATTTTATTTATTCATACGTCACAATCACGAGGAGGGCTAGTCAACAGTTCAAGCAAGCTAAAGATACATAAAAGCAAAACAAGAAAGGCACGTACAAAGCAATGCCAATAATACGTAATGAACCCATGTGGCAGGAAAACACGTAATTGCATCGCTTTCCGCAGCATATTGCGCGCACACTTCTAAATTCCACATAATTTCCCAAAGGTCCAACGTCGGCTGGCGGCTTCTTCTATTCGGCAAATGACAATTGTAATGAAGACGTCAGAAAAAGTTTGGTGTGGCATGGTTCTAGGCATGTTTTGTGGTGATGATTGCCATAGTATCGAGAAAATTCGATATGGGTGTTTCAGCAGGTTTAACTTCAGGTGTGGTTTATTTTAACGCGCGTTGTGAAGGGGGGCGGGGGTGCACTCTAAGAAAAAGTGAGCACCCCCCCTAGTCATCATGCGTTTTGACGGCTGTAACTACCCACAGGCTTACTTATCTACCCACTGGGCTTGAGCCTTTGAGCGTTACCACCCTGTTGGCAGGTGACAAGCATGGGGTAGTCACGTTTTATAAACTCTTGCATTGAACATTCAAGTGCATGCAGTCGTTCAATTGTAAAAGTCACTTCAAAAATCTCGAAAAGTACTTGAAACTTGTTTTCTTTGTGCGTTGGTTACCATTTATTCAAATTTGAGCCGGTCGAAACAGGCGTGTGGGGGGGGGGGGGGGGGGGGGGGGGGGATGTGGTGTATAAAACGGGAAAGGGGGTTTAATGGCTATGCGAAATGTTATTCTCCAGGCAGGGAAAAGACTCGCACAGCCAAAGGGGAGAGGGAGGGAAAGATGTGGATTGAGATGGGTTGAATAAAATATTTTAGCAGTTACTAGGGGAAAGCGCCAATCAAATCATTTGTAGGGTAGAGGGAGGGGGGGGGGGGGAGGGGGCAAAGCGTTGCTAACACACGGCTGAAACATTGTTCAAAGTAAAGGTTCGATAAAACGCTCAAGTGCCAACAGTCGCTCAATCGCTCTCAACATTCGGTCAATTGCACAAGTGCAGCTCGTCGCCGCGAAGCGGCGACGAGCTGAACCTGTGTAACATGTCGCGCCGCCGCGAAGCGGCGGCGAAACTTGTGTTTCACAGCCGCAGTTCCGCAGTTCTGCCACAACACAGTTACGTTCACTGGAGTTTTGCATCATTGTCATGTCGCAAACGTGTGACGAGATCTTTACCGGTTTCCGAATTGCGCGCGGCAGTTAGAGGCGGTCTGAAATCTCAGTCACATGCGCAAACTCGAGCACTGCACGGAATATGACCCGCGCCCGTTGCTTGCCGCCAGTAGGAAATAGCAGTTCCTTTGTCGTGGACGCCTGTGCTCCTGTCGCCCTTACCGAAGCTAGTAATGTTTTCCGTGCTTTCTCGTATTCCGGGCAGTGCCATAGTACGTGATCGATGTCTTCAACGTCCCCGCACGCAGTGCAGTCAGCACTCAGTTTGCCTAACCTGGAAGAAAACAAATATTACCAAAGAGTACGGGCAACTTCGGTAGACACCTAGTAAAACCCGAAGCAGATAAAAAGTATCGCGGTTGTCCTTTTTGGTTCCGTCGCGGGTTTTACCATGTACAGCAGTAAACAGCTGGAAGCGGGCGTCGTGCTCGAGTAATTTAATAAAATCTCTTGAAAAGCACAGGAAGCTACGCACAGGCGTGAGTTGACTTGAATGTTCGCCGGACGAGGTACTCTTGTCGTCTTTTATTGTGCGGTTCAGTAAAGAGCGTGCTCTTATTAAAAGGTGTGATCAGTCAGTTCTGCGTGCAGGGCCCGTTTGCTCGAAGCTGGTTAACTAACCGTGGTTAACCGGGTTTCCTACGAGGGGGAATTTTGGGTCACGTGACCGGCAGAGTAAGGACGGTGGGGAAACATGGCGGTGCCCCGGTGAGTGAGCGCCGCTCGCTTTGGAACTAAAGGGGTGTCCAAACAGGACACTACAAAACGCACGACTCCGACAAATCTTGAAAATTGAAGCGGGCGCGAAGCGGGCGCGTCCGCTTCAATTTTCACGATTTGTCGGAGTCGTGCGTTTTGTAGTGTCCTGTTTGGACACCCTTTTAATACGTCGTAGTAGCTGCAGTAGTGGGCGCGTTAGTCAGCAATGAATGGTGCAGGAGGTTTTCGCGTTGCCTTACCTCACTTAAAACGCAAAATATGAGCAACGACTTCGCCGAATTTTTTAGATAGACTTTTGACTCTGGCCATTCTTAAGCCTAAATGAACGCGATATTTGTCGGCATGGCAACGTCTTTGGAAATTGGATCGCCTTGACTCAATCGGCCGGGTATTAATAGCACACAAAAGCAGAGAGCGTTTCCATAGACCTTTTGCTAAATTTCAAAAACACCGAGGTGCATGCTACGAGTGTAGTTACACGCACTGCACCTGCTGGCGTCTGCAGTAATAACTGTTCTGAAGCAAAAAGCCTAAAACAAATTTTGCCATGCACGCGCGTTCGTCAAAGATTTATTATGATTATTTACTTCAAATCTTCTATAAGAGGAAGGCCAGCGCGCGCGGCTCGTAGAGTTACACTTTCAGCGTTCTTCTCGATGTTCGGGTAATTTACTAATAGGTCAATTTTCAGTGGAGCCGAGTTACAGGTTTTTCAATTTATGACGGTGTTATATACGGTTCTTACATGCTGACCAACTATGCTGCCGGTGTACCGCCCGCCTTTCACTGCTTACTTCTTTCTCATCGTTTCTAGGACTCAACTTCGTCGTCCTCTTTCGAACTCGGAAGCAAATTTCAACGAGGCTTTTCTTCACTTCATACAGCCAAATATTCAGAAGATTTCCAAACAAGGGTTAATTTAGTTTTACCTTGCCGATTATTTGTACCACGAGCAATAAAAATTGTTTCTTAAGCTCAAATGTATGCCGCGCTGCGTCCCGAAAACAAGGCAGAGCCCATTTTTTTGGGTCCCCCCCCATTTCGGGAACCTTTCCACGGAAGCCACGTATATTCGCTAGAGCCAGTAGGTGACCCGAGCTACCACCCCATAATAAAACACGGAGCTATCGTTCATCCAGCCCTCGTCAAACTTGGCTAGGTACTTGTAGGTACCTAGTAGGGAAGGGTGGTTAACTTTTAACCGCGGTTAAAGTTAACCGGCTTCGAGCAAACGGGCCCAGGTCAGTTGCAAATGGCCTCCTCGGTTCCGCCGAACTTGCACGCCTGTCATATGCAATTTTTTGCTTTCAAGTGCAGTGAAGTATGAAGCATTGAACACCACGACTGAGGCCGGACAGGACGAACGTACACAAATATCTGGTATCATGTCCGTGTATTTCAGTATTTTTCTGTATCGGAATATATGATTCGCCTTTACTGGCTCATTTGGCACATTTCAGCGAGCATACTCGATCAAAAATGCTTTAAACAAAAATGCCTGAAACAAGTGTGTGTCATCCCAGGTGGAGTACTTTAAAGGGAACTAGGATTTCAGGCCTTCCGGCACGCGTTCCTTGTACTTATATGAAAGATTGCAAGTAAATTTCCAAAAATAAGGCGTTGGCAAACATACAAGTGCTATTTGTTTTAGATTTTTTTTTTTCAGAAAAAGTACTGCTGCAGACGCCAGCAGGTGAAGCGCAGAGAACTATGTTCGCCTTTGATGCTTAGATAATTTAGCATACGTCTTTGGCGTTCATTGCAGGTGAAGGCACGGGCCAGAAAGCGGCAATTATGCACTGTCCTCTTAACGCGACCGCGAGCGCTTGAACGCATATTTGAAAGACACGCACTTGAGCAGAAACAATTGTAGCGAAAAAAAGAAAACTGAAACAACGCTTCGGGAAGACCGGCGGACGGGCGTCGCTAGAATCACCTGCGCGTGCTCAGTGTACTCATCGTATACTCAGCCGCCCCTGAAGTCATTCGAATATGTAAAAAGAGAAAATAGAATGCATCAGCGTGTTCAACAAGTGGTGATTTCAGAAATTGGTTTCGATAATTAATACATTTCATTAAACAGGCTTCTCTATCCTTGAAGTGTAGGCTAGCGAGAAAACGAAACTGATCAAAACGTGACGTGTAGCGACTATTCAAATTTATTTATAACCTGCAGTTCACTTCTGCAATGGATTACATTAGAGATACGAGCGCCTCGCTAAGGGCAGTAGAGAAAAATAACATATACGGGTAAATCTTGCACAGTCTTTTCGTATTTATGCAAAATATGACAGTGGTCACCATCCTAATTGGTCACAGAAAATACAGCAGTATATAAGCTGGTGGTGTCGACTGGTCGTGTGTATAGGAATGTAGAGTGTCCAATAAAGAAAAAAAAAGGAATGTAAAGTGTCAATATCTCGTGTTGTACCTTGTGCTGCTTGTGAACGCGGTCATGTATAAAATTCTATGGTGTATGTATGTGTGAAATGTGTTGTGTTATATGAACATTCGTGCATGTCTGGCGAGGCGCTCAAAACAGAAACTGTTGGTTTCTTTTTTTTAGCTTGAGCACTGTCCGTTAGGTGGCGCGTGGCGCCGCCCAATTCAAGGGGTCGCGCGTTTATGTGTCTACTTATTTTAGTGAAAAACATGGAGGCGTTCCTTGGCTCCACGGAGCAGCCAGGGAGGGTTCGGTTCTCGGCCTCTCGTCCCAGTGGGATCAGTTCCATAGCTAGTTGAATGGGTGTTCCGTGCGGTGAATAGCACCAAGTGCGTGCACAGACGCGGTGAGGATTACCAGGGACTTGAAAGTGGATAACGAATGCTAACAGGTGAGCAGGAGCGTTGAAAGATCGGAACCGACGCCGCTTGAATCGGTGATGCTTGGCCTCGCCGCTGTCTATTGAAAACGCCGGATCACGTGCGAGAAGCACAGCAAGCATATGCTCTGTTCAATAAAGACATCATTCCATTCGTCGCTATACGATTCCTTCTTTGAATGTTTTCTGGCCGCGAAGTAAATGCAGCCGGCCGCGCGAAAGTAGTCGCGGACAAACCCCCTCGAATGCCCCCCCTCACATCGTCGCCCCTACTCGTAATAGGTGCGATGCCGGTGCTTTGAGGCGCGTTTTGGAGTGCTTCAGTGCGCACGGAAGGCAGCGAACGGGCGTACGCACTTGAAAATCGTATTTTAGCAAAAAGCAGTCCAGCTCGCTAGGCCTTACTCGTATTGCTCCACTGTCGCTTGCCAGCCGCCATGTTGCTTTTGGGGGTGGTCACTGTGACTATCTTTTGAGTACGTGCCGTGTGACTACCCATGGGGTCGTTAGTATAACTAAAGGGGGGGGGGGGGGGGGGCAGCGATATCTGTGACGGCTTCTGACTACCCGAAATGTAGTACCCTACGACTACCCTTTTGTTGAGAGTGTAGTTGCGAAATTTGTCTTGACGACGCAAAGTGTAATCCCTGCTTCTCCGTCCAGGGCGGCTGGTGGGACCCGCGGCCGCCCGTGCGAGTGGCGCGGTGGCGTCCTCGTCGCCACTCAGCAAACCCGTGCTGGTGAAGGGCCACGCGTCGGGTTCCGTGGCCAGGACCTTCTTCTGTCCCGTGAGCACCAGCAGCCTGGGACACGGCAACGCCCCCGCGGTCGCCGGCTCCACCCCTGCCGCCGTCATCAAGTCCGAGCCGCCGACCGCCAAGGCGAACAACAAGGGTGAGTCTCGGAGCCAGCTTGCTTCAGCTACATGGATCCGGGGTAGTCTCGCCATTAGTCACATACTAGTATATCCTAACTGTCCTATCGTTCTGGGTACATGGGTATACTCTACCTGCCTAGCGCCCCAAGAACGCAGGTATAAACTCCTACTCCCGTACTGCCCTAGTTATATCTGTGTACGATAACTGCACCTATAGACTAGCGAAACTCGATAGACCTTCGCATTGACCTGCTAAAGATAATGAAGGATCAGGTGTTCAGCCATTTACATTTGCACAGCTTGTTTAGATACTTTTTTAACAAAGGCAAGATGATTGTTTGTATACCTACAACCATGGTCGCTGCGCTAGTTCGAGTAGCTTTCCCTGTTCCAATCGCGAAATTAACTTCACGATGCAGCGGACAAAGCAACGCCAAAGATGAAAGAGCGTGTTGGTGACGCAGCAACGAGTAAAATGATTGCACTTTATTATCAAATGGCATGTGGCATCCCGAGAATTAAAGGTCTGAGGCGTAGCGCCCTGAGAATGAAGAGTTTGCGTGTCAAGTTAATAACTGGATATCCTGTAGGAGCGTATACAGTAGTAGTAAATGTCTGAACGCGACGGGATGCGCATAGCTGTGGAGCGTGTTCTTGAACGCATCGCTGAAAGGTAGGTGGCAGCAACGTGCTCGTTGGACCAGTCAACCGCCTGTCTTATGCGCCACGTGATTACTCTTTGTGCGCATGCTACCGCACAGAAAGAGTGGGTCGGTCGGTAAAAGGCAGGTGATAGACTGGCGCGGCAAGAACGATGCTTCCAGCGCTACGACAGCTTAGCGCTGAACAACAGAGTATAGGGTGTTGTCTGGCGCCGTCTGCCGATACCCGAACAAAAGGTTCGACTTTGCAGAGCACTCTTTAAGCGAATATGTTACACGGGACGCCCACGGCTTATTGAACGCGAAAGCGTTGTTAACTAGCCCTAACGCGATAAATACGTGACACCTGAATCCTCATCCAGGATACTGATACTCGGGAGAGAAGCGCCTTTGTTTCGGTACTGTAGTTTCGGGCTGCACCCGCGCGCTTCCTAATTTCCGCGCTTCGTCGTTAATAGTTACCGATTGTGCTGGTCGAAGACGAGATTAACTCGCGCGCAATTCTCGGTATTGAGTTATCTCGCGCGCCACGGCGGCGTGGCCAATGCGCGCGGCGCGATCTCGCTGGGAGGCGTTGCGTCGCTGCATTCCAGGAGGAAGGTTCGCAAGAAACAAAAAGAAAATGAAACAAAGGGGCTCCCTTGTTGCCTTCCCGCGCGGAATTCCCGCCTCTCCCGAGCAACACCGACTTTTCTGGCAGCCGACGCAAGCAGCGAGAGCAGGCGGCTCGGTGGCGGAGGCGGCATCCTCCGTTGCGCTGACCCAAGTCCGAGGAACTTGTGGGGGCGGTGGTGTTCTCCTAACTACAGGCTGGCCCCGGCACTCGTTTTTCTGCCGACGGTGGCGGATGCTCTGGGCCAACCAAATGCTGCTGCTCGTGGCTCCGGGAGTAATCGCTTTTGTCTTTTTTTGTTTGTTTGTTTGTTGTTTTGTTTTGAAGCGTGTATCTACCACCGCAGGCAACGGTTGGAACGAAAGGATTGGAGACCACAATGTGTGCCCTGTTTCGTGTCCTACTCTTTGATTCCTTTTTGTACTTTTGTTTTAGGCTCGAGGTTCGCCTGTCTAGGATCGCGGAGGAACGGTTTCGTATATTGGTGGTCGCTTTTCTTGCGCTTGGGATCGGTCTTCCCCGGTTGGTTCGGTTGTGGTTCGCTGCGATGGCTGTCTCGGCTGTTTTGTTAGGCGTACAGTACGGCGTCGGTTTTGCTTCTTAGGACGTGTTCGCTTGAAGGGTGTCAACGTGTGCGCTGAGTGGTGCGAATCGCCCGCTTTGGCGGAGCGAGGTTCCTTACTTCTATCGTATTACAATCAGACGGCGCTTGCTATAGTCCCTGGCGGCTTTAGAAACGCAGGGGCGTGGTGTCTCTTGTTAGCGCTTCCTGCTTTCTGATTCGGCGTTCTTATCGGTCTAACGCTGCTGTCTCATTGGCTGTGGAGTAATAATAAAATGCTCGGGGGCTCAATACACCCGGCGTTTCTCAAGCCGTCGGTGTCCTGCAATGGAGTTGTTTGCTTTATTAAAATAACATATCTTATTTCGCAAACTAAAATACTAAAGGCAAGGAACCATTTTTGCCGCGTTTGTTGTACGCGCGAAAGTACCGGGTGTTTGTGAAAAAAATAAAAGAAAAATACGAAATGTTTTTGTGATCCGACATGAACTTATGTATAATACTACTACTACTAATAATAATAAGAAGAAGAAGATTATCATCATCATCATCATTATCATTTGCCAATTTAGGTGCACTGGGCAGTACACAAGGCTAGACTGAAAGGCAAGGGTTTCTACACGTGAGCTTCTGCTAACCAGCCACCCAGAGCAAATGAGCGAAGTAAAACCCAATATGTGATGAAGAAATATATAGGAGGAAGGTGAGAATGAGTGTTGACGATTGGGCTAGTTGGTCATTCATATTAGCGGAAAACAAACAGCGCAAGGACAAGGACAGAGTAGAAGGCGGTATAGACACACACAGCGCTGACTTACAACTGAGCTTTATTGGCACTGACAACCTGTATAAATACACAATTTGCCCGGCCCAAAAGCCAAGAAAAGAAGCAACACAACAGGAGGACTACTCGTGTTCCCAGAGTCATCTGCAGGCGCCGTTGTTCTCCGATCTGAGTAGAAAAATAACTCCTTTTACTGGCGAAATTTCTGAGGTTTTAGCCACTTTTAGTAAATGCTTGCAACCACTGGTTATCACGCACTAATTACCAGTAAACGGTTCAATAAGATTTTTAGACCTTAGGCTGCAGTGTCTCCCCACACACACCTGCTGGCTTTATGAACCAAGGAGTAATAAACCCCTCCTGTCGTTTTCGTCTGCCCACTCTAAACTGGTAAAAAGGGGAGTCATCAACATTTGCTTTAAGAACGCCCTTAATACATCCTGCTTTCACTTAGTCAAGGATAGCTTTAAGAATCAAGTAGCGAGGCTCACGGCCGCGGGCTAGCCGTTGCGCCTCTTAACGGCAGTCGCAGAAACTCTACCAAAGAGAAGACGGATTGAGAATGCTGAACAAGTTAACAGGAGAAACAAGAACATCAAAGTACTACCGTACCTACACAAAATATCCCATAATCTGAAGAAAGTGGGACGTCGAGCTGGTGTTCACGTGGTCTTTTCGGCTCCAGACAAGCTATCTATGATGTGCAAAAGAGTGAACTCTCATGTAATAGAGAGACAGGTGTGCACCAAGGAACACCAAAACCAGTTTGTTTCATGTGTTGCGGATGTTGTGTACTCTATTCCCCTCTCCTGTGACCGGAGATACGTAGGGCAGGCAGGACGTTGTCTTAATGAGCGTTTAAGAGAGCATCGTTATAATGTGTCTCAGGTTGTGTCGGGGCACCTTGGGGTGCATTGCCGCGATTGCGGATGTACTCCGTCTTTTGAACGATGCACGGTCATCAGAAAACAAAAAGATAAACTGACACGTGAGATTATAGAAGCCCGCGCCATTGGACAATCGGGCTCTGAGTGTGTTAGTGCCCCGTCACTTGCCTGGACGGAAAAGGAGTGTATTTTTCTACTCAGATCGGAGAACAACGGCGCCTGCAGATGACCCTGGGAACACGTGTAGTCCTCCTCTCGTGTTGTTTCTTTTCTTGGCTTTTGGGCCGGGCAAATTGTGTATTTATACAGGTTGTCAGTGCCAATAAAGCTCAATTGTAAATCAGCGCTGTGTGTGTCTACCGCCTTCTACTCTGTCCTTGTCCTTGCGCTGTTTGTTTTCCGCTAATGTGAGGATGAGATGCGTGAGGAAGGAAGGAAGGAACGGCCGGTAGGATGCACTCTATGCTAGGCCTCAACGCCAGACGCCAAGCGCCACCCTGGACAGGAAAGCTCGAAGCACAAACTAAGTAGGTAAGTGCAGGTGCCGCGCAGTGCCAGGCCGGCGCTCGCGTCCTGTTCAAACAAGAATCCCAGCCGGAAGTCGCCAACAACCCCCGCGCCTCATCCGAATCCCCCGCTACCCCACGACGCAGAAACCCTATCACAAAAGCACCGCACGCAAATAAATATTAGGTGATATCTTAGTGCTGCTTTTGAGGCAGAGGAGTCCAGATAGAGGAGGGCGCCGCGAGGAAGTTTTCGAGGGCATCCAAGATCACCGAGGGACGGTGGTAGATATTTTGTGCGTGTTGGGAGCACAGGTCCTTCGGTTCGTTTATTGAGCCTAATTGATGAGTGCAGTTAGGTAACATCTATGTAGCCGTCTTGGAGCCTGCAGAGGGGTGGAACACGTGCCACAACCCTTCTGTGTTCAAGTGGCTGTGATTTGATTTCCTCTAGCCGCTGTTTGTATGGTGGTAGAGGCTCCCACAAACCAAGTAGGCGATGCGAGTGGCGCGACGCTGTATGCTTTCGAGCTCGGAGGTGAGGTGAGCCTGGGAAAGAGACAGACGGCGCTGCACTACTCCAGCCTCGGCAGGACCAGAGCGGTTGCTTCAGGGCCACACTATCTTGACAACTTTGTTACGATGCCCAAGGCGCGTCTGGATTTTGCCACTGTGTTCTCTATGATGGTGGAGAAGACTAGATATGAAGTGAATAGAACTCTTAGGATAGGAAGTAACTGGACGGCCTCGATCGGGCAATCTGCAATTGAGTATGTGGGGCAGGCAGTGACTGCTATTCGATAGGCGCATAGCGGCACTCTTTCGGGGGCCTGTGCTGAGACCGTTGGGGAGGGCCGAGGCATTAAAAAGTCGAAGGTTGCTCTGGAGACCTGCAGTGGAGGAAGGACACTATATAGGGGCTAATGTTATGGTGTCGTCCGAGTAATATAGAAGTAGACTTCCGGCGGAGTTCGGCATGTCGTTGACGTGTATACATGATGAATAACGTAGGCGCCAGGACAGAGCGTTGAGATGATCCCTGATGGGACAAGGAAGTCTCTCGATGCTTGGGCACACAGTAGCACGCGGTAGGAGCGATCAGTGAGGTAGCGGCTCATCCAAAGAAGGAGAGGTTCATTAACTGAACGGGCAACCTTCTGGAGAAGGATTGAGTGGTATAGCGTGCCGAAGGCGTTTTGTAGATCGAGTTGGATAACGTCTGTCGGGAGGCGGCCGTCCGGGTAAGAGCTCACAAAGTGAGTCACAGTGGTCAGAGCGGTTTCACAACTATACAGTCTGGCCTGAGCCCGTGCTGGGAGGCCGAGGGCACACCGTTGTCTTTTAGGTAGTGAATACGATGATGGTTGACGGCCCTTTCAACTGTGCGGAACGGGATGGAAGTGATTGAACTATGTCTGTGGGTTGATGGGTCACTGGGGGACTTGACCGCATGCCCCTGGGTACGCGCGTCACAAGGCGTCGTCGAAATATCGCTAAAACAAGAAATGTCATTCTGGGCATTTCTTTCAGTGAAGATGAACTTTTCAACAAGCATGGAATATTGTTTCCTTTCTTGCTGGCCTCTTTTTTTTTTTTTTTTTACATTGAATTAACCGTTACAGAAACCGACAATGGCATTTTTTTGTTTTGGCGACATTAGGCTTAGGTGGTCGTCGGCTTAGAGAGGTTTTGTCTTTGTCCGTTATCTTTTAATCCAGGTAACTTATTTAAACTTCTAACTTCACATTCCCGCGAAGTTTCGGCTTCTTATCACGCGTAGCTTATTTACGCGGGCCGAAAAAACACGGTTCTTTCTTATCTCTCTTTGATGCATCGTAGGTGTGTCGCCGTTCTACTGTCATCATCCGTCATCTACTGTCATCATCACAACAACGTTCGTGAGCAGAGCCGATGCTACCATTTTGTTTGCAGTTGCAATTTACTTGTTTCATGAATAATAAAAGAAAGCATCACGTCTTCTGGGCACTTTGACCATCATGCCCCCCCCCCCCCCCCCCCCTTATCCGCGCATGAATCACCATTTCTCGCGGGACGTAAGATTTCTTTTTTTTTTTTTTTCGCTGCTTCTTTTTGAAACCGATTTCTAAAAGCTCGATTGAGCACGCCAAGTTTTTGCTTATGATTGACACCAACTGCCGCCCCAAAATGCCGGAGTCGCACTTTTACTCTTATCCGCGCTTATCATGGGGAATGGCAAGTTCAGTTATTGTTCTTTTTCACTGGTTATGTTTTTTTTTTTTTATTTGTACTTGATCTTTTGTTTGTGCATCGTATGTGCGTCGCCGTTCTACTGTATTCTAGCCCGTCATCTATCTTCGTCTTCCGGGGTGCTAAAACAAAACACGCGCTTCCTCCAATACATGTGTAATTAAAAGCTTTCTTCTTTATTTTTTTTTCGGCATTATTTTGTTGGTTTCTTTGTCACAGTTCCTTCGAAGATACGAACTATTTTCCCTGTCTCTCATCGGCGTCTCGAAACGCCAAGTTGCGTCGTTCGACGGCCATTCCATGGAACTTTTCATTTCCCAAGAATACGACTTTTACCCGCGTAAAAATTTTACGTCTAACGTCCAACTAAAAAAAAAAAAAAAAAAAAAAGAGTTGCTTAAAAAAAAAAAAGGAAACAAAAAAAAATGGTGTCTATCGTAAATATGTTATGTACTACGTCCAGTGTACTGGCTATCACCCTCGGGCGCCGCAGACACTCTTCAACGTTTGTCTCTTCCGCTGCTTCGGACCGAGTTTATTGGAGCATTATTATAACCACCTTTATGCTTCTTTTTAACGTCTATTGTTTAAGAAGGGTTATTCTTTCTCTCATAATTTGTGTACTGTGGTCTTTATGGATGTTCTTGCGGGTATCGTGTTTGTTTTCTCGCTGTCCTTAGTAGTCGTTCTTCATAGTTCGGATTTAGGGCACATCCCTCTACTCTCCCGACAATTCTCACGTTTTTTTTTTTTTTTGTTTGTTTGTCCAACTTTTTGCCGATACGATGTGCTGCCTTAAGTCTCGTGGGTTCCTCGTTCATTTCACGCGTTCGTTTAGTCGTTGGCACTGTCGTCCTTTTAGATCGCGCGGTCGCACCACTCGTACATTATATACATGAGACATTCTGAGGAAAAAACTGTCTGAGGCTTGTTGCTTCCTTGTATGACGGTCACATCGGTCATACAAGCCATGTGTGCACACATGTCTGCAGCATACATATATGACGAAAACATGTTTCTAATGTGCGTGAGGCGTGTTCGTAAGATACGTCTGTCATAAAGTCTGCAGCGAGCACCATGTCTTTCGGACGACGCAGCGTGACCCCGGCTTCGAACTGAAATGTGCCTCTCAAGTTGTGCCCTGTTTGTTGTCGTGTGGCTCCTTTGTTAGTTGAGTTGTCCCTTTCAGCCACGCGCTGCTACGACTTTGTTTTCAGCCACGCCACGCCATCAAGGTTTCCGCAAGTTCTTTGTACCCGTGGAAGGAGGAAGCTTCTGGAGGTGACGCGGCGCCACCAGAGGCGAAGCCCGAAGTGTGGAGGCAATGACCAAAACAGCTGTGGTCTTGGCGGTCGTTTTTGGGAGCGTGTGTGTACATTGTGACCGCGGGAAGTGAGTCAGCCCCAATGGGTCTTTGGTGACTTGCTGTCGATGAGAAATGTAGCCAGTTCAGTACGACTGTCAGAGGCTATAAATCGTTAGGGTACATTGTGCAGTAGTGTTACGGGACCGCACGAAGGAGCGGTCGCGTAACACCACTGCATCCAAATCGTCAATTTGGATGCAGTGGTGTTGTTGGCCAATAAGCCAACAACCAACACCAAACATCCAAATCGTTGAAACAAACAGGGGTGGGGATCAAACTCGGGATCAGGTGTTGTTGGCCAATAAACATTTTGGAAAATGTTTGAAACGCACAGCAGCGGGCTGAGGCTAATAGTTGCGCACAGCACGTACTAGCCCTTTTTTATTTTATGGACGCCTAACAAACTGCGGTTTGCTTTACGTGCTCTGGCCATATGTTTATAGTCATTGCGAAGTCTTCAACAAAAAAAAATCTGATTGAGCTCACCCCCCCCCCCCCCCCCCCCCCCCCATGTTTATCTCTAACGTGAAGTCGTCGGGTCAAGTCCGACGTTGAGGTATGTTTGCAAAGCGCTGACAAACTATGGTTACTATCTAAACTCGGGGACATGAAAGTGTAAAGCAGATGAGAACAACGAACGAAGTAATCATACCGATTTTACATATGTTTTGTTTGTTTTATACCCAGCAGCTTTTATTTTGTTGTCATTCGGTCAAAGAATTATTTATAATGGCTCTCTTATATGCGGCAAACAATTCCAGGTACGGACGTACTAGACTACAAAGCCATAACCGAAACTTTAATATCTCGCAGAAGGACAACGTTGGAGAGAAAGAGAGGAAAGAACGAAACCGACTGTGGAGGTACCTGACAAAAAGAAAAAAGACGCTCGCTCAGCTTGCCTATAACACGCGCGTAAACCGTGTCATGACGGAGTTGCCCATAATTATACCGGTGACGGTGACAGGGTAGACGAGGAAGATGTAGCACCAGAAGCAGCCTCTCCGTGACTAACGAAGGGGCTCTACGCAGCAGGGAGGGCGAGGTTGGCCTAACGAGATGCGATGCGACGGGGAACAGGAAGTCGCCATTATCCCCCTTCGATGGAGCCGGGCCAACCACCTGCGTCTCATCCGGGCCGCGATCGAGGGAGCTTGTTCTCCCTCGGCGCCTGCGGGATTCCCTCTAAGTACCCGTCTCCTCCCATCGCCGTCTTCCCTTCTCCCGTATTGACCGGCACGGGAAGGCAACACCTGCGACTTCCACGTGACCGAGTTTGGCTCGTATAGCGGTCCAGCGCCGCCTGTCGGAGTTGCGTGTGGAATGTTTGCTTGAGAGAGTTTTTCTTACAATAACTGAATAAAACTGTCAATCAATCTGTGTTCCGGTAAACCAGTGATTCAATCTATCAGTCATTCAAGCCATCCGATCAGTCAGTGTTTGATTTCGCACGAAACACTGGTATACACTGCGTGGGCAAGCAGTAAAAATGTATGACTTTACGAGGCCATCAGCCGACAACAAAGAACCGGAAACTCGTGCATTTCCTTGAAAAGAAACATATGTAATATTGAGCTTATTATTATATTATAATATATTAATAATAAACGCGGTTATAGAATAATAAACTGGGCTATATTAAAATACCGAGCCGACTAATAATACATTTCAAATCGAGCACCAAGTGTGTACACACTGAAGAAATGTGCCTCTAAGACAAAACGTGCAATTAACGCATTTTTAAAACATATCTCAGATATATTGCGACTATAATTAATTATGCTCGTAATGTTCTTCGAGTGTGCTTTTTTGTTTCAATAATAATGCAGAATCCATGTACATTTAAATGTACAGCTTTTTGCCAAGAGTCGGACAATGAAAGAATTAAGCAATGCAGCCTGTTGATTTATTCAGCAAGTTGGAACGAGTGCGTCAGGGGGGCAGGGCATTATTCTGCCTCATATTTTGTTGCAGGTTAAGAATAGCGGGACAAGCCCGCCCACAAAGCAGGCTAGTCTTTCCACTTTAGCAGAGCGAGTGCTGAACGGGGAGGGGCGAGTGGAGAGGAGAAAACCACCAATCGTAGCGAACCGAGAGTTTTGTGACCGGAATTGGTCCTGCTTTATAACTTGCAGCTGACAATGCCCGCAATAGACTTCAAGCTGTTGCGGGCATTGTTTCTCTCGTTCTCGTCAACTTCAAACTTTACGAAAGATTTCAAAACGCATTAAATCATTTTATGACTCACTCGCCTTTATGACTCACTCGGCATGTACCGATCGGACCCCCGGATCTAATGAAATCTCCGAGTGCAATTCTTGCTGAAAAGACGGACGGAAAGGATACCCGTATACCCATCACTGCAGCAAATTCGCTAGCTATTGGTGATTTTCATCACGAGTATTTTTTTATACCTACTTTCACGGTGTAGCCTATAGACCTTAGGCTACGCCGACAATGCCCGCAATAGACTGTGAATATTTTGATTCGCTAAAGATAGCTGACGAGAGAACCGGCCGGGAGAACTACTGGTCTAGCCACTTGGTGCCGTCCGTTTCGCAGTAGCCGCCAATATATGATGGCACAGCCAATAGAGATATGTCACGCAAGAGTATTTCTTCGACCCTCCATCGACCGAGCCTATACGATGCTAACATTCGATCTTGATTCTGAAAGGGGTCTTTTGTTTTATTCAAAAGCTCTTTTCTGTCTCCTTGGCGAATCGAGTGTTTTGGTTGCTTTCGGCGTGACCTCCTAACACGCAAGCGCGCCGAACGCGGAATAGGGGGAATCGATGAGGCATTTATCGAGCGCGAGGAGGTATTCTTTGTAGCGCATAATTGTATCGCGTGCTCACGCGTGGCTCGATTGACTCTTCGCTGCCGTTGCAATCCGTCGAAAGATCGATGTCCTGGACGAGCTGGTGTTTATTTTAGCGCATGTCGACCGTCTGTGTTGGTGTCCGGCGATCGAATGAAATCAAGCTGAGTCCTCTTCCTTTCCCAGTTCCCATTTCTTTGTTCTGAACTGGATCATTTCTAAAGTCGAGTTCCACCTTGTGGCTCAATCTGCAGTTCAACCTTTTCTTGCCTTGCGATTGCGGTCTCGTAAACGCGTTTGTTCGGGCACCGTTTCTTTTGCGCGTGAATGGCGGCCGAGAATACGGAGGCAAACCGACGGAGAGGAAGAGGACAGTCGGTAGACGGAAAGGGTAGCCGTCTTTGTCTCCACCCGTGCTCTGTCCCTGCACTCTGCGCGAACGAGGGCGTCATCTGCTCCTTGCATAGGGCCTGGCATTCGAGCAATGGTGTACATTGAGCGCGTCTTCGACTAGCGCGTTTAGCGTCCTATCCCGCCCATACGTCAAAAGTGGTCTCGAAGTGGCACCGAATGACGTCACAGAGGCCGGAGTGACCTGACGTATCCTGATGTCAGATGTCGTGATCTTGGCGGTTGGTCGTACATATGCTGGCGAAAACCACGAACGAACGCGAGTGTCGCTGTCGTCGGGGCGTCCCAACTTCTGGCCGCCGAAGCTTCCGTGGGCTGGTACACTGGAGAGCGGCCTGCAGCAGAACAGGCGTCTGTCACATCCGCTGCTGCGAAGCCGCTAGGGTCGCAACCGGGGGCAGCAGGGCACTGCTACGACGTCATCGGGCGGAAATCGAGGGACCACCTTTTTGGACGCGTTAAACCATAGCGTCTTATATACTGACAAAACCTGGCAGATCGCCATGAGAAGCGGCCTCCGAAACGGAAAAGGTGGAGCGGCAGACAGCGGATGAGAGGAGAGCCACGTAACTGGCGCCCCGCCGCGGCGAGACGCCGAAATATGCCTCTCCCGAGCGAACAAGTGTGTTTCGGGTCCTCGCCGCTGCAAAAGTTGTGCGCTGACGTGCAGGTTCCCCGAGAAATGGCTCTTTTATGCTTTGTGCTACCGGAGCTTCCTGCTCCAAATTTGCGACCGGGCACTCATGGCTCCGTTGTCGAACTGCCAGGCTTTGTGAGTATAGAGGGGGTATGGTTAAGCATGCCCGTCGGAGACGCGTTCCAGGCACCGTAATTTGAACGCCGAATGACAGGGGGATGGATGTATGAATGAATGGATGGCTGCTAACGGTTGTGGCTTTTATAAAGGGCGGTAGCTTTCGCCACCTAGCTTAGCATACTAAGTTGATTGTGATAAAGGTGGCCAGACTGAATTTCAGAAGGGGACTCTTTTCTGAGTCGTGCCTTTCGCGAGCTAGGTCGTGAAAGGAGGGCGTCAGACTCAAGAGGCAGAAGGGGCAGGACGGACGTTTGTCATCGAGCCGCATATATCTTAAGCGTCAGCTAAAAAAAAAATGAAAAAAAAACACGAATATTTAATTAAGTATTGTTAAGTAGGGATTGAACGGTACGTCCATGTATTGTTTCGCCACACCGGAGCACATGTATTTTAGTCGCATTGTACTGATGACTAGCATATTTTTAGTCTATAAGTAGCAGCGTTGTATAAGTCGTACCCCCCTATAAATGGCCGTTTTCGCAAAAAAAAGTTGGTTTAATAGTCGCTCTTATCGATAAGTCGCACTTCTTGGTACATGTGCGGTCGGCAGAGTCGCTCCCACTGCGGACGTATGCTGCGCACAATTCGAACCGTCCTCGGTCCGCCGAAAAAGCAAGCCATAGGTGGATAATTTGCCGTTTATTCTTTGTCGTAAATTTTATACGGCCAACTTCTCGCACCATTAAGCTCCGCGCTTAGGAAAATAAATCGTATAGGTCGCACCGTTGTATACGATGCACCGAGAAAAAAAAAAAAAAGGAATAGATTGGCAAGCAAACCCAGCCTTTTTGCACGGGGAAAATACGGCATTATTATTGGGTTCTTGCAAAGTATATCCCTGCAGAAGACTGCAGCTGGGGATTCGCCGTTTTGATGGCTCCATCTCGGGAGCGTGTTTGCGACTTTTCAATGCTGGCAATTTTCGCTAACAGATATGCCGAGTGGGTTGCGATGTTTACAGTTTACGAAGGATAAACACTTTTATAAACGCTTAGAAAGGTCGAAAAAAAGTAATGGACGTTTTATACGCGCGCCGACTGAAGGTTTCCGCTTGCCGCCACTCCGACATTCCCGAAGAAAAAACTGTAAAAATAAAAGTAAAATAATAATGCTCGCTTTGATTACTGCAGTTATCAGAGCCAGCGCAGCGGCTTATGCAGCGATGAAAGCCGCATTGTGCGTTGTACTCAACAGTATGCGGCGCTTCCGGCAATATTGCGCTCCATTTTTACAGGATTACGTTAGGCTCAGCTTCAAGAACACCGCCAAGATTTCTTCCGTTGACGGAGGCCTTATACAGTCTCAGACTATCTTGAGGAAGGTTGTGTCGTTCTGACTAAAGTGCAAATTGAGCTCCCCGTAGAGCATCTGGGATTTAGACCTATACACCTTGTTTACTCGAAATGTCATAAACAAACACCATGGCGTAGCGTGCCTTTTCTTTATGTTTTTCTTTTCAATGCGACTGTGGTTACCCCTAAGCTCTAACGTTAACTTTCCGTATTTCCACACATTCGGAGCACACCCAAAGGTAAAAGGCTCGCGCCAAAATCTGCGAAACCAAGTTCTGTGGGGATTTTGTTTTTTTCGTCTCTACTTTGTTTTTTTTTTAGATCTCTCGGAAGGCGACTCTAACTGCAGTGAAACATCGGTATACTACCGCTTTCAGAGAGTCTGAAAGGTAGACAGAAACGACACAACCGCTCGCGGCTGTGTTGTTTCCGTCGACCCTTTTTGTGTTTCCTGGAGCGATTCGATTTTGGTTCCCCTCCTTGGTTTATATTCTTACGTCGTTGTTTTTTTGTTTTTTGTTTAGCCGACGTCGTTGCTTGCAACGGCGGTCGCTCCTTGTTTTTGTGTCCCGCTCGGTTGCGGTTCCCGCTTCCCCAAAATCTTCCTTCCATAGCCGGCCCCGTTTCCCCCATTCGTTCTTTTATTCCTTCTTCGGTGGGCTTCTGTCAACGCCACCTAGTAACGGACAGCGTAATAGGCACAGGGGAATCACTTATTAGGCAGTTTTCGAAGATTGTTTTCGCTGTCCCTCAACGCTGTCCGCAGCCCGTTGACGAGACTCGGAAATTTTCAGGCGTGTTCGTTTCGACGCGACGAGTTGTAGTTGCTCGAGCGCTTGCCAACTTTATTGATTCTTATACAATGCGCGATCACGGTGTTTTCCGGCAAAGTAAACTAGAGAGTAACTATACTAGGTACAGACCTTATAGGTGATGTTCTGCTGCTTTTTGTGTCGCCAAGCGATATGGGCCCATCGACGTCCGCGTGTAGACCTTTTCCACAAGGGTGCCGCCATCTTGGATTGTCGTCA